>NC_074687.1:0-260000 GCF_029448725.1 Salvelinus fontinalis | reverse complement strand
AGAGAGACAGGAGACAGGCAGGCGGACAGCGGACACACATCCAGACAGAGAGAGAGACAGGAGACAGGCAGGCGGACAGCGGACACACATCCAGACAGACAGAGAGACAGGAGACAGGCAGGCGGACAGCGGACACACATCCAGACAGACAGAGAGACAGGAGACAGGCAGGCGGACAGCGGACACACATCCAGACAGACAGAGAGACAGGAGACAGGCAGACGGACAGCGGACACACATCCAGACAGAGAGACAGGAGACAGGCAGGCGGACATCCAGACAGACAGAGAGACAGGAGACAGGCAGACGGACAGCGGACACACATCCAGACAGAGAGACAGGAGACAGGCAGGCGGACATCCAGACAGACAGAGAGACAGGAGACAGGCAGGCGGACAGCGGACACACATCCAGACAGAGAGAGAGACAGGAGACAGGCAGGCGGACAGCGGACACACATCCAGACAGAGAGAGAGACAGGAGACAGGCAGGCGGACAGCGGACACACATCCAGACAGAGAGAGAGACAGGAGACAGGCAGGCGGACAGCGGACACACATCCAGACAGGCAGAGACACAGGAGACAGGCAGGCGGACATCCAGACAGACAGGAGACAGGCAGGCGGACAGCGGACACACATCCAGACAGAGGCGGGCGGAGAAACAGGAGACAGGCAGGCGGACAGCGGGAACACATCCAGACAGAGAGAGAGACAGGAGACAGGCAGGCGGACAGCGGACACACATCCAGACAGAGGCGGGCAGAGAGACAGGAGACAGGCAGACGGACAGCGGACACACATCCAGACAGAGAGACAGGAGACAGGAGACAGGCAGGCGGACAGCGGACACACATCCAGACAGACAGGAGACAGGCAGGCGGACAGCGGACACACATCCAGACAGACAGAGAGACAGGAGACAGGCAGGCGGACAGCGGACACACATCCAGACAGACAGAGAGACAGGAGACAGGCAGGCGGACAGCGGACACACATCCAGACAGAGAGAGAGACAGGAGACAGGCAGGCGGACAGCGGACACACATCCAGACAGACAGAGAGACAGGAGACAGGCAGGCGGACAGCGGACACACATCCAGACAGACAGAGAGACAGGAGACAGGCAGGCGGACAGCGGACACACATCCAGACAGAGAGAGAGACAGGAGACAGGCAGGCGGACAGCGGGAACACATCCAGACAGAGGCGGGCAGAGAGACAGGAGACAGGCGGGCGGACAGCGGACACACATCCAGACAGAGAGAGAGACAGGAGACAGGCGGGCGGACAGCGGACACACATCCAGACAGAGAGAGAGACAGGAGACAGGCAGGCGGACATCCAGAGAGACAGGAGACAGGCGGGCGGACAGCGGACACACATCCAGACAGACAGAGAGACAGGAGACAGGCAGGCGGACATCCAGACAGACAGGAGACAGGCAGGCGGACAGCGGACACACATCCAGACAGAGAGACAGGAGACAGGCAGACGGACAGCGGACACACATCCAGACAGAGAGAGAGACAGGAGACAGGCGGGCGGACAGCGGACACACATCCAGACAGAGAGACAGGAGACAGGCAGGCGGACAGCGGACACACATCCAGACAGACAGAGAGACAGGAGACAGGCAGGCGGACAGCGGACACACATCCAGACAGACAGGAGACAGGAGACAGGCAGGCGGACAGCGGACACACATCCAGACAGACAGAGAGACAGGAGACAGGCAGGCGGACAGCGGACACACATCCAGACAGAGAGAGAGACAGGAGACAGGCAGGCGGACAGCGGACACACATCCAGACAGAGAGAGAGACAGGAGACAGGCAGGCGGACAGCGGACACACATCCAGACAGACAGAGAGACAGGAGACAGGCAGGCGGACAGCGGACACACATCCAGACAGAGAGACAGGAGACAGGCAGGCGGACATCCAGACAGACAGGAGACAGGAGACAGGCAGGCGGACAGCGGACACACATCCAGACAGACAGAGAGACAGGAGACAGGCAGGCGGACAGCGGGAACACATCCAGACAGAGAGAGAGACAGGAGACAGGCAGACGGACAGCGGACACACATCCAGACAGAGAGAGAGACAGGAGACAGGCAGGCGGACAGCGGACACACATCCAGACAGAGAGAGAGACAGGAGACAGGCAGGCGGACAGCGGACACACATCCAGACAGACAGAGAGACAGGAGACAGGCAGGCGGACAGCGGACACACATCCAGACAGGAGACAGGAGACAGGCAGGCGGACAGCGGACACACATCCAGACAGAGAGAGAGACAGGAGACAGGCAGGCGGACAGCGGACACACATCCAGACAGAGAGAGAGACAGGAGACAGGCAGGCGGACAGCGGACACACATCCAGACAGACAGAGAGACAGGAGACAGGCAGGCGGACAGCGGACACACATCCAGACAGACAGAGAGACAGGAGACAGGCAGGCGGACAGCGGGAACACATCCAGACAGACAGAGAGACAGGAGACAGGCAGGCGGACAGCGGACACACATCCAGACAGACAGAGAGACAGGAGACAGGCAGGCGGACAGCGGGAACACATCCAGACAGAGAGACAGGAGACAGGCAGGCGGACAGCGGACACACATCCAGACAGAGAGAGAGACAGGAGACAGGCAGGCGGACAGCGGACACACATCCAGACAGAGAGAGAGACAGGAGACAGGCAGACGGACAGCGGGAACACATCCAGACAGACAGAGAGACAGGAGACAGGCAGGCGGACAGCGGACACACATCCAGACAGAGAGAGAGGAGACAGGCAGGCGGACAGCGGACACACATCCAGACAGAGAGACAGGAGACAGGAGACAGGCAGGCGGACAGCGGACACACATCCAGACAGAGAGAGAGACAGGAGACAGGCAGGCGGACAGCGGACACACATCCAGACAGAGAGAGAGACAGGAGACAGGCAGGCGGACAGCGGACACATATCCAGACAGACAGAGAGACAGGAGACAGGCAGGCGGACAGCGGACACATATCCAGACAGACAGAGAGACAGGAGACAGGCAGGCGGACATCCAGACAGACAGGAGACAGGCGGGCGGACACACATCCAGACAGAGAGAGAGACAGGAGACAGGCAGGCGGACAGCGGACACACATCCAGACAGAGAGAGAGAGAGTCAGACGGTCAGAAACAGGCACCCCTACCTGTGTGTAACACCAGCTCTCTGCCACAGGTCCAGTAGACATGTCCCCTGGTGGAGGAGGGGTAGGAACCCGTGACATGGCCAGCTTCCCCCTCAGCAGCAGCTTTAACACTTAACCTTTCCTACAGGGGAGCAGAGGAGTGGTTAAGACTAATAAACACCTTCTAAACCCAACATCAGACTGGGCCATCAGCACTGCATTACCACACCAGACTGGGACTGGGCCATCAGCACTGCATTACCACACCAGACTGGGCCCCCAGCACTGCATTACCACACCAGACTGGGCCCCCAGCACTGCATTACCACACCAGACTGGGACTGGGCCATCAGCACTGCATTACCACACCAGACTGGGACTGGGCCATCAGCACTGCATTACCACACCAGACTGGGACTGGGCCATCAGCACTGCATTACCACACCAGACTGGGCCATCAGCACTGCATTACCACACCAGACTGGGACTGGGCCATCAGCACTGCATTACCACACCAGACTGGGACTGGGCCATCAGCACTGCATTACCACACCAGACTGGGACTGGGCCATCAGCACTGCATTACCACACCAGACTGGGCCCCCAGCACTGCATTACCACACCAGACTGGGCCCCCAGCACTGCATTACCACACCAGACTGGGACTGGGCCATCAGCACTGCATTACCACACCAGACTGGGACTGGGCCATCAGCACTGCATTACCACACCAGACTGGGCCCCCAGCACTGCATTACCACACCAGACTGGGACTGGGCCATCAGCACTGCATTACCACACCAGACTGGAACTGGGCCCCCAGCACTGCATTACCACACCAGACTGGGCCCCCAACACTGCATTACCACATCAGACTGGGACTGGGCCATCAGCACTGCATTACCACACCAGACGGGGACTGGGCCATCAGCACTGCATTACCACACCAGACTGGGCCCCCAACACTGCATTACCACACCAGACTAATAAACACCTTCTAAACACAACACCAGACTGGGACTGGGCCATCAGCACTCCATTACCACATCAGACTGGGGCTGGGCAATCAGCACTCCATTACCACACCAGACTGGGCCCCCAGCACTCCATTACCACACCAGACTGGGCCCCCAACATTGCATTACTACATCAGACTGGGACTGGGCCATCAGCACTGCATTACCACACCAGACTGGGACTGGGCCATCAGCACTGCATTACCACACCAGACTGGGACTGGGCCATCAGCACTGCATTACCACACCAGACTGGGACTGGGCCATCAGCACTGCATTACCACACCAGACTGGGACTGGGCCATCAGCACTGCATTACCACACCAGACTGGGACTGGGCCATCAGCACTGCATTACCACACCAGACTGGGCCCCCAGCACTGCATTACCACACCAGACTGGGCCCCCAGCACTGCATTACCACACCAGACTGGGACTGGGCCATCAGCACTGCATTACCACACCAGACTGGGACTGGGCCATCAGCACTGCATTACCACACCAGACTGGGCCCCCAGCACTGCATTACCACACCAGACTGGGACTGGGCCATCAGCACTGCATTACCACACCAGACTGGAACTGGGCCCCCAGCACTGCATTACCACACCAGACTGGGCCCCCAACACTGCATTACCACATCAGACTGGGACTGGGCCATCAGCACTGCATTACCACACCAGACGGGGACTGGGCCATCAGCACTGCATTACCACACCAGACTGGGCCCCCAACACTGCATTACCACACCAGACTAATAAACACCTTCTAAACACAACACCAGACTGGGACTGGGCCATCAGCACTCCATTACCACATCAGACTGGGGCTGGGCAATCAGCACTCCATTACCACACCAGACTGGGCCCCCAGCACTCCATTACCACACCAGACTGGGCCCCCAACATTGCATTACTACATCAGACTGGGACTGGGCCATCAGCACTGCATTACCACACCAGACTGGGACTGGGCCATCAGCACTGCATTACCACACCAGACTGGGACTGGGCCATCAGCACTGCATTACCACACCAGACTGGGACTGGGCCATCAGCACTGCATTACCACACCAGACTGGGACTGGGCCATCAGCACTGCATTACCACACCAGACTGGGACTGGGCCATCAGCACTGCATTACCACACCAGACTGGGACTGGGCCATCAGCACTGCATTACCACACCAGACTGGGACTGGGCCATCAGCACTGCATTACCACACCAGACGGGGACTGGGCCATCAGCACTGCATTACCACACCAGACGGGGACTGGGCCATCAGCACTGCATTACCACACCAGACTGGGACTGGGCCATCAGCACTGCATTACCACACCAGACTGGGACTGGGCCATCAGCACTGCATTACCACACCAGACTGGGACTGGGCCATCAGCACTGCATTACCACACCAGACTGGGACTGGGCCATCAGCACTGCATTACCACACCAGACTGGGACTGGGCCATCAGCACTGCATTACCACACCAGACTGGGACTGGGCCATCAGCACTGCATTACCACACCAGACTGGGACTGGGCCATCAGCACTGCATTACCACACCAGACTGGGCCATCAGCACTCCATTACCACACCAGACTGGGCCATCAGCACTCCATTACCACACCAGACTGGGCAATCAGCACTCCATTACCACACCAAACTGGGCCATCAGCACTCCATTACCACACCAGACTGGGCCCCCAGCACTCCATTACCACACCAGACTGGGCCCCCAGCAATCCATTACCACACCAGACTGGGCCCCCAGCACTCCATTACCACATCAGACTGGGCCCCCAGCACTGCATTACCACACCAGACTGGGCCCCCAGCACTGCATTACCACACCAGACTGGGTCCCCAGCACTCCATTACCACACCAGGTGATGACAACAAAACACACCCATCATCCCTAACCCTTCTAATTTAGACTGGTGAGGACAACAAAACACACCCATCATCCCTAACCCTTCTAATTTAGACTGGTGAGGACAACAAAACACACCCATCATCCCTGACCCTTATTTAGACTGGTGAGGACAACAAAACACACCCATCATCCCTGACCCTTCTAATTTAGACAACAAAACACACCCATCATCCCTAACCCTTCTAATTTAGACTGGTGAGGACAACAAAACACACCCATCATCCCTAACCCTTCTAATTTAGACTGGTGAGGACAACAAAACACACCCATCATCCCTAACCCTTTTAATTTAGACAACAAAACACACCCATCATCCCTAACCCTTCTAATTTAGACTGGTGAGGACAACAAAACACACCCATCATCCCTGACCCTTCTAATTTAGACAACAAAACACACCCACCATCCCTGACCCTTCTAATTTAGACTGGTGAGGACAACAAAACACACCCACCATCCCTGACCCTTCTAATTTAGACTGGTGAGGACAACAAAACACACCCATCATCCCTGACCCTTCTTATTTAGACAACAAAACACACCCATCATCCCTGACCCTTCTTATTTAGACAACAAAACACACCCATCATCCCTGACCCTTCTTATTTAGACAACAAAACACACCCATCATCCCTGACCCTTCTAATTTAGACAACAAAACACACCCATCATCCCTGACCCTTCTAATTTAGACAACAAAACACACCCATCATCCCTGACCCTTCTAATTTAGACAACAAAACACACCCATCATCCCTGACCCTTCTAATTTAGACAACAAAACACACCCATCATCCCTGACCCTTCTTATTTAGACAACAAAACACACCCATCATCCCTGACCCTTCTAATTTAGACAACAAAACACACCCATCATCCCTGACCCTTCTAATTTAGACAACAAAACACACCCATCATCCCTGACCCTTCTAATTTAGACAACAAAACACACCCATCATCCCTGACCCTTCTAATTTAGACAACAAAACACACCCATCATCCCTGACCCTTCTAATTTAGACAACAAAACACACCCATCATCCCTGACCCTTCTTATTTAGACAACAAAACACACCCATCATCCCTGACCCTTCTAATTTAGACTGGTGAGGACAACAAAACACACCCATCATCCCTGACACTTGTTATTTAGACTGGTTAGGATATAATACAAATCCACCAGACTATGAATACCTTGATATGCATTGTAACATATCCACTACGTTTCTATCATGACGTTAAGTTGGTAAGAAGTCAGACCTGTCGAACTTGTACTGTACTCACCAGCAGATGTTGATAGGAATGCTTATATTTCATGCTATTGATGGGAATCCCATGTACGCACCTCTCAGGACGGGTGATCAAAGTAATGGTTAAAGATCAGAGTTCCCTAGGTTATCACTGACTGCTTCATGGTGTTGTCTGGAGATCCCACTCTGAGGAAAGAACATAACCAACAATTAGACACTTGTTGGGACCAATCAAAAATCAGTTGGATGGAAACCCTTTTGTCGTCTGGGCCTGAACAGAAGTGACTTTCAAAAAGCAGCAGTGTCCTGACATGGCTACAGATCAACCAACACCCTGATAATAACCAACATAAATAATGTCAGAATAAGATAATTCTATTCCATATATCTTGTCATATCTCTTAGAAGCATGTAGGACTTATCAGACTACAGCTGTGTCATTTGACGTTTTGGAGCAAGCTAGCTAGCTAACGTTACTGGATGTTAGCTCTCAAAATGTTCACTTAATGTTTACCTGGGATCCCACATAAAACATCATTGTAGCTAAGAGCTTTATGAATGTCAGTTGGTGAAAAGTAAGAATTAGTTTGCTTTATAAGTGCCACATCTTTCAAACAAAACTAGCTAGTTAGCTAGCCATCCCGGGTTGGTTAGTCGCGCATAGCTAGCCAGCTAAGGACCGGTCTCTTATCATTACTGACATGTCAGCTAGCAATATAGCCGGCTAGTTTACCTTTGTTAAATCCTTTTGTTTTAGGACAAACGTGTTTGCTGTCCGCCTACGGTTCATTTGACAATATGCAGCCAGAAGATGTCATCTTTATTTGGCCCAGAATCGGTGCTGAGGTTGTTTGTGTTGGCTAGCTAACGGTAGCTGTTTTGAAGCTAACGTTAACTCAGCAAGATTCAAAATAGCTACCTACACTGCCCTTTAACTAGTTAGAACTAGCTAGCTTGTTAAATGTTTGGTAAACTGGCGAAGCTGTATTATGACTATGTACTTTAGCATAGCTTCACGCTAGCTAACGTCTAAATAGTTGATTCCTCTGCGAGATAGCTATCAAAACTCCAACTTTATAACTGGTCGACTAACTTAACGTTAACAATAACATGGTGGCACAACTAATGGCTAACTGGGAAGTATAGTTAGCTAGCGTTAGCGTACACTGTTGTTATGCTTGACCAGGCCTGGCTAGCTAACAGTAGCTTCAAAATCACTGTTGCTAATCTAATTGGTCAATATCAAGCTTCGAAACAAAGGCTTCAGTATATTCTTGGAAAACACTGGTGTTACCAACTAACGTTACCATTGGGTACACGAGTTACAGATGCTCAAATACAAACACAATGATTGGTAACTGAACTACAAGACTTGTTCGATAATAATGTTTTAGGGTTAGGGTCCAACGAAATGCTTATTCTAATGGAAAAGGTTAACTAGCTAGGGGAAATGGAAAAATACAATGTTTTGACTACGAACCTTTCATTTCCATGCTTCCACTAAATGCAACGAATCGTATCTCAGCCATTCATTTCACCATCAGTTATTTTGCTAAACAATGTAAAACTGCGTTTGAAACATTCTAGATACGTAAGATGTATAGCTATTTGTTTTTCAAAGTCTACCATGCTAGGCTAGTTGTAGCCTTGTGTGGTGGCGGCAGATCAGCTAGCTTCTCCCTGCAGACAACGCGTGCGCGGTAGTTGTAAATGGCAAACTTCCTGGTCTCATCGGCATTTCTGTGGTATGTTTTATCCTGCTCATGTTCAGCGCTCATGCCGCTTTCAAAACAACTGGGAACCACCAAAAATACAAGGTCAAATCATGACGTCAGTGATCTTCGGGTCGGAAAGTTGGAGCTCTAGAAAGAGACCCGAGTTCCCGAGATGGAATTCCGAGTTGGATGTCCGACCGTTCAAATCGATTTTCCCAGTCGGATGTCACTTTTTCCGAGTTCCCTAATTTTTTTGAACGCACTGAAGTCGGAAGACGGAGATTTCAGAGTTCCCAGTTGTTTTGAACGCGGCATTACTCAGTGGGGGGAAAAGTACTCAACTGTCATTACATTTTTTTTTAAATTCACCTTTATTTAACCGGGTAGGCTAGTTTAGAACAAGTTCTCATTTACAACTGCGACCTGGCCAAGATAAAGCAAAGCAGTGCGACAAAAAACAACCACACAGAGTTACACATGGAATAAACAAAAGTACAGTCAATAATACAGTAGAAAAATCTATATACAGTGTGTGCAAATGGAGTAAGGAGTTAGGGCAATAAATAGGCCATAGTAGCGAAGTAATTACAATTTAGAAAATTAACACTGGAGTGATAGATGTGCAGATGATGATGTGCAAGTAGAAATACTGGTGTGCAAAAGAGCAAAAAAAGTAAATAAAAACCACATGGGGATGAGGTAAGTGGTTGGATGGGCTATTTACACATGTGCTGTGTACAGCTGCAGCGATCGGTAAGCTGCTCAGATAGCTGATGTTTAAAGTTAGTGAGGGAAATATAAGTCTCCAACTTCATCGATTTTTGCAACTAGTTCCAGTCATTGGCTGTGTTCTTGAGTACTTGAGTAACAGTAAAGATACATTAATAGAGAATGACTCCAGTAAAAGTGAAAGTCACCCAGTAAAATACTACTTAAGTAAAAGTCGAAAAGGATTTGGTTTTACATGTAAAGATTCCAAAGAAAATGGAATTGCTAAAATATACTAAAAGTATAAATCATTTAAAATTCCTTATATTAAGCAAACCAGATGGCACAATTTTCTAGTTTTTTTTAATTTATTTACAGATAGCCAGGGGCACACTTGAACACTCAGACATAATTTACAAACAAAGCATTTGTGTTTAGTGAGTCCGACAGGTCAGAGGCAATAGAGATGACCAGGGATGTTCTCTTGATAGGTGCGTGAATTGAACCATGTTCCTGTCAAATGTATGGAGTAAAAAGTACATTCTTTTCTTTTGGAATTTTGTGAAGTAAAAGTAAAAGTTGTCAAATTAAAAAAAATACCCGTAAAAACGACTTAAGTAGTACTTTAAAGTATTTTTACTGAGGTATTTTACAACACTGGCATCACTACTGTTCAAAATGTTTGTAGCCTAAAATGTTACAAGCATTAAAGAATGAGGAACCTGCAGGTAAATACTCTAGTCTTGTGAAAGTACTACTATGAGTAGGAGCTACAACATTTCTTCACATTTTAAGTGTCTTCAAGTGTTTATTTTACTGGCAAACAAAATAAGTCCAGTTTATTGGAATCCCTAACTGTTTTGTTTGCACTCAGCTGACATTACTCGCATAGTGAACAAGAAGCAGATTGGGTAATGCCGCTTTCAAGACAACTGGGAACTCAGAATTAAAAAGGTCAAATCATGACGTCATGCTGGAAAGTCGGAGCTCTAGAAAGATGCCAGAGTTTCCGACTTGGAATTCCGTTTTGAAAGACAGATAAATAAAAATAATCCCAGTCGGCGCTTGTTTTTTCTGAGTTCGCAGTTTATTTGAACGCACTGAAATCAGAAGTCGGAGATTTCCGATATCTGAGCTCCCAGTTGGTTTGAACGCGGCATAAGCCACTCAGAAACAATACAGTAAAATGACACCCTCTAGGCCTGTAATAACTAGGCGTCCGCATGCTTCACATCCCAAACAGTTTGTGCGTACAGTATATTATGACAACATTTTGTGACTTTTGGTCTTCTGCAAGTTTTTTTTTTGTCTTTTCCAAAAAACGTTGAGGAAAGCTGAAGGCGGTAGCCAAAATTTAAGCCCCTTAGTTGGTGATTGGTCAACAGTAGGGTTAACCCAATAGAGCCCCGAAGTGAAGGTGTCATAATACCCATAAAACCTAGTGGTCAAACAGGAAAATGGTTCCAATCGTTTTTCCACCATTCGTTTTTCCCATAGGGGAGTTCAGAAACACTTAAGGGCTGTGTTTCGTGTAGGCTTACCCTGGCGTGACGTTTTGATTATTGTGTAAATCTCTCTTGGACAAGGTAACTTTTATCAATATATTAGACAAAAATGAAATGCTACTTAGCTGTTAATGTGGCTATCACACAGAACTACAGAGAGGAAGAAGAGGCCCAATTCGTGGGAAAATATATCTCCCTTCAGCAGGTGGCGGGTTTGTTGTTTGGCCCTCAAAGCAAGGAGGTTTTGTATGGAGGTCAATGAGAGATTGTTAAATTTGGTCAACAAAAAAATGTATGGCTTATTTGCTACGTGAGGTTTATTTGATCGAACATACAGTGGGGAGAACAAGTATTTGACACACTGCCGATTTTGCAGGTTTTCCTACTTACAAAGCATGTAGAGGTCTGTAATTTTTTATCATAGGTACACTTCAACTGTGAGAGACGGAATCTAAAACAAAAATCCAGAAAATCACATTGTATGATTTTAAAGTAATTAATTTGCATTTTATTGCATGACATAAGTATTTGATACATCAGAAAAGCAGAACTTAATATTTGGTACAGAAATCTTTGTTTGCAATGACAGAGATCATATGTTTCCTGTAGTTCTTGACCAGGTTTGCACACACTGCAGCAGGGATTTTGGCCCACTGCTCCATACAGACCTTCTCCAGATCCTTCAGGTTTCGGGGCTGTCGCTGGGCAATACGGACTTTCAGCTCCCTCCAAAGATTTTCTATTGGGTTCAGGTCTGGAGACTGGCTAGGCCACTCCAGGACCTTGAGATGCTTCTTACGGAGCCACTCCTTAGTTGCCCTGTGTGTTTCGGGTCGTTGTCATGCTGGAAGACCCAGCCACGACCCATCTTCAATGCTCTTACTGAGGGAAGGAGGTTGTTGGCCAAGATCTCGCGATACATGGCCCCATCCATCCTCCCCTCAATACGGTGCAGTCGTCCTGTCCCCTTTGCAGAAAAGCATCCCCAAAGAATGATGTTTCCACCTCCATGCTTCACGGTTGGGATGGTGTTCTTGGGGTTGTACTCATCCTTCTTCTTACTCCAAACACGGCGAGTGGAGTTTAGACCAAAAAGCTCTATTTTTGTCTCATCAGACCACATGACCTTCTCCCATTCCTCCTCTGGATAATCCAGATGGTCATTGGCAAACTTCAGACGGGCCTGGACATGCGCTGGCTTGAGCAGGGGGACCTTGCGTGCGCTGCAAGATTTTAATCCATGACGGCGTAGTGTGTTACTAATGGTTTTCTTTGAGACTGTGGTCCCAGCTATTTTCAGGTCATTGACCAGGTCCTGCTGTGTAGTTCTGGGCTGATCCCTCACCTTCCTCATGATCATTGATGCCCCACGAGGTGAGATCTTGCATGGAGCCCCAGACCGAGGGTGATTGATCGTCATCTTGAACTTCTTCCATTTTCTAATAATTGCGCCAACAGTTGTTGCCTTCTCACCAAGCTGCTTGCCTATTGTCCTGTAGCCCATCCCAGCCTTGTGTAGGTCTACAATTGTATCTATCCTTGATGTCCTGACACAGCTCTCTGGTCTTGGCCATTGTGGAGAGGTTGGAGTCTGTTTGATTGAGTGTGTGGACAGGTGTCTTTTATAAAGGTAACGAGTTCAAACAGGTGCAGTTAATACAGCTAATGAGTGGAGAACAGGAGGGCTTCTTAAAGAAAAACTAACAGGTCTGTGAGAGCCGGAATTCTTACTGGTTGGTAGGTGATCAAATACTTATGTCATGCAATAAAATGCAAATTAATTACTTAAAAATCATGCAATGTGATTTTCTGGATTTTTGTTTTAGATTCCTTCTCTCACAGTTGAAGTGTACCTATGATAAAAAATTACAGACCTCTACATGCTTTGTAAGTAGGAAAACCTACAAATTTGGCAGTGTCTCAAATACTTGTTCTCCCCACTGTAAGTTTCGTAATGCTTAAGTTGTTACGAGTGTACTGATATAAGTAGGACACGTGACATCCCGGCAACTTTGATAAAAAAACACTTTATATTGGAATGGTCTCGAGATGGAATGAGGCTAGTAGAATAGCATCTCCATTGAATACAGGCTGTTGACATCAGCAACCCTCACTGAATATTCAAAAAGGATTACAATAATGAGATGTATCCACCAATCTAAAGAAAGGATAGGCAGGAGCTGGACTTCCATTGTTAGGGTGGAGAAATATGTATCCTGTCAGTATATACATAATCTTTGAGAATTTAACAAAATGTGGAAAAACTCAAGGGGTCTGAACACCTTCCAAATGCACTGTAAGAAGATCAGGATTAATATTGTTTTATATGTATTTAACCCCTTATTTTTTGCACTAAACCATCTCCATATATACTTCCGTTCTGACATGTATGTGTTTGTGAGTCTTTCCACAGAGGGGTCATATTAGTGTGCAGCCCGAACTGTTCGGACGCTACAGACAGAAGTTGGCAGATCGGCTGTACCGAGACGCTTGTTTTAGAGCAAAACAGAGAACACCATGTACGTGTTCATGAGAGTCTCATCTTTCCATAGAGGGTCATAATAGTTTATAGGCCAAACTGTTTGGATGCTAATTGCTAACCCAATTTCTTGGGCCACTATACCTACTTTGCCACTTGGACTTGGACCCCTCTGCTACTCGGAACCCTACTAATCCATCACGACTGGTCTATCGACGTCACCGCACGAGGAGGCTAAAACAGACTTTCCTCCGTCGAGACGTCCCTCTAAGGCCCTTCTGCTAGCTTGCTAGCCCCGGCCTGCTAGCTGTCTGAATCGCCGTGTCTCCAACCAGCCCAACCACTCACTGGACCCCTATGATCACGCGGCTACGCATGCCTCTCCCTAATATCAATATGCCTCGTCCATTACTGTCCTGGTTAGTGATTATTGTCATATTTCACTGTAGAGCCTCTAGCCCTGCTCAATATGCCTTAACCTACCAAGTAGTTCCATCACCCACATATGCGGTGACATCACCTGGTTTAAACGTCTCTAGAGACAATATCTCTCTCATCATTACTCAATGCCTATGTTTACCTCCAATGTACTCACATCCTACCATACCTTTGTCTGTACATTATGCCTTGAATCTATTCTACTGTGCCCAGAAACCTGCTCCTTTTACTCTCTGCTCCGAACTCACTAGACGACCGGTCCTGATAGCCTTTAGCCGTACCCTTATCCTACTCCTCCTCTGTTCTTCTGGTGATGTAGAGGTTAATCCAGGCCCTGCAGTGCCTAGCTCCACTCCTACTCCCCAGGTGCTCTCATTTGTTGACTTATGTAACCGTAAAAGACTTGGTTTCATGCATGTTAACATTAGAAGCCTCCTCCCTAAATTTGTTTTATTCACTGCTTTAGCCCACTCTGCCAACCCGGATGTCCTAGCCGTGTCTGAATCCTGGCTTAGAAAGACCACCAAAACCCCTGAAATTTCCATCCCTAACTATAACATTTTCTGACAAGATAGAACTGCCAAAGGGGGCGGTGTTGCAATCTACTGCAGAGATAGCCTGCAGAGTTCTGTCTTACTATCCAGTTCTGTACCCAAACAATTCGAGCTTCTACTTTTAAAAATCCACCTTTCCAGAAATAAGTCTCTCACCGTTGCTGCTTGCTATAGACCACCCTCTGCCCCCAGCTGTGCCCTGGACACCATATGTGAATTAATTGCCCCCCATTTATCTTCAGAGTTTGTACTGTTAGGTGACCTAAACTGCGATATGTTTAACTTATGGCTGCAAGGGAGTTGAGTAGCCAGTTAAATCGTGCCCATTTCAAACGGCCTCGTACTCAATTCTTGCTCGTACAATATGCATATTATTATTACTATTGGATAGAAAACACTCTCTAGTTTCTAAAACCGTTTGAATTATTTCTCTGAGTGAAACAGAAGTCCTTCTGCAGCACACTTCCTGACCAGGAAGTGGAATGTCAGAAATCGATGCTCTGTTCAACTGCATGCCTATACATGGGCATGATACGTAAGAGTCTACATACACTTCATACACCTTCCCCTGGTTGTCAAGAGGCGGTGAGAGAAAACATTTCGTGTTTGTCTTGGTCTGAGGTGGAATTAAAGCTCTTTGTTTGATGTGACCGTCCATGTCCTGTTTCTGGAGCGCGCGAAAGAGGACATGAATTTGCCTTCTGTTTTGCTCTCGTTATGGACGACTAACATCTCCGTCTTAGATTTTATTTGATACATGTGACCATATCATCGTAACGTATGTTTTTTCAATATAGTTTAATCAGATTATTGAAATTTTTCCGGGAGTTTTGCCGTGTTCCGTTCTCTGACTTTGTTGACGTTGGAGTGATCCGTGCCACTTGGCAAGTGTCCATGCTAAATGAAGAGGGATATTTGCCGTTCCAGATCAAAACAACGACTGTTCTGGACAAAGGACACCTTGTCCAACATTCTGACGGAAGACCACCAAAAGTAAGAAACATTTTATGATGCTATTTCTAATATCTGTCGTGCATGTGAACTGGTCGTGGGCGCCCAAGTGTTTCTGGCTATTGTGCTAAGCTAATATAACGCAACATTTTGTTTTCGCTGTAAAACACTTAATAAATCGGAAATATTGTCTTGCATCACAAGATGCCTGTCTTTCATTTGCTGTACACTATGTATTTTTCAGAAATGTTTTATGATGAGTAATTAGGTATTTGACGTTGGTGTCTGTAAATATTATGGCTGCTTTCGGTGCAATTTCTGAATGTAGCTGCAATGTAAACTATGATTTATACCTGAAATATGCACATTTTTCGAAAAAAACATATGCTATACAATAAATATGTTATCAGACTGTCATCTGATGAGGTTGTTTCTTGGTTAGTGGCTATTTATATCTTTATTTGGCCGAATTTGTGATAGCTACTGATGGAGTCAAAAACTGATGGAGTAATAAAAGTGGAGTTTTTTGCTAACGTGGTTAGCTAATAGATTTACATATTTTGTCTTCCCTGTAAAACATTTTAAAAATCGGACATGTTGGCTGGATTCACGAGATGTGTACCTTTCATATGCTGTATTGGACTTGTTAATGTGTGAAAGTTAAATATTTAAAAAAATATATTTTGAATTTCGCGCCCTGCACTTGAAGTGGCTGTTGTCATAAATGTACCGACGTCGGGCTTGCACGCCAAACAGGTTAACACCCCGGCCGTCCTACAATCTTAGCTAGATGCACTCAATCTCAAACTGCCCTAACCCATCTGGACAAGAGGAATAGCTATGTGAGAATGCTGTTCATCGACTACAGCTCAGCATTTAACACCATAGTACCCTCCAAACTCGTCATCAAGCTCGAGACCCTGGGTCTCGACCCCGCCCTGTGCAACTGGGTACTGGACTTCCTGACGGGCCGCCCCCAGGTGGTGAGGGTAGGTAACAACATCTCCACCCCGCTGATCCTCAACACTGGGGCCCCACAAGGGTGCGTTCTGAGCCCTCTCCTGTACTCCCTGTTCACCCACGACTCCGTGGCCATGCACGCCTCCAACTCAATCATCAAGTTTGCGGACGTGTAACAGTCCTGACCTATTTATGTTAGTTTTTATGTGTTTTTGGTCAGGGCATGTGTTTTGGGTGGGCAGTCTATGTTATCTGTTTCTATGTTGGTTTCGGTTTGCCTGGTATGGCTCTTGATTAGAGGCAGGTGGTTTGCATTTTCCTCTAATCAAGAGTCATATTTAGGTAGGGCATTCTCACTGTTTGTTGGTGGGTGATTGTCTCCTGTGATGTCTTCGTTTATGTTCGATGTATTCACTTTTGGAGCTGTTTGGCTGTTCGTATGTTTCGATGTCCGTTCCTGTTCGTGAGTTTACGTTTGTCTATGTAAGAACGTTAGTAGCCTGTATGTTTGTGCACAACGTTTGTAGCTTCACGGTCGTTTTGTTATTTTGTTGTTTTGTTAAAGTGTTTTTGTGTCGTGTTCATCTTCGTCTTTTAAATAAAAAAAGAGAAGATGTATTCATATCCAGCTGCGCCTTGGTCCTCATTCTCTCCAGTACACGATCGTGACAGGACGACACTAGTGGTAGGCTTGATTACCAAAACAACGAGACAGCCTACAGGGAGGAAGTGAGGGCCCTCGGAGTGCGGTGTCAGGAAAATAACCTCACACTCAACGTCAACAAAACAAAGGAGATAATTGTGGACTTTAGGAAACAGCAGAGGGAGCACCCCCCTATCCACATCGACGGGACAGTAGTGGAGAGGGTAGTAAGTTTTAAGTTCCTCGGCATACACATCACGGACAAACTGAAATGGTCCACCCACACAGACAGCGTTGTGAAGAAGGCGCAGCAGCACCTCTTCAATCTCAGGAGGCTGAATGATTTCGGCTTGTCACCAAAAGCACTCACAAACTTCTACAGATGCACAATCGAGAGCATCCTGTTGGGCTGTATCACCGCTGGTACGGCAACTGCTCCGCCCACAACCGTAAGGCTCTCCAGAGGGTAGTGAGGTCTGCACAACGCATCACTGGGGGTAAACCTCCTTCCCTCCAGGACACCTACACCACCCGATGTCACAGGAAGGCCATAAAGATCATCAAGGACAACAACCACCTGAGCCAATGCCTGCTCACCCCGCTATCATCCAGAAGGTGAGGTCAGTACAGGTGCATCAAGCAGGGACCGAGAGACTGAAAAACAGCTTATATCTCAAGGCCATCAGACTGTTAAACAGCTACCACTAACATTTAGTGGCCACTGCCAAAATACTGACTCAACTCCAGCTCACTTTAATAATGGAAATTGATGGAAATTGATCAAAAATGCATCACTAGCCACTTTAAACAATGCCACTTAATATAATGTATATACTGTACTGTATATCATCTACTGCATCTTGCCATCTTTATGTAATACATGTATCACTAGCCACTTTAAACTATGCCACTGTTTATATACCCTACATTACTCATCTCATATGTATATACTGTACTCTATACCATCTAAAGGGTAGTGGGCCAAGGGCAGGTAGGAGACCTGCGCCCACTTCCCAGGCTAACCGTGGAGAGCGGGAGTACGGGCAGACACCGTGTTACGCAGTAGAGCGCACGGTGTCTCCTGTACGTGTGCATAGCCCAGTGCGGGTTATTCCACCTCCCCGCACTGGTAGGGCTAGATTGGGCATTGAGCCAGGTGTCATGAGGCCGGCTCAACGCGTCTGGTCTCCAGTGCGTCTCCTCGGGCCGGCATACATGGCACCTGCCTTACGCAGGGTTTCCCCGGTTCGCCTACACAGCCCGGTGCGGGTTATTCCACCTCCCCGTACTGGGCGGGCGACCGGGAGCATTCAACCAGGTAAGGTTGGGCAGGCTCAATGCTCAAGAGAGCCAGTACGCCTGCACGGTCCGGTATTTCCGGCGCCACCTCCCCGCCCCAGCCTAGTACCTACAGTGCCTATATTACGCACTAGGCTACCAGTGCATTTCCAGAGCCCTGTTCCTCCTCCACGCACTCTCCCTATAGTGCGTGTATCCAGTTCAGTGCCTCCAGTTCCGGTCCCACGCACTAAGCCACCTGTAGTCCTGTACACACTGTCACTTCTCCCCGTACTAGTCCTGAGGTGCGTGCCCTCAGCCAGGTGCCACCAGTGCCGGTACCACGCACCAGGTATAGAGTACGCTTTGAGAGTTCAGTGTGCCCTGTCCCTGCTCCACGCACTAGTAGGAGGGTGCTTATCATTAGCCCGGTGCCTCCAGTTCCGGCACCACGCACCAGGTCTACAGTGCGCCGTATCCGGCCAGAGCCATCCGTCTCCCCAGCGCCATCTGAGCCATCCGTCTCCCCAGCGCCATCTGAGCCATCCGTCTCCCCAGCGCCATCTGAGCCATCCGTCTCCCCAGCGCCATCTGAGCCATCCGTCTGCCAGGAGCCTGCAAAGCCGCCCGTCTGCCATGAGCCTGCAAAGCCGCCCGTCTGCCATGAGCCTACAGAGCCATCCGCCAGACAGGAGCCGCTAGAGCCGTCAGCCAGACAGGAGCCGCTAGAGCCGCCCGCCAGACAGGATCTGCCAGAGCCGCCAACCAGACAGGATCTGCCAGAGCCGCCAACCAGACAGGATCTGCCAGAGCCGCCAACCAGACAGGATCTGCCAGAGCCGCCAACCAGACAGGATCTGCCAGAGCCGCCAGCGAGCCATGAGCAGCCAGAGCCGTCAGAGAGCCATGAGCAGCCAGAGCCGTCAAAGAGCCATGAGCAGCCAGAGCCGTCAGTGAGCCATGAGCAGCCAGAGCCGTCAGAGAGCCATGAGCAGCCAGAGCCGTCAGAGCGCCATGAGCGTCGAGAGCCGTCAGCCTGCCATGAGCGTCGAGAGCCGTCAGCCTGCCATGAGCGTCGAGAGCCGTCAGCCTGCCATGAGCGTCGAGAGCCGTCAGCCTGCCATGAGCGTCGAGAGCCGTCAGTCTGCCATGAGCGTCGAGAGCCGTCAGCCTGCATGGACCTGCCAGAGCCGTCCAAACAGGACCTGCCAGAGTCCTTCAGCCGGGATCTGCCCCTTGTCCCGGTGTTGCCCCTTGTCCCGGTGTTGCCCCTTGTCCCGGTGCTGCCCCTTGTCCCGGTGCTGCCCCTTGTCCCGGTGCTGCCCCTTGTCCCGGTGCTGCCCCTTGTCCCGGTGCTGCCCCTTGTCCCGGTGCTGCCCCTTGTCCCGGTGCTGCCCCTTGTCCCGGTGCTGCCCCTTGTCCCGGTGCTGCCCCTTGTCCCGGTGCTGCCCCTTGTCCCGGTGCTGCCCCTTGTCCCGGTGCTGCCCCTTGTCCCGGTGCTGCCCCTTGTCCCGGTGCTGCCCCTTGTCCCGGTGCTGCCCCTTATTCCAGTGATGGTCCTTATCCTGGTGCTGCCCCTTGTTTTTGTGCTGCCCCTTGTCCCGGTGCTACCCCTTGTCCCGGTGCTGCCCCTTGTTCCGGTGCTAGCTGTTTATTTAGGGGAAGCTAATGTTTGGGTGGTCAGTGGAAGGGGTAGAAAGAAGAGGGGAGTGACTATGGTGGTGCGGGGACAGCGTCCTGAACCGGAGCCACCACCGTGGTCAACTGCCCACCCGGACCCTCCCCTGGACTTTGTGCTGGTGCGCCCGGCGTTCGCACCTTGGGGGGGGGGTACTGTAACAGTCCTGACCTATTTATGTTAGTTTTTATGTGTTTTTGGTCAGGGCATGTGTTTTGGGTGGGCAGTCTATGTTATCTGTTTCTATGTTGGTTTCGGTTTGCCTGGTATGGCTCTTGATTAGAGGCAGGTGGTTTGCATTTTCCTCTAATCAAGAGTCATATTTAGGTAGGGCATTCTCACTGTTTGTTGGTGGGTGATTGTCTCCTGTGATGTCTTCGTTTATGTTCGATGTATTCACTTTTGGAGCTGTTTGGCTGTTCGTATGTTTCGATGTCCGTTCCTGTTCGTGAGTTTACGTTTGTCTATGTAAGAACGTTAGTAGCCTGTATGTTTGTGCACAACGTTTGTAGCTTCACGGTCGTTTTGTTATTTTGTTGTTTTGTTAAAGTGTTTTTGTGTCGTGTTCATCTTCGTCTTTTAAATAAAAAAAGAGAAGATGTATTCATATCCAGCTGCGCCTTGGTCCTCATTCTCTCCAGTACACGATCGTGACAGGACGACACTAGTGGTAGGCTTGATTACCAAAACAACGAGACAGCCTACAGGGAGGAAGTGAGGGCCCTCGGAGTGCGGTGTCAGGAAAATAACCTCACACTCAACGTCAACAAAACAAAGGAGATAATTGTGGACTTTAGGAAACAGCAGAGGGAGCACCCCCCTATCCACATCGACGGGACAGTAGTGGAGAGGGTAGTAAGTTTTAAGTTCCTCGGCATACACATCACGGACAAACTGAAATGGTCCACCCACACAGACAGCGTTGTGAAGAAGGCGCAGCAGCACCTCTTCAATCTCAGGAGGCTGAATGATTTCGGCTTGTCACCAAAAGCACTCACAAACTTCTACAGATGCACAATCGAGAGCATCCTGTTGGGCTGTATCACCGCTGGTACGGCAACTGCTCCGCCCACAACCGTAAGGCTCTCCAGAGGGTAGTGAGGTCTGCACAACGCATCACTGGGGGTAAACCTCCTTCCCTCCAGGACACCTACACCACCCGATGTCACAGGAAGGCCATAAAGATCATCAAGGACAACAACCACCTGAGCCAATGCCTGCTCACCCCGCTATCATCCAGAAGGTGAGGTCAGTACAGGTGCATCAAGCAGGGACCGAGAGACTGAAAAACAGCTTATATCTCAAGGCCATCAGACTGTTAAACAGCTACCACTAACATTTAGTGGCCACTGCCAAAATACTGACTCAACTCCAGCTCACTTTAATAATGGAAATTGATGGAAATTGATCAAAAATGCATCACTAGCCACTTTAAACAATGCCACTTAATATAATGTATATACTGTACTGTATATCATCTACTGCATCTTGCCATCTTTATGTAATACATGTATCACTAGCCACTTTAAACTATGCCACTGTTTATATACCCTACATTACTCATCTCATATGTATATACTGTACTCTATACCATCTACTGCATCTTGCCTATGCCGTTCTGTACCATCACTCATTCATATTTCTTTATGTACATATTCTTTATCCCTTTACACTTGTGTGTGTATAAGGTAGTAGTTGTGGAATTGTTAGGTTAGATTACTTGTTGGTTATTACTGCATTGTCGGAACTAGAAGCACAAGCATTTCGCTACACTCGCATTAACATCTGCTAACCATGTGTATGTGTGATTTGATTTGATTTAAAGAGTGTTACAGTAATGTATACCTACTCAAATATACACACACAAATGCAATACAGTAATAACAACATTGTAATTTATTTCCAAAATGCTGTATTTTTGAACTGTTGTGTTTTGTATGTAACACTTTCCAACAGGAGAAAACATTCAGTAAGATAAAGGGTTCTGTACAAAAGTAAAACATGAAATTGACTAATTCTTTCAAAACTCTAAACAGACAAAAAAAACGAAATGTAAGAAAAAAGACATTAGGCTGCATCCTGCCTCCTATTTGTTCTGCTAAACGTGGAGGAAAGAATGTTCTGGAGTGACGGATCCAGCCCCCGAAAGCCCCCACATCAACTTCACCACATGCATCCTCCATTGCCTGGAGAAGAGGCGTGCGTGCGAGGGGATGGTGGTCATACACCTTCCATCACCATGCCAAAAATATCTTCAATTGGGTTTAGGACTGGGGGAATATGGTGGGAGGTATAGAACAATACGTTGTGGGTGGTCGATGAACCAGTTGCAGACCAGAGCAGCCCGGTGGAAACTCACGTTGTCCCAGATGACAACATACCTGGTCTGCTCTGGTCCCACCCCTCTGCTCGGCTGGAATGAGGATGCCACGTATTGTGTCGAGGAATGTGATGAGAAGGGCGGTGTTGTAGGGACCAAGGTTGGTATGGTGATGGAGGACGCCTTGCTGGCTAACTGCTGCACACATGGTGATATTCCCTCCACGCTGTCCAGGGACATTCACAATGGCCAATAATGTTCCGTCCCCTTCTTTTGGCTAGGTTGAAGCCAGCCCCATCAATGTAAATATTAATGTGCTGAATTGCAGCAGCATCCAGCTCCAAGACTCTCTGAAACAGACAAGACAATATGTGACATAGACCTAGAAGACATAGAGCAGTCAATATGGTGAGACACAATACACTGGATTACAGGACTGTAATTTGTCTATACAGTGCTGATATGATAGTAAATTCACAGTATAGGACTTACTTGCACATATTCATTGCGCTGTTCTTTAACCCTCTGAGTTCCACTCAAATGGTACCCTGTTTCATCCGGAGTCGGTTGCGCTGTAATACACTGTCCAATGTAGACAAGCACACCTGGTGAATGTTATTGAATATTGGTGTTGTCTGCAGTTATGTGGTTCTGAATTTCTCGTAGTCTAATGGTATTGTTTGCCACCACCATGTTTAAAACAGAGGTCTCCTGTTCTGGTGTGGACAGCCAGTGTCTTCCACCATGGCCTGACCGTCTCCTGTTCTGGTGTGGACAGCCAGTGTCTTCCACCATGGCCTGGAGGTCTCCTGTTCTGGTGTGGACAGCCGGTGTCTTCTACCATGGCCTGGAGGTCTCCTGTTCTGGTGTGAACAGCCGGTGTCTTCCACCAAACCCTGGCGGTCTCCTGTTCTGGTGTGGACAGCCAGTGTCTTCTACCATGGCCTGACCGTCTCCTGTTCTGGTGTGGACAGCCAGTGTCTTCCACCATGGCCTGACCGTCTCCTGTTCTGGTGTGGACAGCCAGTGTCTTCCACCATGACCTGGAGGTCTCCTGTTCTGGTGTGGACAGCCAGTGTCTTCCACCATGGCCTGGCCGTCTCCTGTTCTGGTGTGGACAACCAGTATCTTCCACCATGGCCTGGCCGTCTCCTGTTCTGGTGTGGACAGCCAGAGTCTTCCACCATGGCCTGGAGGTCTCCTGTTCTGGTGTGGACAGCCAGTGTCTTCCACCATGGCCTGGCCGTCTCCTGTTCTGGTGTGGACAGCCAGTGTCTTCCACCATGGCCTGGCCGTCTCCTGTTCTGGTGTGGACAGCCGGTGTCTTCCACCATGGCCTGGCGGTCTCCTGTTCTGGTGTGGACAGCCAGTATCTTCCACCATGGCCTGGAGGTCTCCTGTTCTGGTGTGGACAGCCAGTGTCTTCCACCATGGCCTGGCCGTCTCCTGTTCTGGTGTGGACAGCCAGTGTCTTCCACCATGGCCTGACCATCTCCTGTTCTGGTGTGGACAGCCAGTGTCTTCCACCATGGCCTGACCATCTCCTGTTCTGGTGTGGACAGCCAGTGTCTTCCACCATGGCCTGACCATCTCCTGTTCTGGTGTGGTCAGCCAGTGTCTTCCACCATGGCCTGGCCGTCTCCTGTTCTGGTGTGGACAGCCAGTGTCTTCCACCATGGCCTGACCATCTCCTGTTCTGGTGTGGACAGCCAGTGTCTTCCACCATGGCCTGACCGTCTCCTGTTCTGGTGTGGACAGCCAGTGTCTTCCACCATGGCCTGACCGTCTCCTGTTCTGGTGTGGACAGCCAGTGTCTTCCACCATGGCCTGACCGTCTCCTGTTCTGGTGTGGACAGCCAGTGTCTTCCACCATGGCCTGGAGGTCTCCTGTTCTGGTGTGGACAGCCAGTGTCTTCCACCATGGCCTGGCCGTCTCCTGTTCTGGTGTGGACAGCCAGTGTCTTCCACCATGGCCTGGCCGTCTCCTGTTCTGGTGTGGACAGCCGGTGTCTTCCACCATGGCCTGGCGGTCTCCTGTTCTGGTGTGGACAGCCAGTATCTTCCACCATGGCCTGGAGGTCTCCTGTTCTGGTGTGGACAGCCAGTGTCTTCCACCATGGCCTGGCCGTCTCCTGTTCTGGTGTGGACAGCCAGTGTCTTCCACCATGGCCTGACCATCTCCTGTTCTGGTGTGGACAGCCAGTGTCTTCCACCATGGCCTGACCATCTCCTGTTCTGGTGTGGACAGCCAGTGTCTTCCACCATGGCCTGACCATCTCCTGTTCTGGTGTGGTCAGCCAGTGTCTTCCACCATGGCCTGGCCGTCTCCTGTTCTGGTGTGGACAGCCAGTGTCTTCCACCATGGCCTGACCATCTCCTGTTCTGGTGTGGACAGCCAGTGTCTTCCACCATGGCCTGACCGTCTCCTGTTCTGGTGTGGACAGCCAGTGTCTTCCACCATGGCCTGACCGTCTCCTGTTCTGGTGTGGACAGCCAGTGTCTTCCACCATGGCCTGACCGTCTCCTGTTCTGGTGTGGACAGCCAGTGTCTTCCACCATGGCCTGACCATCTCCTGTTCTGGTGTGGACAGCCAGTGTCTTCCACCATGGCCTGGCCGTCTCCTGTTCTGGTGTGGACAGCCAGTGTCTTCCACCATGGCCTGGCGGTCTCCTGTTCTGGTGTGGACAGCCTGTGTCTTCCACCATGGCCTGGAGGTCTCCTGTTCTGGTGTGGACAGCCAGTGTCTTCCACCATGGCCTGGAGGTCTCCTGTTCTGGTGTGGACAGCCAGTGTCTTCTACCATGGCCTGACCGTCTCCTGTTCTGGTGTGGACAGCCGGAGTCTTCCACCATGGCCTGACCGTCTCCTGTTCTGGTGTGGACAGCCAGTGTCTTCCACCATGGCCTGGAGGTCTCCTGTTCTGGTGTGGACAGCCAGTGTCTTCCACCATGGCCTGGAGGTCTCCTGTTCTGGTGTGAACAGCCGGTGTCTTCCACCATGGCCTGGCGGTCTCCTGTTCTGGTGTGGACAGCCAGTGTCTTCTACCATGGCCTGACCGTCTCCTGTTCTGGTGTGGACAGCCGGAGTCTTCCACCATGGCCTGACCATCTCCTGTTCTGGTGTGGACAGCCGGTGTCTTCCACCATGGCCTGACCGTCTTCTGTTCTGGTGTGGACAGCCTGTGTCTTCCACCATGGCCTGGAGGTCTCCTGTTCTGGTGTGGACAGCCAGTGTCTTCCACCATGGCCTGGAGGTCTCCTGTTCTGGTGTGGACAGCCAGTGTCTTCTACCATGGCCTGGTGGTCTCCTGTTCTGGTGTGGACAGCCAGTGTCTTCCACCATGGCCTGGCGGTCTCCTGTTCTGGTGTGGACAGCCAGTGTCTTCCACCATGGCCTGACCATCTCCTGTTCTGGTGTGGACAGCCAGTGTCTTCCACCATGGCCTGGAGGTCTCCTGTTCTGGTGTGGACAGCCAGTGTCTTCTACCATGGCCTGGCGGTCTCCTGTTCTGGTGTGGACAGCCAGTGTCTTCTACCATGGCCTGGCGGTCTCCTGTTCTGGTGTGGACAGCCAGTGTCTTCCACCATGGCCTGGCGGTCTCCTGTTCTGGTGTGGACAGCCAGTGTCTTCCACCATGGCCTGACCATCTCCTGTTCTGGTGTGGACAGCCAGTGTCTTCCACCATGGCCTGGAGGTCTCCTGTTCTGGTGTGGACAGCCAGTGTCTTCTACCATGGCCTGACCATCTCCTGTTCTGGTGTGGACAGCCAGTGTCTTCTACCATGGCCTGACCGTCTCCTGTTCTGGTGTGGACAGCCAGTGTCTTCCACCATGGCCTGGAGGTCTCCTGTTCTGGTGTGGACAGCCAGTGTCTTCTACCATGGCCTGACCATCTCCTGTTCTGGTGTGGACAGCTAGTGTCTTCTACCATGGCCTGACCGTCTCCTGTTCTGGTGTGGACAGCCAGTGTCTTCCACCATGGCCTGGAGGTCTCCTGTTCTGGTGTGGACAGCCAGTGTCTTCTACCATGGCCTGACCATCTCCTGTTCTGGTGTGGACAGCCAGTGTCTTCCACCATGGCCTGGAGGTCTCCTGTTCTGGTGTGAACAGCCGGTGTCTTCCACCATGGCCTGACCGTCTCCTGTTCTGGTGTGGACAGCCAGTGTCTTCCACCATGGCCTGACCGTCTCCTGTTCTGGTGTGAACAGCCAGTGTCTTCCACCATGGCCTGACCGTCTCCTGCTCTGGTGTGGACAGCCGGTGTCTTCCACCATGGCCTGACCGTCTCCTGTTCTGGTGTGGACAGCCAGTGTCTTCCACCATGGCCTGACCGTCTCCTGTTCTGGTGTGGACAGCCAGTGTCTTCCACCATGGCCTGGAGGTCTCCTGTTCTGGTGTGGACAGCCAGTGTCTTCCACCATGGCCTGGCCGTCTCCTGTTCTGGTGTGGACAGCCAGTGTCTTCCACCATGGCCTGGCCGTCTCCTGTTCTGGTGTGGACAGCCAGTGTCTTCTACCATGGCCTGACCATCTCCTGTTCTGGTGTGGACAGCCAGTGTCTTCCACCATGGCCTGGAGGTCTCCTGTTCTGGTGTGGACAGCCAGTGTCTTCCACCATGGCCTGACCGTCTCCTGTTCTGGTGTGGACAGCCAGTGTCTTCTGGCCTGACCATCTCCTGTTCTGGTGTGGACAGCCAGTGTTTTCCACCATGGCCTGACCATCTCCTGTTCTGGTGTGGACAGCCAGTGTTTTCCACCATGGCCTGACCATCTCCTGTTCTGGTGTGGACAGCCAGTGTCTTCCACCATGGCCTGGCGGTCTCCTGCTCTGGTGTGGACAGCCAGTGTCTTCCACCATGGCCTGGCCGTCTCCTGTTCTGTAGATGATCCACAAATATGATATGATCGGTTACAGTAAACTAAAATAATCTATTTTAAAAAGGCAGGAATAAATGACGTTACTGTAACATTGGCCAACAATCACTGAGTAACATAGGCCTCCTGATATGTCGGACTGCAGTATATATACATAAAGAGCATAGTGTAGATGGTAGGTAACTTACCGGTTCTCATTTCTGAATGTACGGATGATAGATGCAACCGGATAGGTAGCGGCTCAGGTTGGGCTGAACTCTCTACCCAGCCTCCCTCAGTCTCAATCCATGGTTGAACGCATGGTCAACCAATGTGGCCCTGATCTAATCTGAGATGACGGTCCTTCCTCACCCTCCTGTTCCTCCTCTTCCTCTCACTCCTTCACCTCTAGCTCCTGTGGCCTTTTATAAGGCTAAAGCTCTGATTTCTAAGTGAACAATTCAGCAACTAGTGTTTACACCTGTGAGGAGTGGGTGTTGCCAATTGGTGTATAGAGCTTGGCATTGTGATTGGCGTTGCTTTCCAAAGGGACTAAAGAGATTTTAATTTTGAATGTTGTGCCTAATGTAGAGAAATGTGTGTAGTGTTTTGCAAAAAGTGTGATATAGAATTGAAAACTGAGTGTAAAGCAGGTATTGTGCTTGCAATTTTGCAGACTTGGTTTAGGGATTTGGTACATGAATTTCAGGTTTTGGTGATTGTGTTTCAAGTTCCAATTTTAGTGTGTAAACAATTGGGAAAAACTGTAACAGTTTTGGGAAATGTGTGTTAGCATTTGAAAACATGTGCTGCAAATACATAGTTTAGCAGGTGGTGGAGTATGAATGAGAAAAGAGTTCATAGATTTCAGAGAATGTGGTCATTGAATGCATTGTGTGTGAAAGCAATGAAAAATGATTCACCTTTTGGCCTCATACACTTCTGTTCTTCTGACTGTGTGAAGAGTTTTGACAATGTGACTTCAGTTTTGACCAATGCATGTTAACAATTTTTAAAAAAGGTCAATAAAAAAAATGAAGTAAATGACCGAGCGGCACAGATTTACTGTTCCGTTTGAGAAGGGTGCACCTCCTCCCCCTTTTGCCCGATGATGTAACAGACCTTACTGTTCCATTAGAGAAGGGTGCACCTACTCCTCCCTCCCCCTTTTGCCCGATGATGTAACAGACCTTACTGTTCCATTAGAGAAGGGTGCACCTACTCCTCCCTCCCCCTTTTGCCCGATGATGTAACAGACCTTACTGTTCCATTAGAGAAGGGTGCACCTACTCCTCCCTCCCCCTTTTGCCCGATGATGTAACAGACCTTACTGTTCCATTAGAGAAGGGTGCACCTCCTCCTCCCTCCCCCTTTTGCCCGATGATGTAACAGACCTTACTGTTCCGTTTGAGAAGGGTGCACCTCCTCCTCCCTCCCCCTTTTGCCCGATGATGTAACAGACCTTGGACCAGTGCCTCGCGGCTCTGTATAATCGAATTTGCCCATTCACTTCTTACTGGATGGATTCTCCTCAGAATTAGCTAGAATGGCAAATCTGCCCCAATCGGCTGGCATTCATGGTAGAGGTCTTCAAGGATTCACCTCAATCCAAGACCAGATCCGGGAACTGAGTGGAATCCGAACCGGATTCAGAATTCTAAATAATGTCATGTGTCTGGATCTGATCTCAATGTCACGGGTCTCGGTATGTGTAATATTAAATGGCTTGTCCGGATGAGCCCGTACAGAATCGAACGCGATTGCTGCACTAATTGGAGAGAGAAATGATGATGCTGCTCTTGCAGCTCATGAGAGTGAAGCGTAGCGCTTGTAGCTTGTTGTTGTTAGCCAATCAGAAGTCAACAAAGCGGCAATAGGCTACAATCATAGAGCCTCCGTGGGTCAGTCAAAAGTTAGGAGAAATCTAAACAATGGAAGATGGAATTAAAATGACAGAATTTACTTTTAAAGGACAAGGAAAGACTACAACGACCAAGAGCCAACAGGGCTGCTACTTGAAATTCTGAATGGAGTTGTTGTCGGATGAGAAGCGAATGCACTGCAGCTTCAATTAGCCTAGCTAGCTAATGTTAGCGTCTCCCAGTTTGATGCAGTCAAGACAGGTACTACATAATTATATTTGACAATAAAAAACCTAAGTATGGCAGTTATTAGTCCATTATAGCGTGAGTTGGCTTGGATGGTTGGCTTGGATACTCTCTCCCAGTATGGCCCCTCCCCCGCCTGCTAGAGTGGCACCTCTCTCCCAGTATGGCCCCTCCCCCGCCTGCTAGAGTGGCATCTCTCTCCCAGTATGGCCCCTCCCCCGCCTGCTAGAGTGGCACCTCTCTCCCAGTATGGCCCCTCCCCCGCCTGCTCACCTCTCTCCCAGTATGGCCCCCCCCCCCGCCTGCTAGAGTGGCACCTCTCTCCCAGTATGGCCCCTCCCCCGCCTGCTAGAGTGGCACCTCTCTCCCAGTATGGCCCCTCCCCCGCCTGCTAGAGTGGCATCTCTCTCCCAGTATGGCCCCTCCCCCGCCTGCTAGAGTGGCACCTCTCTCCCAGTATGGCCCCTCCCCCGCCTGCTCACCTCTCTCCCAGTATGGCCCCTCCCCCGCCTGCTAGAGTGGCACCTCTCTCCCAGTATGGCCCCTCCCCCGCCTGCTCACCTCTCTCCCAGTATGGCCCCTCCCCCGCCTGCTCACCTCTCTCCCAGTATGGCCCCTCCCCCGCCTGCTCACCTCTCTCCCAGTATGGCCCCTCCCGCGCCTGCTCACCTCTCTCCCAGTATGGCCCCTCCCCCGCCTGCTCACCTCTCTCCCTCCTTTCGTGTTTTATCAGCTCCGTTTAATAAAGGACCTTTCTGCTGCTTCCCCCACTCAGATCGGACTGGGTCTGGATCTGACTAGGTCTATACGGAACTGGTCTAGTTGTCTTCGCGTTCGGGTAAGGGTCTTTATATTAAAACAATTAATTTCTGCATATCCGGTCCGGGTGGGAAAGCCTCTATTTTGGAATGGGTCCAACTTCCACCTGTGAAGACCTCTAATTCATGGTAGTCTGGAGAACATGCTGGTACCATAAGTTATGGTCCAAGGGTTCTTACAGTAAATTAGGATAGAATACATTACTGTAACTTCCAATTATATTTTTTTCAATGTTGTATCACAGGTAATATTAACGGGGAATTGGTTAGATGATAAACATGGCTTCATTGTGAGATCAGTCTGCCTCTGCTCTTCTGTTTCTGGGAACTCACAGGCTGTTATGAATATAAATTAAGTCTGAGGGGATTGGCCTATATCTACAGGAAAAACAGTGCTTTAACAGAAATGGGGTTTCCAGTTTCAAGTTTAATGTCACATGCATAAGTAGAAGGAAATGCATTGCTCCAAACCCAACAATGCAGCAATCAATATCAATGTAGCACAAAAAATTACAAGGTAGAACAAAAACATACAAAAAATTAAACTAAGAAATAAGAAGAACATGAGAAGTAAGTAAGCTATATACAGGATCAGTTCAATACTATATTTACAATGTGCAGGGACACTGGAGTGATGGAGGTAGATATGTATAGGAGGAAGGGGACAGGGATACTGGAGTGATGGAGGTAGATATGTATAGGGGTAAGGAAACAGGGATACTGGAGTGATGGAGGTAGATATGTATAGGGGGAAGGAGACAGGGATACTGGAGTGATGGAGGTAGATATGTATAGGGGGAAGGGGACAGGGATACTGGAGTGATGGAGGTAGATATGTATAGGGGGAAGGGGACAGGGATACTGGAGTGATGGAGGTAGATATGTATAGGGGGAAGGGGACAGGGATACTGGAGTGATGGAGGTAGATATGTATAGGGGGAAGGAGACAGGGATACTGGAGTGATGGAGGTAGATATGTATAGGGGGAAGGAGACAGGGATACTGGAGTGATGGAGGTAGATATGTATAGGGGGAAGGGGACAGGGATACTGGAGTGATGGAGGTAGATATGTATAGGGGGAAGGAGACAGGGATACTGGAGTGATGGAGGTAGATATGTATAGGGGGAAGGGGACAGGGATACTGGAGTGATGGAGGTAGATATGTATAGGGGGAAGGGGACAGGGATACTGGAGTGATGGAGGTAGATATGTATAGGGGGAAGGGGATACTGGAGTGATGGAGGTAGATATGTATAGGGGGGAGGGGATACTGGAGTGATGGAGGTAGATATGTATAGGGGGAAGGAGACAGGGATACTGGAGTGATGGAGGTAGATATGTATAGGGGGAAGGGGACAGGGATACTGGAGTGATGGAGGTAGATATGTATAGGGGGAAGGGGATACTGGAGTGATGGAGGTAGATATGTATAGGGGGAAGGGGACAGGGATACTGGAGTGATGGAGGTAGATATGTATAGGGGGAAGGGGACAGGGATACTGGAGTGATGGAGGTAGATATGTATAGGGGGAAGGAGACAGGGATACTGGAGTGATGGAGGTAGATATGTATAGGGGTAAGGAGACAGGGATACTGGAGTGATGGAGGTAGATATGTATAGGGGGAAGGGGACAGGGATACTGGAGTGATGGAGGTAGATATGTATAGGGGGAAGGGGATACTGGAGTGATGGAGGTAGATATGTATAGGGGTAAGGGGACAGGGATACTGGAGTGATGGAGGTAGATATGTATAGGGGGAAGGGGACAGGGATACTGGAGTGATGGAGGTAGATATGTATAGGGGACAGGGGACAGGGATACTGGAGTGATGGAGGTAGATATGTATAGGGGGAAGGGGACAGCGATACTGGAGTGATGGAGGTAGATATGTATAGGGGGAAGGGGACAGGGGATACTGGAGTGATGGAGGTAGATATGTATGGGGGAAGGAGACAGGGATACTGGAGTGATGGAGGTAGATATGTATAGGGGGAAGGAGATACTGGAGTGATGGAGGTAGATATGTATAGGGGGAAGGGGACAGGGATACTGGAGTGATGGAGGTAGATATGTATAGGGGGAAGGAGACAGGGACACTGGAGTGATGGAGGTAGATATGTATAGGGGGAAGGGGACAGGGATACTGGAGTGATGGAGGTAGATATGTATAGGGGGAAGGAGACAGGGATACTGGAGTGATGGAGGTAGATATGTATAGGGGGAAGGGGACGGGGATACTGGAGTGATGAAGGTAGATATGTATAGGGGGAAAGGGATACTGGAGTGATGGAGGTAGATATGTATAGGGGGAAGGAGACAGGGATACTGGAGTGATGGAGGTAGATATGTATAGGGGGAAGGGGATACTGGAGTGATGGAGGTAGATATGTATAGGGGTAAGGGGACAGGGATACTGGAGTGATGGAGGTAGATATGTATAGGGGGAAGGGGACAGGGATACTGGAGTGATGGAGGTAGATATGTATAGGGGACAGGGGACAGGGATACTGGAGTGATGGAGGTAGATCTGTATAGGGGGAAGGGGACAGCGATACTGGAGTGATGGAGGTAGATATGTATAGGGGGAAGGGGACAGGGGATACTGGAGTGATGGAGGTAGATATGTATGGGGGAAGGAGACAGGGATACTGGAGTGATGGAGGTAGATATGTATAGGGGGAAGGAGATACTGGAGTGATGGAGGTAGATATGTATAGGGGGAAGGGGACAGGGATACTGGAGTGATGGAGGTAGATATGTATAGGGGGAAGGAGACAGGGACACTGGAGTGATGGAGGTAGATATGTATAGGGGGAAGGGGACAGGGATACTGGAGTGATGGAGGTAGATATGTATAGGGGGAAGGAGACAGGGATACTGGAGTGATGGAGGTAGATATGTATAGGGGGAAGGGGACGGGGATACTGGAGTGATGAAGGTAGATATGTATAGGGGGAAAGGGATACTGGAGTGATGGAGGTAGATATGTATAGGGGGAAGGAGACAGGGATACTGGAGTGATGGAGGTAGATATGTATAGGGGGAAGGGGACAGGGATACTGGAGTGATGAGGTAGATATGTTTAGGGGGAAGGAGACAGGGATACTGGAGTGATGGAGGTAGATATGTATAGGGGGAAGGGGATACTGGAGTGATGGAGGTAGATATGTATAGGGATAAGGGGACAGGGATACTGGAGTGATGGAGGTAGATATGTATAGGGGGAAGGGGACAGGGATACTGGAGTGATGGAGGTAGATATGTATAGGGGGAAGGGGACAGGGATACTGGAGTGATGGAGGTATATATGTATAGGGGGAAGGAGACAGAGATACTGGAGTGATGGAGGTAGATATGTATAGGGGGAAGGAGAAAGGGATACTGGAGTGATGGAGGTAGATATGTATAGGGGGAAGGAGAAAGGGATACTGGAGTGATGGAGGTAGATATGAATAGGGGGAAGGGGACAGGGATACTGGAGTGATGGAGGTAGATATGTATAGGGGGACGGAGACAGGGATACTGGAGTGATGGAGGTAGATATGTATAGCGGGAAGGGGACTATATACAGGGTCAGTACCATATTAACAATGTACAGGGATACTGGAGTGATGGAGGTAGATATGTATAGGGGAAGGGGACAGGGATACTGGAGTGATGGAGGTAGATATGTATAGGGGGAAGGAGACAGGGATACTGGAGTGATGGAGGTAGATATGTATAGGGGGAAGGGTACAGGGATACTGGAGTGATGGAGGTAGATATGTATAGGGAGAAGGGGATACTGGAGTGATGGAGGTAGATATGTATAGGGGGAAGGGGACAGGGATACTGGAGTGATGGAGGTAGATATGTATAGGGGAAGGAGACAGGGATACTGGAGTGATGGAGGTAGATATGTATAGTGGGAAGGGGACAGGGATACTGGAGTGATGGAGGTAGATATGTATAGGGGGAAGGAGACAGGGATACTGGAGTGATGGAGGTAGATATGTATAGGGGACAGGGATACTGGAGTGATGGAGGTAGATATGTATAGGGGGGAGGGGATACTGGAGTGATGGAGGTAGAGATGTATAGGGGTAAGGGGACAGGGATACTGGAGTGATGGAGGTAGATATGTATAGGGGGAAGGAGACAGGGATACTGGAGTGATGGAGGTAGATATGTATAGGGGGAAGGGGATACTGGAGTGATGGAGGTAGATATGTATAGGGGGAAGGGGACAGGGATACTGGAGTGATGGAGGTAGATATGTATAGGGGGAAGGGGACAGGGATACTGGAGTGATGGAGGTAGAGATGTATAGGGGTAAGGGGACAGGGATACTGGAGTGATGGAGGTAGATATGTATAGGGGGAAGGAGACAGGGATACTGGAGTGATGGAGGTAGATATGTATAGGGGGAAGGAGACAGGGATACTGGAGTGATGGGGGTAGATATGTATAGGGGGAAGGGGATACTGGAGTGATGGAGGTAGATATGTATAGGGGGAAGGAGACAGGGATACTGGAGTGATGGAGGTAGATATGTATAGGGGGAAGGAGACAGGGGTACTGGAGTGATGGAGGTAGATATGTATAGGGGGAAGGGGACAGGGATACTGGAGTGATGGAGGTAGATATGTATAGGGGGAAGGAGACAGGGACACTGGAGTGATGGAGGTAGATATGTATAGGGGTAAGGGGATACTGGAGTGATGGAGGTAGATATGTATAGGGGGAAGGGGACAGGGATACTGGAGTGATGGAGGTAGATATGTATAGGGGGAAGGAGACAGGGATACTGGAGTGATGGAGGTAGATATGTATAGGGGGAAGGGGACAGGGATACTGGAGTGATGGAGGTAGATATGTAAAGGGGGAAGGGGACAGGGATACTGGAGTGATGGAGGTAGATATGTATAGGGGGAAGGGGACAGGGATACTGGAGTGATGGAGGTAGATATGTATAGGGGGAAGGAGACAGGGATACTGGAGTGATGGAGGTAGATATGTATAGGGGGAAGGGGACAGGGATACTGGAGTGATGGAGGTATATATGTATATGGGGAAGGAGACAGAGATACTGGAGTGATGGAGGTAGATATGTATAGGGGGAAGGAGAAAGGGATACTGGAGTGATGGAGGTAGATATGTATAGGGGGAAGGAGAAAGGGATACTGGAGTGATGGAGGTAGATATGTATAGGGGGAAGGGGACAGGGATACTGGAGTGATGGAGGTAGATATGTATAGGGGGACGGAGACAGGGATACTGGAGTGATGGAGGTAGATATATATAGGGGGAAGGAGAAAGGGATACTGGAGTGATGGAGGTAGATATGTATAGGGGGAAGGGGACAGGGATACTGGAGTGATGGAGGTAGATATGTATAGGGGGAAGGAGACAGGGATACTGGAGTGATGGAGGTAGATATGTATAGGGGGAAGGAGACAGGGATACTGGAGTGATGGAGGTAGATATGTATAGGGGGAAGGGGACAGGGATACTGGAGAGATGGAGGTAGATATGTATAGGGGGAAGGTGACTATATACAGGGTCAGTACCATATTAACAATGTACAGGGATACTGGAGTGATGGAGGTAGATATGTATAGGGGAAGGGGACAGGGATACTGGAGTGATGGAGGTAGATATGTATAGGGGGAAGGAGACAGGGATACTGGAGTGATGGAGGTAGATATGTATAGGGGGAAGGGTACAGGGATACTGGAGTGATGGAGGTAGATATGTATAGGGAGAAGGGGATACTGGAGTGATGGAGGTAGATATGTATAGGGGGAAGGGGACAGGGATACTGGAGTGATGGAGGTAGATATGTATAGGGGAAGGAGACAGGGATACTGGAGTGATGGAGGTAGATATGTATAGGGGGAAGGGGACAGGGATACTGGAGTGATGGAGGTAGATATGTATAGGGGGAAGGGGACAGGGATACTGGAGTGATGGAGATAGATATGAATAGGGGGAAGGGGACAGGGACACTGGGGTGATGGAGGTAGATATGTATAGGGGTAAGGAGACAGGGATACTGGAGTGATGGAGGTAGGTATGTATAGGGGGAAGGGGACAGGGATACTGGAGTGATGGAGGTAGATATGTATAGGGGGAAGGAGACAGGGATACTGGAGTGATGGAGGTAGATATGTATAGGGGACAGGGATACTGGAGTGATGGAGGTAGATATGTATAGGGGGAAGGGGATACTGGAGTGATGGAGGTAGATATGTATAGGGATAAGGGGACAGGGATACTGGAGTGATGGAGGTAGATATGTATAGGGGGAAGGGGACAGGGATACTGGAGTGATGGAGGTAGATATGTATAGGGGGAAGGGGACAGGGATACTGGAGTGATGGAGGTAGATATGTATAGGGGGACGGAGACAGGGATACTGGAGTGATAGAGGTAGATATATATAGGGGGAAGGAGAAAGGGATACTGGAGTGATGGAGGTAGATATGTATAGGGGGAAGGGGACAGGGATACTGGAGAGATGGAGGTAGATATGTATAGGGGGAAGGTGACTATATACAGGGTCAGTACCATATTAACAATGTACAGGGATACTGGGGTGATGGAGGTAGATATGTATAGGGGGACGGAGACAGGGATACTGGAGTGATGGAGGTAGATATGTATAGGGGGAAGGAGACAGGGATACTGGAGTGATGGAGGTAGATATGTATAGGGGGAAGGGTACAGGGATACTGGAGTGATGGAGGTAGATATGTATAGGGAGAAGGGGATACTGGAGTGATGGAGGTAGATATGTATAGGGGGAAGGAGACAGGGATACTGGAGTGATGGGGGTAGATATGTATAGGGGGAAGGGGATACTGGAGTGATGGAGGTAGATATGTATAGGGGGAAGGGGACACTGGAGTGATGGAGGTAGATATGTATAGGGGGAAGGGGATACTGGAGTGATGGAGGTAGATATGTATAGGGGGAAGGGGACAGGGATACTGGAGTGATGGAGGTAGATATGTATAGGGGGAAGGAGACAGGGATACTGGAGTGATGGAGGTAGATATGTATAGGGGGAAGGGGACGGGGATACTGGAGTGATGAAGGTAGATATGTATAGGGGGAAAGGGATACTGGAGTGATGGAGGTAGATATGTATAGGGGGAAGGAGACAGGGATACTGGAGTGATGGAGGTAGATATGTATAGGGGGAAGGGGACAGGGATACTGGAGTGATGAGGTAGATCTGTTTAGGGGGAAGGAGACAGGGATACTGGAGTGATGGAGGTAGATATGTATAGGGGGAAGGGGACAGGGATACTGGAGTGATGGAGGTAGATATGTATAGGGGGAAGGAGACAGGGATACTGGAGTGATGGAGGTAGATATGTATAGGGATAAGGGGACAGGGATACTGGAGTGATGGAGGTAGATATTTATAGGGGTAAGGGGATACTGGAGTGATGGAGGTAGATATGTATAGGGATAAGGGGACAGGGATACTGGAGTGATGGAGGTAGATATGTATAGGGGTAAGGGGACAGGGATACTGGAGTGATGGAGGTAGATATGTATAGGGGGAAGGGGACAGGGATACTGGAGTGATGGAGGTATATATGTATAGGGGGAAGGAGACAGGGATACTGGAGTGATGGAGGTAGATATGTATAGGGGGAAGGGGACACTGGAGTGATGGAGGTAGATATGTATAGGGGGAAGGGGACAGGGATACTGGAGTGATGGAGGTAGATATGTATAGGGGGAAGGAGACAGGGATACTGGAGTGATGGAGGTAGATATGTATAGGGATAAGGGGACAGGGATACTGGAGTGATGGAGGTAGATATGTAAAGGGGTAAGGGGATACTGGAGTGATGGAGGTAGATATGTATAGGGATAAGGGGACAGGGATACTGGAGTGATGGAGGTAGATATGTATAGGGGTAAGGGGACAGGGATACTGGAGTGATGGAGGTAGATATGTATAGGGGGAAGGGGACAGGGATACTGGAGTGATGGAGGTATATATGTATAGGGGGAAGGAGACAGAGATACTGGAGTGATGGAGGTAGATTTGTATAGGGGGAAGGAGACAGGGATACTGGAGTGATGGAGGTAGATATGTATAGGGGGAAGGTGACTATATACAGGGTCAGTACCATATTAACAATGTACAGGGATACTGGAGTGATGGAGGTAGATTTGTATAGGGGACAGGGATACTGGAGTGATGGAGGTAGATATGTATAGGGGGAAGGGGATACTGGAGTGATGGAGGTAGATATGTATAGGGGTAAGGGGACAGGGATACTGGAGTGATGGAGGTAGATATGTATAGGGGGAAGGAGACAGGGATACTGGAGTGATGGAGGTAGATATGTATAGGGGGAAGGAGACATGGATACTGGAGTGATGGGGGTAGATATGTATAGGGGGAAGGGGATACTGGAGTGATGGAGGTAGATATGTATAGGGGGAAGGAGACAGGGATACTGGAGTGATGGAGGTAGATATGTATAGGGGGAAGGAGACAGGGACACTGGAGTGATGGAGGTAGATATGTATAGGGGTAAGGAGACAGGGATACTGGAGTGATGGAGGTAGATATGTATAGGGGGAAAGGGACAGGGATACTGGAGTGATGGAGGTAGATATGTATAGGGGGAAGGGGACAGGGATACTGGAGTGATGGAGGTATATATGTATAGGGGGAAGGAGACAGAGATACTGGAGTGATGGAGGTAGATATGTATAGGGGGAAGGAGAAAGGGATACTGGAGTGATGGAAGTAGATATGTATAGGGGGAAGGGGACAGGGATACTGGGGTGATGGAGGTGGATATGTATAGGGGGAAGGAGACAGGGATACTGAAGTGATGGAGGTAGATATGTATAGGGGGAAGGTGACTATATACAGGGTCAGTACCATATTAACAATGTACAGGGATACTGGAGTGATGGAGGTAGATATGTATAGGGGGAAGGGGACACTGGAGTGATGGAGGTAGATATGTATAGGGGGAAGGGGACAGGGATACTGGAGTGATGGAAGTAGATATGTATAGGGGGAAGGGGACAGGGATACTGGAGTGATGGAGGTAGATATGTATAGGGGGAAGGGGACAGGGATACTGGAGTGATGGAGGTAGATATGTATAGGGGGAAGGGTACAGGGATACTGGAGTGATGGAGGTAGATATGTATAGGGAGAAGGGGATACTGGAGTGATGGAGGTAGATATGTATAGGGGGAACGGGACAGGGATACTGGAGTGATGGAGGTAGATATGTATAGGGGAAGGAGACAGGGATACTGGAGTGATGGAGGTAGATATGTATAGGGGGAAGGGGACAGGGATACTGGAGTGATGGAGGTAGATATGTATAGGGGGAAGGGGACAGGGATACTGGAGTGATGGAGGTAGATATGTATAGGGGGAAGGGGACAGGGACACTGGGGTGATGGAGGTAGATATGTATAGGGGTAAGGAGACAGGGATACTGGAGTGATGGAGGTAGGTATGTATAGGGGGAAGGGGACAGGGATACTGGAGTGATGGAGGTAGATATGTATAGGGGAAGGAGACAGGGATACTGGAGTGATGGAGGTAGATATGTATAGGGGACAGGGATACTGGAGTGATGGAGGTAGATATGTATAGGGGGAAGGGGATACTGGAGTGATGGAGGTAGATATGTATAGGGGGAAGGAGACAGGGATACTGGAGTGATGGGGGTAGATATGTATAGGGGGAAGGGGATACTGGAGTGATGGAGGTAGATATGTATAGGGGGAAGGAGACAGGGATACTGGAGTGATGGAGGTAGATATGTATAGGGATAAGGGGACAGGGATACTGGAGTGATGGAGGTAGATATGTATAGGGGTAAGGGGATACTGGAGTGATGGAGGTAGATATGTATAGGGATAAGGGGACAGGGATACTGGAGTGATGGAGGTAGATATGTATAGGGGGGAGGAGACAGGGATACTGGAGTGATGGAGGTAGATATGTATAGGGGGAAGGGGACAGGGATACTGGAGTGATGGAGGTAGATATGTATAGGGAGAAGGAGACAGGGATACTGGAGTGATGGAGGTAGATATGTATAGGGGTAAGGAGACAGGGATACTGGAGTGATGGAGGTAGATATGTATAGGGGGAAGGGGACAGGGATACTGGAGTGATGGAGGTAGATATGTATAGGGGGAAGGGGACAGGGATACTGGAGTGATGGAGGTAGATATGTGTAAAAAGCAGCCTCTGTATGTAAGATTTCCTGATTGTTTATAGCCTCATACAGGTTGTTAAGAGCCAGCTTGTTATTTTTCTTGTCCTGAGGTGGAATGTATAAAACAGTCACGATAACAGCTGAAAACTCCCTCAGGAGGTAGAAAGATCAGCATTTGACCATCATGTAACCCAAGACGGGTGAACAATTGGTCGACACTTCCACCGCTCTCGAGTCAGCACACCAGTTGTTGTTGATGAAGAGGCAAACCACTCCCTCTCTCGATTTCCCTAATTCCACTGGTCTGTCCACACTTTGGATGGAGAATCCATTGAATTGGATAGCCATGGGGGGGATTTTGTTCGAGTTCCATGTTTCAGAGAATATTGCAGTTTTGAGAGTCCCATTGGTAGCAAATCCGAGATCAGAGGTCCTCCGTCTTATTATCTAGTGACTGTACATTAGCCAGTAGAACGGAGTGACGATCAGAGGTCCTCCGTCTTATTACCAAGTGACTGTACATTAGCCAGTAGAACGGAGGGACGATCAGAGGTCCTCCATCTTATTATCTAGTGACTGTACATTAGCCAGTAGAATGGAGGGACGATCAGAGGTCCTCCATCTTATTATCTAGTGACTGTACATTAGTCAGTAGAATGGAGGGACGATCAGAGGTCCTCCGTCTTATTATCAAGTGACTGCACATTAGCCAGTAGAATGGAGGGACGATCAGAGGTCCTCCATCTTATTATCAAGTGACTGTACATTAGTCAGTAGAATGGAGGGGCGATCAGAGGTCCTCCATCTTATTATCAAGTGACTGTACATTAGTCAGTAGAATGGAGGGACGATCAGAGGTCCTCCATCTTATTATCAAGTGACTGTACATTAGTCAGTAGAATGGAGGGACGATCAGAGGTCCTCCATCTTATTATCAAGTGACTGCACATTGGCCAGTAGAATGGAAGGACGATCAGAGGTCCTCCATCTTATTATCAAGTGACTGTACATTAGTCAGTAGAACGGAGGGACGATCAGAGGTCCTCCATCTTATTATCTAGTGACTGTACATTGGCCAGTAGAATGAAAGGACGATCAGAGGTCCTCCATCTTATTATCTAGTGACTGTACATTAGCCAGTAGAACGGAGGGACGATCAGAGGTCCTCCATCTTATTATCTAGTGACTGTACATTAGCCAGTAGAATGGAGGGACGATCAGAGGTCCCCCATCTTATTATCTAGTGACTGTACATTAGTCAGTAGAATGGAGGGACGATCAGAGGTCCTCCATCTTATTATCAAGTGACTGTACTTTAGTCAGTAGAATGGAAGGAATAGGTGGCCGGTTTTCCCTTTGCCTTAAGCTCGTCAGGATCCCTCCGGTAATGCCGTTCGGAATTACAGAGCCCAGGGCAGATGAGTCGAAGTTGAAGCCTGATTGTTTTTAAGCTTGTAATTGTTTTTAATAACCTGCCCAGGGACTGCGGTTGAAAATTAGCCGGCTGGCTAAAACCGGCACTTTTACTGAAACGTTGATTAATGTGCACTGTCCCTGTACAAATAAAATAAACTCAAACTCAACTTGAGGTAAGTAACTGCCGATCTGATATTCAAAAGGTATTGTCGGTTGTAAGAAATGATAGTGGATACATTTTGTAAAAATAAAGTAAAAATAAACAACAAAAGAATCACAAAATAGCAAAGTTGGGTTGGAGCTTGCAAAACGGCAGCCATCCAGTATAGCATTATTAGCTGAGGTGATATCATACAGTATATTACTCCTGTCTAGCAGCCAATGGGTTGAGCGATGCAGAATGATGAAGACAGAACTCATGACTGGAGAGAATGAGGTATTGTGACCAGCTGACCCCCGAGTAACTTTATCAAGACACCGACATATGAGCTGACAGAGAATGTGGAGACACATTTTTCACAAACCACCATCTGACAATGTCATAATGTCTGAACCAGACCTCATAACTTCTCAAAGGGACTGAGGAAATAATTTACTGTCTCCCATTTAATTTAATTTGATGAAATCTTTCTGCTAATAAAATATATATGTTAATGCATGAGATAGAGAGAGAGAAAGAGTCCAGTGACAATCTAGTCTAGACACCATCTTGGTGCTTTAAAATTGGTCCATCTGCTTTCTGATACAACACTCTCAGAAAGCATCACAAACAATAAAAGCTAAGTCTTCTCTCTTGGCATTACGTAGCTACATTGTCATTGTCATCAGGCATTTAACCTGAAGCCCAGTGCTATTTACTGCCATTGTGAAGTTTGAAGCTGCATATTCTGACTCATTAACTTTGCATCTCCTTGAGTCCCTCTCAGTGTAATCATGCTGGTTTACACGGTAAACAGGTGGTAACCGCTCTGATGGGAGGATGGTCGATGTGACTGTGTTACATCTTCTGCTTTAGTAAACATTCAGAATTCATATTCAAAGTTAATTCAGCGTAAAGTAAAGTGGAAATGTGTGACTTTGCTTATTGGAAAGAACATTTTAACCTCAATGACTTGTAAAGTGTCCTTTACCTTCACCGAAATGTAATTGAAATTAATCAGTGTAGGACTCTAAAACGGGGTGGGGTCAGGTAAGGTGCTTCTGAAGAGATAAAAGATGCTGTCAGTCTTTTCCATGTAAAGGGCCCTTGAGCATCAACATGTAAAGGACCCATGAGCATCAACATGTTAAAGGACCCATGATCACCAACATGGTAAAGGACCCATGAGCATCAACATGCTAAAGGACCCATGAGTATCAACATGTAAAGGACCCATGAGCATCAACATGTTAAGGACCCATGAGCATCAACATGAAAAGGACCCATGAGCACCAACATGCTAAAGGACCCATGAGCATCAACATGTAAAGGACTCATCAGCATCAACATGTAAAGGACTCATGAGCACCAACATGTAAAGGACTCATCAGCATCAACATGTAAAGGACCCATGAGCATCAACATGTAAAGGACTCATCAGCATCAACATGTAAAGGACCCATGAGCACCAACATGTAAAGGACTCATCAGCATCAACATGTAAAGGACTCATGAGCACCAACATGTAAAGGACTCATCAGCACCAACATGTAAAGGACCCATGAGCATCAACATGTAAAGGACTCATCAGCGTTAACATGTAAAGGACTCATGAGCACCAACATGTAAAGGACCCAAGAGCATCAACATGCTAAAGGACTCATGAGCGTCAACATGTAAAGGACCCATGAGCATCAACGTGTTAAAGGACTCATGAGCATCAACATGTAAAGGACCCATGAGCATCAACATGTAAAAGGACTCATGAGCATCAACATGTAAAGGACTCATGAGCATCAACATGCTAAAGGACCCATGAGCATCAACATTTAAAGGACCCATGAGCATCAACATGCTAAAGGACCCATGAGCATCAACATGTAAAGGACCCATGAGCATCAACATGTAAAGGACTCATGAGTATCAACATGTTAACAGACTCATGAGCATCAACATGTAAAGGACTCATGAGCATCAACATGTAAAGGACCCATGAGCATCAACATGTAAAGGACCCATGAGCATCAACATGTAAAGTAATCATGAGCATCAACATGTTAAAGGACCCATGAGCACCAACATGTAAAGGACTGATGAACATAAACATGTTAAAGGACCCATGAGCATCAACATGTAAAGGGCTGATGAACATAAACATGCTAAAGGACCCATGAGCATCAACATGTAAAGGACTCATGAGCATCAACATGCTAAAGGACCCATGAGCATCAACATGTAAAGGACTCATGAGCATCAACATGCTAAAGGATCCATGAGCATCAACATGTAAAGGAGTCATGAGCATCAACATGTTAAAGAACCCATGAGCATCAACATGTAAAGGACCCATGAGCATCAACATGTAAAGGACCCATGAGCATCAACATGCTAAAGGACCCATGAGCATCAACATGTAAAGGACCCATGAGCATCAACATGTAAAGGACCCATGAGCATCAACATGCTAAAGGACCCATGCGCATCAACATGTTAAAGGACCCATGAGCATCAACATGTAAAGGACCCAAGAGCATCAACATGCTAAAGGACTCATGAGCATCAACATGTAAAGGACCCATGAGCATCAACATGTTAAAGGACCCATGAGCATCAACATGTGAAGGACCCATGAGCATCAACATGTAATGTACCGATGAGCATCAACATATAAAGGACTCATGAGCATCAACATGTAAAGGACTCATGAGCATCAACATGTGAAGGACCCATGAGCATCAGCATGTTAAAGGACCCATGAGCATCAACATGTAAAGGACCCATGAGCCACAACATGTAAAGGACCCATGAGCATCAACATGTTAAAAGACTCATGAGCATCAACATGTTAAAGGACCCATGAGCCACAACATGTAAAGGACCCATGAGCGTCAACATGTAAAGGACCGATGAGCATCAACATGTTAAAGGACCCATGAGGACCCATGAGCGTCAACATGTAAAGGACCGATGAGCATCAAAATGTTAAAAGACTCATGAGCATCAACATGTTAAAGGACCCATGAGCATCAACATGTTAACCTGGACCCATGAGGACCCATGAGCATCAAAATGTTAAAAGACTCATGAGCATCAACATGTAAAGGACCCATGAGCGTCAACATGTTAAAGGACTCATGAGCATCAACATGCTAAAGGACCCATGAGCATCTTCCACTGACTGTTATGTTCAGCTCCTAGTGTCTCCTGTTACTGTCCTCTCTTCCACTGACTGTTATGTTCAGCTCATAGTGTCTCCTGTTACTGTCCTCTCTTCCACTGACTGTTATGTTCAGCTCCTAGTGTCTCCTGTTACTGTCCTCTCTTCCACTGACTGTTATGTTCAGCTCATAGTGTCTCCTGTTACTGTCCTCTCTTCCACTGACTGTTATGTTCAGCTCATAGTGTCTCCTGTTACTGTCCTCTCTTCCACTGACATACTGTTATGTTCAGCTCATAGTGTCTCCTGTTACTGTCCTCTCTCATAGTGTCTCCTGTTACTGTCCTCCCTTCCACTGACTGTTATATTCAGCTCATAGTGTCTCCTGTTACTGTCCTCTCTCATAGTGTCTCCTGTTACTGTCCTCTCTTCTACTGACTGTTATGTTCAGCTCATAGTGTCTCCTGTTACTGTCCTCTCTTCTACTGACTGTTATATTCAGCTCATAGTGTCTCCTGTTACTGTCCTCTCTTCCACTGACTGTTATGTTCAGCTCATAGTGTCTCCTGTTACTGTCCTCTCTTCCACTGACATACTGTTATGTTCAGCTCATAGTGTCTCCTGTTACTGTCCTCTCTTCCACTGACTGTTATGTTCAGCTCATAGTGTCTCCTGTTACTGTCCTCTCTTCCACTGACTGTTATGTTCAGCTCATAGTGTCTCCTGTTACTGTCCTCTCTTCCACTGACTGTTATGTTCAGCTCATAGTGTCTCCTGCTGCTGTCGTCTCTTCCACTGACATACTGTTATGTTCAGCTCATAGTGTCTCCTGCTGCTGTCGTCTCTTCCACTGACATACTGTTATGTTCAGCTCATAGTGTCTCCTGTTACTGTCCTCTCTTCCACTGACTGTTATGTTCAGCTCATAGTGTCTCCTGTTACTGTCCTCTCTTCTACTGACATCCTGTTATGTTCAGCTCATAGTGTCTCCTGCTACTGTCCTCTCTTCCACTGACTGTAATGTTCAGCTCATAGTGTCTCCTGCTACTGTCCTCTCTTCCACTGACTGTTATGTTCAGCTCATAGTGTCTCCTGTTACTGTCCTCTCTTCCACTGACTGTTATGTTCAGCTCATAGTGTCTCCTGTTACTGTCCTCTCTTCTACTGACTGTTATGTTCAGCTCATAGTGTCTCCTGTTACTGTCCTCTCTTCTACTGACTGTTATGTTCAGCTCATAGTGTCTCCTGTTACTGTCCTCTCTTCCACTGACTGTTATGTTCAGCTCATAGTGTCTCCTGTTACTGTCCTCCTTTCCACTGGGATACTGTTATGTTCAGCTCATAGTGTCTCCTGTTACTGTCCTCTCTTCTACTGACTGTTATGTTCAGCTCATAGTGTCTCCTGTTACTGTCCTCTCTTCCACTGACATACTGTTATGTTCAGCTGATAACTTTTATTTCTCATTCTGTTGTCTGGTGGTCAAAGCAAGAGTGTGAAAAGTCTGGACAACCTCTTTCTCTCTCTCCAATTAATGTCACTTCGCCCGGCTCTTACTGACACCTACCCATGAGCCCACTCTCTTTCCATTTACTGTAACCAGCATCCTCACCCACTGAGCACCGACCAACACCGGACATCCATGGGCGGTGAAAAGTAATTTAATTTGGTCAGTCGGCCCTGGCCTAGATTTCAATGTCCAGACGTCATTTCTTGGCCCAGTCCAGCCTTGATTTCAATGTCCAGATGTCATTTCTTGGCCCAGTCCAGCCTTGATTTCAATATCCAGACGTCATTTCTTGGCCCAGTCCAGCCTTGATTTCAATATCCAGACGTCATTTCTAGGCCCAGTCCAGCCTTGATTTCAATATCCAGACGTCATTTCTTGGCCCAGTCCAGCCTTGATTTCAATATCCACAGATGTCTGGACCAGCCTTCATTTGGCCCAAACATAGACGTCCATGACTGGCTCAGATTTTGTCCGGTTCGGACCAGATCAAATATTTAACTATTTATGTTTTTCTTTCTTGGGTATCTTTTACCCCTTTTTTTCTCCCTAATTTCGTTACATCCAATTGATATCCATCGATGGAACTCACGTACGGATTCAGGAGAGGCGAAGGTTGAAAGCTATGCGTCCTCCGAAACACGACCTAACCAAGCCACAATTCTTCTTGACACACTGCTCGACCCGGAAGCCAGCCGCACCAATGTGTCGAGGAAACACCTTCCAGCTGGCGACCTGAAGTCACTGTGCGTGCACCCGGCTGCCACACGGCGTTGCAAAAGCACGATGGGACAAGGACATCCCAGCCGGCCAAACCCTCCCCTAACCCGGACGACGCTGGGCAAATTATGCGCCGTCTCATGGATCTCCCATTCGCGACCGGCTGTGACACAGACCGGGCTCGAAACCAGATCTCTAGTGATGCCTCTAGCACTGCATTGCAATGCCTTAGACCACTGTGCCACTCAGGAGGCAACCAGACCATATCTGAACCAATCATAGACTTCTCTGTTTAACAAGAATGGATAGCACAGTACAGTACAATAGTGTACAGTACAGGACAGTACAGTAGAGTACAGTACAGAGCAGTAGAGTAGTGTACAGTACAGTACAGAACAGAACAGTAGATTAGTGTACAGTACAGTACAGAACAGTACAAGTGTAGAGCACAGAAGAGTACAGTAGTGTACAGTACAGAACAGTAGTGTACAATACAGTACAGAACAGTAGTGTACAGTACAGTACAGAACAGTAGTGTACAGTACAGTACAGAACAGTACAAGAGTGTAGAGCACAGAAGAGTACAGTAGTATACAGTACAGAACAGTACAGAACAGTAGAGAAGTGTACAGTACAGTACAGTACTGTGGCAGCCCCTCGCACCAGCCATCCGATGCCAGTTCCAGCACCCCAACTCGCCCTGAGGTGCGTGTTCCCAGCCCGGTACCACCAGTTCTGGCACCACGCACCAGGCCTACTGTGAGCCTCAGCAAGCCAGAGTCTCCCGTCTGTCCAGCGCCGCCGGATTCTCCCGTCTGTCCAGCGCCGCCTGAGCCGCCCGTCTGTCCTGAGCCGTCAGAGCCGCCCGTCTGTCCTGAGCCGTCAGAGCCGCCCGTCTGTCCTGAGCCGTCAGAGCAGCCCGTCTGTCCTGAGCCGTCAGAGCCGCCCGTCTGTCCTGAGCCGTCAGAGCAGCCCGTCTGTCCTGAGCCGCTAGAGCCGTCCGTCAGTCAGGAGCCGCTAGAGCCGTCCGTCAGTCAGGAGCCGCCAGAGCCTCCCGCCAGTCAGGAGCCGCCAGAGCCGCCCGCCAGTCAGGAGCTGCAGAGCCGCCCTTCAGTACGGAGCTGCCTTTCAGTCCTGAGCTACCCCTCAGTCCTGAGCTGCCCCTCAGTCCGGAGCTGCCCCTCAGTCCAGAGCTGCCCTTCAGTCCGGAGCTGCCCCTCAGTCCGGAGCTGCCCCTCAGTCCGGAGCTGCCCCTCAGTCCGGAGCTGCCCTTCAGTCCGGAGCTGCCTTTCAGGCCTGAGCTACCCCTCAGTCCGGAGCTGCCCCTCAGTCCGGAGCTGCCCCTCAGTTCAGAGGCGTCCCTTAGTCCCATGGGGCCATTTATTAGGGTTCCCAGGCCAAGGTCGGCGGCAAGGGTCGCCGTTCCTAGGAGGCCACAGAAGCGGACTAAGACTATGGTGGAGTGGGGTCCACGTCCAGCGCCAGAGCCACCACCGTGGACAGATGCCTACCCAGACCCTCCCCTATAAGTTCAGGTTTTGCGGCCGGGGGTACTGTCACGTTCTGACCCTAGTTCTTTTGTTATTTCTTTGTTTCAGTGTGGTCATGGCGTGAGTTGGGTGGGTAATCTATGTTCGTTTGTCTATGTTGGTTTTTCCATTTGGCCTGGTCTGATTCTCAATCAGAAGCAGGTTTCGTTAGTTGTCTCTGATTGAGAATCATACTTAGGTAGCCTTTTTCCACCTGGGGATAGCTAAGCTGACTACACTGACTATGCTAGTGGCAGACTCCACTAAGCTGGCAGGCTGGCTAACAGCCTGCTGCCTGGCCTGCACCCTATCTCATTGTGGAGCTAGAGGAGTTAGAGCCCTGTCTATGTTCATAGATAACATGAGAGCACCCCTCCAGCTAGGATGGAGTCCGTCACTCCTCAGCAGGCCATGCTTGGTCCTGTTTGTGGGTGAGTCCCAGAAAGAGGGCCAATTATCTACAAATTCTATCTTTTGGAAGGGGCAGAAAAAAGTTTTCAAACAGCGATTGAGTTGTGAGACTCTGCTGTAGAGCTCATCACTCCCCCTAACTGGGAGGTGGCCAGAGACAATTACTCGATCCCGACACATCTTTCTAGCTGATTAACACGCTGAAGCTATGTTGCGCTTGGTGACCTCTGACTGTTTTATCCTTACGTCGTTGGTGCCGACGTGGATAACAATAACTCTCTACACTTGGCCAGTTTTAGCCTTAGCCAGCACCAAATTGTCAGCGCTAATGGTGTGAGGCTTTGGCGGCTCACACCCTGTAAAGGGTGGAGGAGAAACACGAGTAGGCTCGGTCTCTGACTCCAACTCGTTGCTTAATGGGAAGAACCGGTTGAAAGTTTCTGTCGGCTGAATGACCGACACCGGATGAGCATTTTGACAGCATTTCCTTCCAGAAGCCATGAGAAAGTTGTCCGGCTGCGGGGACTGTGCGAGGGGATTTATACTGCTATCTGTACTTACTGGTGGCACAGACGCTGTTTCATCTATTCCTACACTTAAATGACCCTGGTCTAACGATTGCATCTGAAGCTGGGCTTGCAGTACGGCTATCCTCGCCATAAGGCGATCATTCTCCTGTATATTATGAGTACAGCGACTGCAAATCAAATCAAATTTTATTTGTCACATACACATGGTTAGCAGATGTTAATGCGAGTGTAGCGAAATGCTTGTGCTTCTAGTTCCGACAATGCAGTAATATCTAACAAGTAATCAAACAATTTCACAACATGTCACGTTCGTCGTCGGAAGGAGACCAAGGTGCAGCGTGGTGAGCGTACATTTTCATTTTATTATATTTAAATGTCGCCAACAAAACAAGAAAACAAAGAAACGACTGTGAAGCTTAACAGGGCTATAGTGCCACTAACAAAGATAACTACCCACAAACACCAAAGGAAAAAAGGCTGCCTAAGTATGATTCCCAATCAGAGACAACGATAGACAGCTGTCCCTGATTGAGAACCATACCCGGGCAAAACATAGAAATACAAAACATAGAAATAAAGAAAATCGAATGCCGACCCCAGTCACACCCTGGCCTAACCAAAATAGAGAAAAAAAGCCTTTCTATGGCCAGGGCGTGACACAACAACTACCTTATACACACAAGTGTAAAGGAATAAATAAGAATATGTACATAGAAATATATGAATGAGCGATGGCCAAACGGCATAGGCAAGATGCAGTAGATGGCATAGAGTACAGTATATACATATGAGATGAGTAATGTAGGGTATGTAAACATTATATAAAGTAGCATTGTTTAAAGTGGCTAGTGATACATTTGTTTCATCCAATTTTTTATTATTAAAGTGGCTAGAGTTGAGTCAGTATGTTGGCAGCAGCCACACAATGTTACTGATGGCTGTTTATTAACAGTCTGATGGCCTTGAGATAGAAGGTGTTTTTCAGTGTCTCGGTCCCAGCTTTGATGCACCTGTACTGACCTCGCCTTCTGGATGATAGCGGGGTGAACAGGCAGTGGCTCAGGTGGTTGTTGTCCTTGATAATCTTTATGGCCTTCCTGTGACATCGGGTGGTGTAGGTGTCCTGGAGGGCAGGTAGTTTGCCCCCGGTGATGCGTTGTGCAGACCTCACTACCCTCTGGAGAGCCTTATGATTATGGGAGGAGCAGTTGCCAAACCAGGCGGTGATACAGCCCGACAGGATGCTCTTGATTGTGCATCTGTCAAAGTTTGTGAATGTTTTTGGTGACAAGCCAAATTTCTTCAGCCTCCTGAGGTTGAAGAGGCGCTGCTGCGCCTTCTTCACCACGCTGTCTGTGTGGGTGGACCATTTCAGTTGTCCGTGATGTGTACGCCAAGGAACTTAAAACTTTCCATCTTTTCCACTACTGTCCCGTCGATGTGGATAGGGGGGTGCTCCCTGTGCTGTTTCCTGAAGTCCACGATCATCTCCTTTGTTTTGTTGACATTGAGTGTGAGGTTATTTTCCTGACACCACACTCCGAGGGCCCTCACCTCCTCCCTGTAGGCCGTCTCGTCGTTGTTGGTAATAAAGCCTACCACTGTAGTGTCGTCTGCAAACTTGATGATTGAGTTGGAGGCGTGCATGGCCACGCAGTCATGGGTGAACAGAGAGTACAGGAGAGGGGTGAGAACGCACCCTTGTGGGGTCCCAGTGGTGAGGATCAGCGGGGTGGAGATGTTGTTTTCTACCCTCACCACCTGGGGGCGGCCCGTCAGGAAGTCCAGGACCCAATTGGACAGGGCGGGGTCGAGACCCAGGGTCTCGAGCTTGATGACGAGTGTGGAGGGTACTATGGTGTTAAATGCTGAGCTGCAGTCGATGAACAGCATTCTTACATTGGTATTCCTCTTGTCCAGATGGGTTAGGGCAGTGTGCAGTGTGATTGCGATTGCTTCGTCTCTGGATCTATTGGGGTGGTAAGCAAATTGGAGTGGGTCTAGGGTGTCAGGTAGGGTGGGAGGTGATATGGTCCTTGACTAGTCTCTCAAAGCACTTCATGATGACGGAAGTGAGTGCTACGGGGCGGTAGTCGTTTAGCTCAGTTACCTTAGCTTTCTTGGGAACAGGAACAATGGTGGCCCTCTTGAAGCATGTGGGAACAGCAGACTGGGATAAGGATTGATTGAAAATGTCCGTAAACACACCAGCCAGCTGGTCTGCGCATGCTCTGAGGACGCGTCTAGGGGTGCTGTCTGGGCCGGCAGCCTTGCGAGGGTTAACACGTTTAAATGTTTTACTCACCTCGGCTGCAGTGAAGGAGAGCCTGCAGGTTTTGGTAGCGGGCCGTGTCAGTGGCACTGTATTGTCCTCAAAGCGAGCAAAAAAGTTATTTAGTCTGTCTGGGAGCAAGACATCCTGGTCCGCAACGGGGCTGGTTTTCTTTTTGTAGTCTGTGATTGACTGTAGACCCTGCCACACACCTCTCGTGTCTGAGCCGTTGAAATGCGACTCTACTTTGTCTCTATACTGACGCTTAGCTTGTTTGATTGCCTTGCGTAGTGAATAGCTAAGCTGTTTGTATTCGGTCATGTTTCAGGTCGCCTTGCCCTGATTAAAAGCAGTGGTTCACGCTTTCAGTTTTGCACTAACGCTACCATCAATTCACGGTTTCTGGCTGGGGAACGTTTTAATAGTCGCTGTGGGTACAACATCACCGATGCACTTGCTAATAAACTTGCTCACAGAATCAGCGTATACATCACTGTTATTGTACGACGCTATACAGAACATATCCCAGTCCACGTGATCGAAGCAGTCTTGAAGCGTGGAATCCGATTGGTCGGACCAGCGTTGAACAGACCTGAGCACGGGCGTTTCCTGTTTGAGTTTCTGTCTATAGGCTGGGAGCAACAAAATCTAGTCATGGTCAGATTTTCCGAAAGGAGGGCGGGGGAGGGCTTTGTATGTGTCGCGTAAGTTAGAATAACAACGATCCCCGGTTTTGCCAGCACGGGTCGCGCATTCGATATGCTGACAAAATTTAGGGAGCCTTGTTTTCAGATTAGCCTTGTTAAAATCCCCAGCTACAATAAATGCAGCCTCAGGACATGTGGTTTCCAGTTTACATGGAGTCAAATTAAGTTATTTCAGGGCCGTCGAGGTGTCTGCTTGGGGGGGATATACACGGCTGTGATTATGATCGAAGAGAATTCTCTTGGTAGATAATGAGGTCGGCATTTGAGTGTAAGGAATCCTAGGTCAGGTGAACAAAAGGACTTGAGTTCCTGTATGTTATTATGATCACACCAGGTCTCGTTAATCATAAGGCATACCCCCCCCCCCCCCCCCCCCCCCCGCCCCTCTTCTTACCAGAGAGATGTTTGTTTCTGTCGGCGCGATGCGTGAAGAAACCGGGTGGCTGTACCGACTCTAATAACGTATCCCGAGTGAGCCATGTTTCCGTGAAACAAAGAACGTTACAATCTCTGATGTCTCTCTGGAAGGCAACCCAATTAGATGGCATAATGTCACTACCGTAATGAAACAGGCATGGAGCAGGCCTCGACCCCTCGACCTTCTAGCCCGAAGTTCAGCGCTATCGACTGTGCCACAAAAGCATGCGAGCAGCAGAGTCGATATCCGCGCTTTTAAACCCAGGGTCGTTACTTAGCTTGGGCTGGTGGAGGTCCTGTAGAACCATGTCAAGACAAAGCATCAGGGGTGAAAAAGTTTAATGAAAAAAGTTGAGCGAGAGGAATGTTTTAATATTAAAAAGTAAAAAACTTAAAGTTGGCAGGAAGCAAAGTAACGTTAGAAAGAAAACACACAGCAGCACAGAGTTGTGACCAGAAATGACAACACCAATTTCTCTCAGCAAATCATCAGTAATTTGTGTAAGTGCTGTGCTTGTTGAATGTCCTTCCCTATAAGCGTGCTGAAATTCTGTTGTCAATTTGTTTATTGTGAAAAAGCATTGTATCTGTCAAACACAATTTTTTCCAAAAGTTTACTAAGGGTTGGTAACAGGCATATGGGTTGGCTATTTGGGCCTGTAAACGGGGCTTTAGTGTTCTTAGGTGACAGAATCACTTCAGCTTCCACTAAGTCATGAACACATAGTAACACTGCTCCAGATCCAGACATATAGTAACACTGCTCCAGATCCAGACATATAGTAACACTGCTCCAGATCCAGTCATATAGTAACACTGCTCCAGGTCCAGTAACACTGCTCCAGATCCAGTCATATAGTAACACTGCTCCAGATCCAGTCATATAGTAACACTGCTCCAGATCCAGTCATATAGTAACACTGCTCCAGATCCAGTCATATAGTAATACTGCTCCAGATCCAGACATATAGTAACACTGCTCCAGATCCAGTCATATAGTAACACTGCTCCAGATCCAGTCATATAGTAACACTGCTCCAGATCCAGTCATATAGTAACACTGCTCCAGATCCAGTCATATAGTAACACTGCTCCAGATCCAGTCATATAGTAACACTGCTCCAGATCCAGTAACACTGCTCCAGATCCAGTCATATAGTAACACTGCTCCAGATCCAGTCATACAGTAACTCTGCTCCAGATCCAGTCATATAGTAACACTGCTCCAGATCCAGTCATATAGTAACACTGCTCCAGATCCAGTCATATAGTAACACTGCTCCAGATCCAGTCATATAGTAACACTGCTCCAGATCCAGACATACAGTAACACTGCTCCAGATCCAGTCATATAGTAACACTGCTCCAGATCCAGTCATATAGTAACACTGCTCCAGATCCAGTCATATAGTAACACTGCTCCAGATCCAGACATATAGTAACACTGCTCCAGATCCAGTAACACTGCTCCAGATCCAGTCATATAGTAACACTGCTCCAGATCCAGTAACACTGCTCCAGATCCAGTCATATAGTAACACTGCTCCAGATCCAGACATATAGTAACACTGCTCCAGATCCAGTAACACTGCTCCAGATCCAGTCATATAGTAACACTGCTCCAGATCCAGTCATATAGTAACACTGCTCCAGATCCAGACATATAGTAACACTGCTCCAGATCCAGTCATATAGTAACACTGCTCCAGATCCAGTCATATAGTAACACTGCTCCAGATCCAGTCATATAGTAACACTGCTCCAGATCCAGTCATATAGTAACACTGCTCCAGATCCAGTCATATAGTAACACTGCTCCAGATCCAGTCATATAGTAACACTGCTCCAGATCCAGTCATATAGTAACACTGCTCCAGATCCAGTCATATAGTAACACTGCTCCAGATCCAGTCATATAGTAACACTGCTCCAGATCCAGTCATATAGTAACAGTGCTCCAGATCCAGTCATATAGTAACACTGCTCCAGATCCAGTAACATTGCTCCAGATCCAGTGATATAGTAACACTGCTCCAGATCCAGTAAAACTGCTCCAGATCCAGTCATATAGTAACACTGCTCCAGATCCAGTCATATAGTAACACTGCTCCAGATCCAGTCATATAGTAACACTGCTCCAGATCCAGTCATACAGTAACACTGCTCCAGATCCAGTCATATAGTAACACTGCTCCAGATCCAGTCATATAGTAACTCTGCTCCAGATCCAGTCATATAGTAACACTGCTCCAGATCCAGTCATATAGTAACACTGCTCCAGATCCAGTCATATAGTAACACTGCTCCAGATCCAGTCATACAGTAACACTGCTCCAGATCCAGTCATATAGTAACACTGCTCCAGATCTAGTCATATAGTAACACTGCTCCAGATCCAGTCATATAGTAACACTGCTCCAGATCCAGACATATAGTAACACTGCTCCAGATCCAGTCATATAGTAACACTGCTCCAGATCCAGTCATATAGTAACACTGCTCCAGATCCAGTAACACTGCTCCAGATCCAGTCATATAGTAACACTGCTCCAGATCCAGTCATATAGTAACACTGCTCCAGATCCAGTCATATAGTAACACTGCTCCAGATCCAGTAACACTGCTCCAGATCCAGTCATATAGTAACACTGCTCCAGATCTAGTCATACAGTAACACTGCTCCAGATCCAGTAACACTGCTCCAGATCCAGTCATATAGTAACACTGCTCCAGATCCAGTCATATAGTAACACTGCTCCAGATCCAGTCATATAGTAACACTGCTCCAGATCCAGTAACACTGCTCCAGATCCAGTCATATAGTAACACTGCTCCAGATCCAGTCATATAGTAACACTGCTCCATTACCAGTCATATAGTAACACTGCTCCAGATCCAGTCATATAGTAACACTGCTCCAGATCCAGTCATATAGTAACACTGCTCCAGATCCAGTAACACTGCTCCAGATCCAGTCATATAGTAACACTGCTCCAGATCTAGTCATACAGTAACACTGCTCCAGATCCAGTCATATAGTAACACTGCTCCAGATCCAGTAACACTGCTCCAGATCCAGACATATAGTAACACTGCTCCAGATCCAGTCATATAGTAACACTGCTCCAGATCCAGTCATACAGTAACACTGCTCCAGATCCAGTCATATAGTAACACTGCTCCAGATCCAGTCATATAGTAACACTGCTCCAGATCCAGTCATATAGTAACACTGCTCCAGATCCAGTCATATAGTAACACTGCTCCAGATCCAGTCATATAGTAACACTGCTCCAGATCCAGTCATATAGTAACACTGCTCCAGATCCAGACATATAGTAACACTGCTCCAGATCCAGTCATACAGTAACACTGCTCCAGATCCAGTCATATAGTAACACTGCTCCAGATCCAGTCATATAGTAACACTGCTCCAGATCCAGTCATATAGTAACACTGCTCCAGATCCAGTCATATAGTAACACTGCTCCAGATCCAGTCATATAGTAACACTGCTCCAGATCTAGTCATATAGTAACACTGCTCCAGATCCAGTCATATAGTAACACTGCTCCAGATCCAGACATATAGTAACACTGCTCCAGATCCAGTCATATAGTAACACTGCTCCATTACCAGTCATATAGTAACACTGCTCCAGATCCAGTCATATAGTAACACTGCTCCAGATCCAGTCATATAGTAACACTGCTCCAGATCCAGTAACACTGCTCCAGATCCAGTCATATAGTAACACTGCTCCAGATCTAGTCATACAGTAACACTGCTCCAGATCCAGTCATATAGTAACACTGCTCCAGATCCAGTAACACTGCTCCAGATCCAGACATATAGTAACACTGCTCCAGATCCAGTCATATAGTAACACTGCTCCAGATCCAGTCATACAGTAACACTGCTCCAGATCCAGTCATATAGTAACACTGCTCCAGATCCAGTCATATAGTAACACTGCTCCAGATCCAGTCATATAGTAACACTGCTCCAGATCCAGTCATATAGTAACACTGCTCCAGATCCAGTCATATAGTAACACTGCTCCAGATCCAGTCATATAGTAACACTGCTCCAGATCCAGACATATAGTAACACTGCTCCAGATCCAGTCATACAGTAACACTGCTCCAGATCCAGTCATATAGTAACACTGCTCCAGATCCAGTCATATAGTAACACTGCTCCAGATCCAGACATATAGTAACACTGCTCCAGATCCAGTCATATAGTAACACTGCTCCAGATCCAGACATATAGTAACACTGCTCCAGATCCAGTCATATAGTAACACTGCTCCAGATCCAGTCATATAGTAACACTGCTCCAGATCCAGTCATATAGTAACACTGCTCCAGATCCAGTCATATAGTAACACTGCTCCAGATCCAGTCATATAGTAACACTGCTCCAGATCCAGTCATATAGTAACAATGCTCCAGATCCAGTCATATAGTAACACTGCTCCAGATCCAGTCATACAGTAACACTGCTCCAGATCCAGTCATATAGTAACACTGCTCCAGATCCAGTCATATAGTAACACTGCTCCAGATCCAGTAACACTGCTCCAGATCCAGTCATATAGTAACACTGCTCCAGGTCCAGTAACACTGCTCCAGATCCAGTCATATAGTAACACTGCTCCAGATCCAGTCATATAGTAACACTGCTCCAGATCCAGTAACACTGCTCCAGATCCAGTCATATAGTAACACTGCTCCAGATCCAGTCATATAGTAACACTGCTCCAGATCCAGTCATATAGTAACACTGCTCCAGATCCAGACATATAGTAACACTGCTCCAGATCCAGTCATATAGTAACACTGCTCCAGATCCAGTCATATAGTAACACTGCTCCAGATCCAGTAACACTGCTCCAGATCCAGTGATATAGTAACACTGCTCCAGATCCAGTAAAACTGCTCCAGATCCAGTCATATAGTAACACTGCTCCAGATCCAGTCATATAGTAACACTGCTCCAGATCCAGTCATATAGTAACACTGCTCCAGATCCAGTCATACAGTAACACTGCTCCAGATCCAGTCATATAGTAACACTGCTCCAGATCCAGTCATATAGTAACTCTGCTCCAGATCCAGTCATATAGTAACACTGCTCCAGATCCAGTCATATAGTAACACTGCTCCAGATCCAGTCGTATAGTAACACTGCTCCAGATCCAGTCATACAGTAACACTGCTCCAGATCCAGTCATATAGTAACACTGCTCCAGATCTAGTCATATAGTAACACTGCTCCAGATCCAGTCATATAGTAACACTGCTCCAGATCCAGACATATAGTAACACTGCTCCAGATCCAGTCATATAGTAACACTGCTCCATTACCAGTCATATAGTAACACTGCTCCAGATCCAGTCATATAGTAACACTGCTCCAGATCCAGTCATATAGTAACACTGCTCCAGATCCAGTAACACTGCTCCAGATCCAGACATATAGTAACACTGCTCCAGATCCAGTAACACTGCTCCAGATCCAGTCATATAGTAACACTGCTCCAGATCCAGTCATATAGTAACACTGCTCCAGATCCAGTAACACTGCTCCAGATCCAGTCATATAGTAACACTGCTCCAGATCCAGTAACACTGCTCCAGATCCAGACATATAGTAACACTGCTCCAGATCCAGTAACACTGCTCCAGATCCAGTCATATAGTAACACTGCTCCAGATCCAGTCATATAGTAACACTGCTCCAGATCCAGTCACACTGCTCCAGATCCAGACATATAGTAACACTGCTCCAGATCCAGTAACACTGCTCCAGATCCAGTCATATAGTAACACTGCTCCATTACCAGTCATATAGTAACACTGCTCCAGATCCAGTCATATAGTAACACTGCTACAGATCCAGTCATATAGTAACACTGCTCCAGATCCAGTCATATAGTAACACTGCTCCAGATCCAGTAACACTGCTCCAGATCCAGTCATATAGTAACACTGCTCCAGATCCAGTCATATAGTAACACTGCTCCAGATCCAGTCATATAGTAACACTGCTCCAGATCTAGTCATACAGTAACACTGCTCCAGATCCAGTCATATAGTAACACTGCTCCAGATCCAGTCATACAGTAACACTGCTCCAGATCCAGACATATAGTAACACTGCTCCAGATCCAGTCATATAGTAACACTGCTCCAGATCCAGTCATATAGTAACACTGCTCCAGATCCAGTCATATAGTAACACTGCTCCAGATCCAGTCATATAGTAACACTGCTCCAGATCCAGTCATATAGTAACACTGCTCCAGATCCAGACATATAGTACACTGCTCCAGATCCAGTCATACAGTAACACTGCTCCAGATCCAGTCATATAGTAACACTGCTCCAGATCCAGTCATATAGTAACACTGCTCCAGATCCAGTCATATAGTAACACTGCTCCAGATCCAGTCATATAGTAACACTGCTCCAGATCCAGTCATATAGTAACACTGCTCCAGATCCAGTCATATAGTAACACTGCTCCAGATCCAGTCATACAGTAACACTGCTCCAGATCCAGTCATATAGTAACACTGCTCCAGATCCAGTCATATAGTAACACTGCTCTAGATCCAGTAACACTGCTCCAGATCCAGTCATATAGTAACACTGCTCCAGGTCCAGTAACACTGCTCCAGATCCAGTCATATAGTAACACTGCTCCAGATCCAGTCATATAGTAACACTGCTCCAGATCCAGTAACACTGCTCCAGATCCAGTCATATAGTAACACTGCTCCAGATCCAGTCATATAGTAACACTGCTCCAGATCCAGTCATATAGTAACACTGCTCCAGATCCAGACATATAGTAACACTGCTCCAGATCCAGTCATATAGTAACACTGCTCCAGATCCAGACATACAGTAACACTGCTCCAGATCCAGTCATATAGTAACACTGCTCCAGATCCAGTCATATAGTAACACTGCTCCAGATCCAGACATACAGTAACACTGCTCCAGATCCAGTCATACAGTAACACTGCTCCAGATCCAGTCATATAGTAACACTGCTCCAGATCCAGTAACACTGCTCCAGATCCAGTCATATAGTAACACTGCTCCAGATCCAGTCATATAGTAACACTGCTCCAGATCGAGTAACACTGCTCCAGATCCAGACATATAGTAACACTGCTCCAGATCCAGTCATATAGTAACACTGCTCCAGATCCAGTCATATAGTAACACTGCTCCAGATCCAGTCATATAGTAACACTGCTCCAGATCCAGTCATATAGTAACACTGCTCCAGATCCAGTCATAGAGTAACACTGCTCCAGATCCAGTCATATAGTAACACTGCTCCAGATCCAGTAACACTGCTCCAGATCCAGTCATATAGTAACACTGCTCCAGATCCAGTCATATAGTAACACTGCTCCAGATCCAGTCATATAGTAACACTGCTCCAGATCCAGTAACACTGCTCCAGATCCATTCATATAGTAACACTGCTCCAGATCCAGTCATATAGTAACACTGCTCCAGATCCAGTCATATAGTAACACTGCTCTAGATCCAGTCATATAGTAACACTGCTCCAGATCCAGTCATGGACATATAGTAACACTGCTCCAGATCCAGTCATAGTAACACTGCTCCAGATCCAGTCATATAGTAACACTGCTCCAGATCCAGTCATATAGTAACATTGCTCCAGATCCAGACATATAGTAACACTGCTCCAGATCCAGTCATATAGTAACACTGCTCCAGATCCAGTCATATAGTAACACTGCTCCAGATCCAGTCATATAGTAACACTGCTCCAGATCCAGTCATATAGTAACACTGCTCCAGATCCAGTCATATAGTAACACTGCTCCAGATCCAGTAACACTGCTCCAGATCCAGTCATATAGTAACGCTGCTCCAGATCCAGTCATATAGTAACACTGCTCCAGATCCAGTCATATAGTAACACTGCTCCAGATCCAGTAACACTGCTCCAGATCCAGTCATATAGTAACACTGCTCCAGATCCAGACATATAGTAACACTGCTCCAGATCCAGACATACAGTAACACTGCTCCAGATCCAGTCATATAGTAACACTGCTCCAGATCCAGTCATACAGTAACACTGCTCCAGATCCAGTCATATAGTAAAACTGCTCCAGATCCAGTAACACTGCTCCAGATCCAGTCATATAGTAACACTGCTCCAGATCCATTCATATAGTAACACTGCTCCAGATCCAGTCATATAGTAACACTGCTCCAGATCCAGTCATATAGTAACACTGCTCCAGATCCAGTCATATAGTAACACTGCTCCAGATCCAGTCATATAGTAACACTGCTCCAGATCCAGACATATAGTAACACTGCTCCAGATCCAGTAACACTGCTCCAGATCCAGTCATATAGTAACACTGCTCCAGATCCAGTCATATAGTAACACTGCTCCAGATCCAGTCATATAGTAACACTGCTCCAGATCCAGTCATATAGTAACACTGCTCCAGATCCAGTCATAGAGTAACACTGCTCCAGATCCAGTCATATAGTAACACTGCTCCAGATCCAGTAACACTGCTCCAGATCCAGTCATATAGTAACACTGCTCCAGATCCAGTCATATAGTAACACTGCTCCAGATCCAGACATATAGTAACACTGCTCCAGATCCAGTCATATAGTAACACTGCTCCAGATCCAGTCATATAGTAACACTGCTCCAGATCCAGTAACACTGCTCCAGATCCAGTAACACTGCTCCAGATCCAGTAACACTGCTCCAGATCCAGACATATAGTAACACTGCTCCAGATCCAGTCATATAGTAACACTGCTCCAGATCCAGACATATAGTAACACTGCTCCAGATCCAGTAACACTGCTCCAGATCCAGTCATATAGTAACACTGCTCCAGATCCAGACATATAGTAACACTGCTCCAGATCCAGTAACACTGCTCCAGATCCAGACATATAGTAACACTGCTCCAGATCCAGTCATATAGTAACACTGCTCCAGATCCAGTCATATAGTAACACTGCTCCAGATCCAGTCATATAGTAACACTGCTCCAGATCCAGTCATATAGTAACACTGCTCCAGATCCAGTCATATAGTAACACTGCTCCAGATCCAGTCATATAGTAACACTGCTCCAGATCCAGTCAGATAGTAACACTGCTCCATATCCAATCATATAGTAACACTGCTCCAGATCCAGTCATATAGTAACACTGCTCCAGATCCAGTCATATAGTAACACTGCTCCAGATCCAGTCATATAGTAACACTGCTCCAGATCCAGACATATAGTAACACTGCTCCAGATCCAGTAACACTGCTCCAGATCCAGTCATATAGTAACACTGCTCCAGATCCAGTAACACTGCTCCAGATCCAGTCATATAGTAACACTGCTCCAGATCCAGACATATAGTAACACTGCTCCAGATCCAGTAACACTGCTCCAGATCCAGTCATATAGTAACACTGCTCCAGATCCAGTCATATAGTAACACTGCTCCAGATCCAGTCATATAGTAACACTGCTCCAGATCCAGTCATATAGTAACACTGCTCCAGATCTAGTCATACAGTAACACTGCTCCAGATCCAGTCATATAGTAACACTGCTCCAGATCCAGTCATACAGTAACACTGCTCCAGATCCAGACATATAGTAACACTGCTCCAGATCCAGTCATATAGTAACACTGCTCCAGATCCAGTCATATAGTAACACTGCTCCAGATCCAGTCATATAGTAACACTGCTCCAGATCCAGTCATATAGTAACACTGCTCCAGATCCAGTCATATAGTAACACTGCTCCAGATCCAGACATATAGTACACTGCTCCAGATCCAGTCATACAGTAACACTGCTCCAGATCCAGTCATATAGTAACACTGCTCCAGATCCAGTCATATAGTAACACTGCTCCAGATCCAGTCATATAGTAACACTGCTCCAGATCCAGTCATATAGTAACACTGCTCCAGATCCAGTCATATAGTAACACTGCTCCAGATCCAGTCATATAGTAACACTGCTCCAGATCCAGTCATACAGTAACACTGCTCCAGATCCAGTCATATAGTAACACTGCTCCAGATCCAGTCATATAGTAACACTGCTCTAGATCCAGTAACACTGCTCCAGATCCAGTCATATAGTAACACTGCTCCAGGTCCAGTAACACTGCTCCAGATCCAGTCATATAGTAACACTGCTCCAGATCCAGTCATATAGTAACACTGCTCCAGATCCAGTAACACTGCTCCAGATCCAGTCATATAGTAACACTGCTCCAGATCCAGTCATATAGTAACACTGCTCCAGATCCAGTCCTATAGTAACACTGCTCCAGATCCAGACATATAGTAACACTGCTCCAGATCCAGTCATATAGTAACACTGCTCCAGATCCAGACATACAGTAACACTGCTCCAGATCCAGTCATATAGTAACACTGCTCCAGATCCAGTCATATAGTAACACTGCTCCAGATCCAGACATACAGTAACACTGCTCCAGATCCAGTCATACAGTAACACTGCTCCAGATCCAGTCATATAGTAACACTGCTCCAGATCCAGTAACACTGCTCCAGATCCAGTCATATAGTAACACTGCTCCAGATCCAGTCATATAGTAACACTGCTCCAGATCGAGTAACACTGCTCCAGATCCAGACATATAGTAACACTGCTCCAGATCCAGTCATATAGTAACACTGCTCCAGATCCAGTCATATAGTAACACTGCTCCAGATCCAGTCATATAGTAACACTGCTCCAGATCCAGTCATATAGTAACACTGCTCCAGATCCAGTCATAGAGTAACACTGCTCCAGATCCAGTCATATAGTAACACTGCTCCAGATCCAGTAACACTGCTCCAGATCCAGTCATATAGTAACACTGCTCCAGATCCAGTCATATAGTAACACTGCTCCAGATCCAGTCATATAGTAACACTGCTCCAGATCCAGTAACACTGCTCCAGATCCATTCATATAGTAACACTGCTCCAGATCCAGTCATATAGTAACACTGCTCCAGATCCAGTCATATAGTAACACTGCTCTAGATCCAGTCATATAGTAACACTGCTCCAGATCCAGTCATGGACATATAGTAACACTGCTCCAGATCCAGTCATATAGTAACACTGCTCCAGATCCAGTCATATAGTAACACTGCTCCAGATCCAGTCATATAGTAACACTGCTCCAGATCCAGACATATAGTAACACTGCTCCAGATCCAGTCATATAGTAACACTGCTCCAGATCCAGTCGTATAGTAACACTGCTCCAGATCCAGTCATATAGTAACACTGCTCCAGATCCAGTCATATAGTAACACTGCTCCAGATCCAGTCATATAGTAACACTGCTCCAGATCCAGTAACACTGCTCCAGATCCAGTCATATAGTAACGCTGCTCCAGATCCAGTCATATAGTAACACTGCTCCAGATCCAGTCATATAGTAACACTGCTCCAGATCCAGTAACACTGCTCCAGATCCAGTCATATAGTAACACTGCTCCAGATCCAGACATATAGTAACACTGCTCCAGATCCAGACATACAGTAACACTGCTCCAGATCCAGTCATATAGTAACACTGCTCCAGATCCAGTCATACAGTAACACTGCTCCAGATCCAGTCATATAGTAACACTGCTCCAGATCCAGTAACACTGCTCCAGATCCAGTCATATAGTAACACTGCTCCAGATCCATTCATATAGTAACACTGCTCCAGATCCAGTCATATAGTAACACTGCTCCAGATCCAGTCATATAGTAACACTGCTCCAGATCCAGTCATATAGTAACACTGCTCCAGATCCAGTCATATAGTAACACTGCTCCAGATCCAGACATATAGTAACACTGCTCCAGATCCAGTAACACTGCTCCAGATCCAGTCATATAGTAACACTGCTCCAGATCCAGTCATATAGTAACACTGCTCCAGATCCAGTCATATAGTAACACTGCTCCAGATCCAGTCATATAGTAACACTGCTCCAGATCCAGTCATAGAGTAACACTGCTCCAGATCCAGTCATATAGTAACACTGCTCCAGATCCAGTAACACTGCTCCAGATCCAGTCATATAGTAACACTGCTCCAGATCCAGTCATATAGTAACACTGCTCCAGATCCAGACATATAGTAACACTGCTCCAGATCCAGTCATATAGTAACACTGCTCCAGATCCAGTCATATAGTAACACTGCTCCAGATCCAGTAACACTGCTCCAGATCCAGTAACACTGCTCCAGATCCAGTAACACTGCTCCAGATCCAGACATATAGTAACACTGCTCCAGATCCAGTCATATAGTAACACTGCTCCAGATCCAGACATATAGTAACACTGCTCCAGATCCAGTAACACTGCTCCAGATCCAGTCATATAGTAACACTGCTCCAGATCCAGACATATAGTAACACTGCTCCAGATCCAGTAACACTGCTCCAGATCCAGACATATAGTAACACTGCTCCAGATCCAGTCATATAGTAACACTGCTCCAGATCCAGTCATATAGTAACACTGCTCCAGATCCAGTCATATAGTAACACTGCTCCAGATCCAGTCATATAGTAACACTGCTCCAGATCCAGTCATATAGTAACACTGCTCCAGATCCAGTCATATAGTAACACTGCTCCAGATCCAGTCAGATAGTAACACTGCTCCAGATCCAGTCATATAGTAACACTGCTCCAGATCCAGTCATATAGTAACACTGCTCCAGATCCAGTCATATAGTAACACTGCTCCAGATCCAGTCATATAGTAACACTGCTCCAGATCCAGTCATATAGTAACACTGCTCCAGATCCAGTAACACTGCTCCAGATCCAGTCATATAGTAACACTGCTCCAGATCAAGTAACACTGCTCCAGATCCAGTCATATAGTAACACTGCTCCAGATCCAGACATATAGTAACACTGCTCCAGATCCAGTAACACTGCTCCAGATCCAGTCATATAGTAACACTGCTCCAGATCCAGTCATATAGTAACACTGCTCCAGATCCAGTCATATAGTAACACTGCTCCAGATCCAGTCATATAGTAACACTGCTCCAGATCCAGTCATATAGTAACACTGCTCCAGATCCAGTCATATAGTAACACTGCTCCAGATCCAGTCATATAGTAACACTGCTCCAGATCCAGTCATATAGTAACACTGCTCCAGATCCAGTCATATAGTAACACTGCTCCAGATCCAGTCATATAGTAACACTGCTCCAGATCCAGTCATATAGTAACACTGCTCCAGATCCAGTCATATAGTAACACTGCTCCAGATCCAGTCATATAGTAACACTGCTCCAGATCCAGTCATATAGTAACACTGCTCCAGATCCAGTCATATAGTAACACTGCTCCAGATCCAGTAAAACTGCTCCAGATCCAGTCATATAGTAACACTGCTCCAGATCCAGTCATATAGTAACACTGCTCCAGATCCAGTCATATAGTAACACTGCTCCAGATCCAGTCATACAGTAACACTGCTCCAGATCCAGTCATATAGTAACACTGCTCCAGATCCAGTCATATAGTAACACTGCTCCAGATCCAGTCATATAGTAACACTGCTCCAGATCCAGTCATATAGTAACACTGCTCCAGATCCAGTCATATAGTAACACTGCTCCAGATCCAGTCATACAGTAACACTGCTCCAGATCCAGTCATATAGTAACACTGCTCCAGATCTAGTCATATAGTAACACTGCTCCAGATCCAGTCATATAGTAACACTGCTCCAGATCCAGACATATAGTAACACTGCTCCAGATCCAGTCATATAGTAACACTGCTCCAGATCCAGTCATATAGTAACACTGCTCCAGATCCAGTAACACTGCTCCAGATCCAGTCATATAGTAACACTGCTCCAGATCCAGTCATATAGTAACACTGCTCCAGATCCAGTCATATAGTAACACTGCTCCAGATCCAGTAACACTGCTCCAGATCCAGTCATATAGTAACACTGCTCCAGATCTAGTCATACAGTAACACTGCTCCAAATCCAGTAACACTGCTCCAGATCCAGTCATATAGTAACACTGCTCCAGATCCAGTCATATAGTAACACTGCTCCAGATCCAGTCATATAGTAACACTGCTCCAGATCCAGTAACACTGCTCCAGATCCAGTCATATAGTAACACTGCTCCAGATCCAGTCATATAGTAACACTGCTCCATATACCAGTCATATAGTAACACTGCTCCAGATCCAGTCATATAGTAACACTGCTCCAGATCCAGTCATATAGTAACACTGCTCCAGATCCAGTAACACTGCTCCAGATCCAAGCATATAGTAACACTGCTCCAGATCTAGTCATACAGTAACACTGCTCCAGATCCAGTCATATAGTAACACTGCTCCAGATCCAGTAACACTGCTCCAGATCCAGACATATAGTAACACTGCTCCAGATCCAGTCATATAGTAACACTGCTCCAGATCCAGTCATACAGTAACACTGCTCCAGATCCAGTCATATAGTAACACTGCTCCAGATCCAGTCATATAGTAACACTGCTCCAGATCCAGTCATATAGTAACACTGCTCCAGATCCAGTCATATAGTAACACTGCTCCAGATCCAGTCATATAGTAACACTGCTCCAGATCCAGTCATATAGTAACACTGCTCCAGATCCAGTCATATAGTAACACTGCTCCAGATCCAGTCATATAGTAACACTGCTCCAGATCCAGTCATATAGTAACACTGCTCCAGATCCAGTCATATAGTAACACTGCTCCAGATCCAGACATATAGTAACACTGCTCCAGATCCAGTAACACTGCTCCAGATCCAGTCATATAGTAACACTGCTCCAGATCCAGTAACACTGCTCCAGATCCAGTCATATAGTAACACTGCTCCAGATCCAGACATATAGTAACACTGCTCCAGATCCAGTAACACTGCTCCAGATCCAGTCATATAGTAACACTGCTCCAGATCCAGTCATATAGTAACACTGCTCCAGATCCAGTCATATAGTAACACTGCTCCAGATCCAGTAACACTGCTCCAGATCCAGTCATATAGTAACACTGCTCCAGATCTAGTCATACAGTAACACTGCTCCAAATCCAGTAACACTGCTCCAGATCCAGTCATATAGTAACACTGCTCCAGATCCAGTCATATAGTAACACTGCTCCAGATCCAGTCATATAGTAACACTGCTCCAGATCCAGTAACACTGCTCCAGATCCAGTCATATAGTAACACTGCTCCAGATCCAGTCATATAGTAACACTGCTCCAGTACCAGTCATATAGTAACACTGCTCCAGATCCAGTCATATAGTAACACTGCTCCAGATCCAGTCATATAGTAACACTGCTCCAGATCCAGTAACACTGCTCCAGATCCAGTCATATAGTAACACTGCTCCAGATCTAGTCATACAGTAACACTGCTCCAGATCCAGTCATATAGTAACACTGCTCCAGATCCAGTAACACTGCTCCAGATCCAGACATATAGTAACACTGCTCCAGATCCAGTCATATAGTAACACTGCTCCAGATCCAGTCATACAGTAACACTGCTCCAGATCCAGTCATATAGTAACACTGCTCCAGATCCAGTCATATAGTAACACTGCTCCAGATCCAGTCATATAGTAACACTGCTCCAGATCCAGTCATATAGTAACACTGCTCCAGATCCAGTCATATAGTAACACTGCTCCAGATCCAGACATATAGTAACACTGCTCCAGATCCAGTCATACAGTAACACTGCTCCAGATCCAGTCATATAGTAACACTGCTCCAGATCCAGTCATATAGTAACACTGCTCCAGATCCAGTCATATAGTAACACTGCTCCAGATCCAGTCATATAGTAACACTGCTCCAGATCCAGTCATATAGTAACACTGCTCCAGATCTAGTCATATAGTAACACTGCTCCAGATCCAGTCATATAGTAACACTGCTCCAGATCCAGACATATAGTAACACTGCTCCAGATCCAGTCATATAGTAACACTGCTCCATTACCAGTCATATAGTAACACTGCTCCAGATCCAGTCATATAGTAACACTGCTCCAGATCCAGTCATATAGTAACACTGCTCCAGATCCAGTAACACTGCTCCAGATCCAGTCATATAGTAACACTGCTCCAGATCTAGTCATACAGTAACACTGCTCCAGATCCAGTCATATAGTAACACTGCTCCAGATCCAGTATAACTGCTCCAGATCCAGACATATAGTAACACTGCTCCAGATCCAGTCATATAGTAACACTGCTCCAGATCCAGTCATACTTTAACACTGCTCCAGATCCAGTCATATAGTAACACTGCTCCAGATCCAGTCATATAGTAACACTGCTCCAGATCCAGTCATATAGTAACACTGCTCCAGATCCAGTCATATAGTAACACTGCTCCAGATCCAGTCATATAGTAACACTGCTCCAGATCCAGTCATATAGTAACACTGCTCCAGATCCAGACATATAGTAACACTGCTCCAGATCCAGTCATACAGTAACACTGCTCCAGATCCAGTCATATAGTAACACTGCTCCAGATCCAGTCATATAGTAACACTGCTCCAGATCCAGACATATAGTAACACTGCTCCAGATCCAGTCATATAGTAACACTGCTCCAGATCCAGACATATAGTAACACTGCTCCAGATCCAGTCATATAGTAACACTGCTCCAGATCCAGTCATATAGTAACACTGCTCCAGATCCAGTCATATAGTAACACTGCTCCAGATCCAGTCATATAGTAACACTGCTCCAGATCCAGTCATATAGTAACACTGCTCCAGATCCAGTCATATAGTAACACTGCTCCAGATCCAGTCATACAGTAACACTGCTCCAGATCCAGTCATATAGTAACACTGCTCCAGATCCAGTCATATAGTAACACTGCTCCAGATCCAGTAACACTGCTCCAGATCCAGTCATATAGTAACACTGCTCCAGGTCCAGTAACACTGCTCCAGATCCAGTCATATAGTAACACTGCTCCAGATCCAGTCATATAGTAACACTGCTCCAGATCCAGTAACACTGCTCCAGATCCAGTCATATAGTAACAATGCTCCAGATCCAGTCATATAGTAACACTGCTCCAGATCCAGTCATATCGTAACACTGCTCCAGATCCAGACATATAGTAACACTGCTCCAGATCCAGTCATATAGTAACACTGCTCCAGATCCAGTCATATAGTAACACTGCTCCAGATCCAGTAACACTGCTCCAGATCCAGTGATATAGTAACACTGCTCCAGATCCAGTAAAACTGCTCCAGATCCAGTCATATAGTAACACTGCTCCAGATCCAGTCATATAGTAACACTGCTCCAGATCCAGTCATATAGTAACACTGCTCCAGATCCAGTCATACAGTAACACTGCTCCAGATCCAGTCATATAGTAACACTGCTCCAGATCCAGTCATATAGTAACTCTGCTCCAGATCCAGTCATATAGTAACACTGCTCCAGATCCAGTCATATAGTAACACTGCTCCAGATCCAGTCGTATAGTAACACTGCTCCAGATCCAGTCATACAGTAACACTGCTCCAGATCCAGTCATATAGTAACACTGCTCCAGATCTAGTCATATAGTAACACTGCTCCAGATCCAGTCATATAGTAACACTGCTCCAGATCCAGACATATAGTAACACTGCTCCAGATCCAGTCATATAGTAACACTGCTCCATTACCAGTCATATAGTAACACTGCTCCAGATCCAGTCATATAGTAACACTGCTCCAGATCCAGTCATATAGTAACACTGCTCCAGATCCAGTAACACTGCTCCAGATCCAGACATATAGTAACACTGCTCCAGATCCAGTAACACTGCTCCAGATCCAGTCATATAGTAACACTGCTCCAGATCCAGTCATATAGTAACACTGCTCCAGATCCAGTAACACTGCTCCAGATCCAGTCATATAGTAACACTGCTCCAGATCCAGTAACACTGCTCCAGATCCAGACATATAGTAACACTGCTCCAGATCCAGTAACACTGCTCCAGATCCAGTCATATAGTAACACTGCTCCAGATCCAGTCATATAGTAACACTGCTCCAGATCCAGTCACACTGCTCCAGATCCAGACATATAGTAACACTGCTCCAGATCCAGTAACACTGCTCCAGATCCAGTCATATAGTAACACTGCTCCATTACCAGTCATATAGTAACACTGCTCCAGATCCAGTCATATAGTAACACTGCTCCAGATCCAGTCATATAGTAACACTGCTCCAGATCCAGTCATATAGTAACACTGCTCCAGATCCAGTAACACTGCTCCAGATCCAGTCATATAGTAACACTGCTCCAGATCCAGTCATATAGTAACACTGCTCCAGATCCAGTCATATAGTAACACTGCTCCAGATCTAGTCATACAGTAACACTGCTCCAGACCCAGTCATATAGTAACACTGCTCCAGATCCAGTCATACAGTAACACTGCTCCAGATCCAGACATATAGTAACACTGCTCCAGATCCAGTCATATAGTAACACTGCTCCAGATCCAGTCATATAGTAACACTGCTCCAGATCCAGTCATATAGTAACACTGCTCCAGATCCAGTCATATAGTAACACTGCTCCAGATCCAGTCATATAGTAACACTGCTCCAGATCCAGACATATAGTACACTGCTCCAGATCCAGTCATACAGTAACACTGCTCCAGATCCAGTCATATAGTAACACTGCTCCAGATCCAGTCATATAGTAACACTGCTCCAGATCCAGTCATATAGTAACACTGCTCCAGATCCAGTCATATAGTAACACTGCTCCAGATCCAGTCATATAGTAACACTGCTCCAGATCCAGTCATATAGTAACACTGCTCCAGATCCAGTCATACAGTAACACTGCTCCAGATCCAGTCATATAGTAACACTGCTCCAGATCCAGTCATATAGTAACACTGCTCCAGATCCAGTAACACTGCTCCAGATCCAGTCATATAGTAACACTGCTCCAGGTCCAGTAACACTGCTCCAGATCCAGTCATATAGTAACACTGCTCCAGATCCAGTCATATAGTAACACTGCTCCAGATCCAGTAACACTGCTCCAGATCCAGTCATATAGTAACACTGCTCCAGATCCAGTCATATAGTAACACTGCTCCAGATCCAGTCATATAGTAACACTGCTCCAGATCCAGACATATAGTAACACTGCTCCAGATCCAGTCATATAGTAACACTGCTCCAGATCCAGACATACAGTAACACTGCTCCAGATCCAGTCATATAGTAACACTGCTCCAGATCCAGTCATATAGTAACACTGCTCCAGATCCAGACATACAGTAACACTGCTCCAGATCCAGTCATACAGTAACACTGCTCCAGATCCAGTCATATAGTAACACTGCTCCAGATCCAGTAACACTGCTCCAGATCCAGTCATATAGTAACACTGCTCCAGATCCAGTCATATAGTAACACTGCTCCAGATCGAGTAACACTGCTCCAGATCCAGACATATAGTAACACTGCTCCAGATCCAGTCATATAGTAACACTGCTCCAGATCCAGTCATATAGTAACACTGCTCCAGATCCAGTCATATAGTAACACTGCTCCAGATCCAGTCATATAGTAACACTGCTCCAGATCCAGTCATATAGTAACACTGCTCCAGATCCAGTCATATAGTAACACTGCTCCAGATCCAGTAACACTGCTCCAGATCCAGTCATATAGTAACACTGCTCCAGATCCAGTCATATAGTAACACTGCTCCAGATCCAGTCATATAGTAACACTGCTCCAGATCCAGTAACACTGCTCCAGATCCAGTCATATAGTAACACTGCTCCAGATCCAGTCATATAGTAACACTGCTCCAGATCCAGTCATATAGTAACACTGCTCCAGATCCAGTCATATAGTAACACTGCTCCAGATCCAGTCATATAGTAACACTGCTCCAGATCCAGTAACACTGCTCCAGATCCAGTCATATAGTAACGCTGCTCCAGATCCAGTCATATAGTAACACTGCTCCAGATCCAGTCATATAGTAACACTGCTCCAGATCCAGTAACACTGCTCCAGATCCAGTCATATAGTAACACTGCTCCAGATCCAGACATATAGTAACACTGCTCCAGATCCAGACATACAGTAACACTGCTCCAGATCCAGTCATATAGTAACACTGCTCCAGATCCAGTCATACAGTAACACTGCTCCAGATCCAGTCATATAGTAACACTGCTCCAGATCCAGTAACACTGCTCCAGATCCAGTCATATAGTAACACTGCTCCAGATCCATTCATATAGTAACACTGCTCCAGATCCAGTCATATAGTAACACTGCTCCAGATCCAGTCATATAGTAACACTGCTCCAGATCCAGTCATATAGTAACACTGCTCCAGATCCAGTCATATAGTAACACTGCTCCAGATCCAGACATATAGTAACACTGCTCCAGATCCAGTAACACTGCTCCAGATCCAGTCATATAGTAACACTGCTCCAGATCCAGTCATATAGTAACACTGCTCCAGATCCAGTCATATAGTAACACTGCTCCAGATCCAGTCATATAGTAACACTGCTCCAGATCCAGTCATAGAGTAACACTGCTCCAGATCCAGTCATATAGTAACACTGCTCCAGATCCAGTAACACTGCTCCAGATCCAGTCATATAGTAACACTGCTCCAGATCCAGTCATATAGTAACACTGCTCCAGATCCAGACATATAGTAACACTGCTCCAGATCCAGTCATATAGTAACACTGCTCCAGATCCAGTCATATAGTAACACTGCTCCAGATCCAGTAACACTGCTCCAGATCCAGTAACACTGCTCCAGATCCAGTAACACTGCTCCAGATCCAGACATATAGTAACACTGCTCCAGATCCAGTCATATAGTAACACTGCTCCAGATCCAGACATATAGTAACACTGCTCCAGATCCAGTAACACTGCTCCAGATCCAGTCATATAGTAACACTGCTCCAGATCCAGACATATAGTAACACTGCTCCAGATCCAGTAACACTGCTCCAGATCCAGACATATAGTAACACTGCTCCAGATCCAGTAACACTGCTCCAGATCCAGTCATATAGTAACACTGCTCCAGATCCAGTCATATAGTAACACTGCTCCAGATCCAGTCATATAGTAACACTGCTCCAGATCTAGTCATACAGTAACACTGCTCCAGATCCAGTCATATAGTAACACTGCTCCAGATCCAGTCATACAGTAACACTGCTCCAGATCCAGACATATAGTAACACTGCTCCAGATCCAGTCATATAGTAACACTGCTCCAGATCCAGTCATATAGTAACACTGCTCCAGATCCAGTCATATAGTAACACTGCTCCAGATCCAGTCATATAGTAACACTGCTCCAGATCCAGTCATATAGTAACACTGCTCCAGATCCAGACATATAGTACACTGCTCCAGATCCAGTCATACAGTAACACTGCTCCAGATCCAGTCATATAGTAACACTGCTCCAGATCCAGTCATATAGTAACACTGCTCCAGATCCAGTCATATAGTAACACTGCTCCAGATCCAGTCATATAGTAACACTGCTCCAGATCCAGTCATATAGTAACACTGCTCCAGATCCAGTCATATAGTAACACTGCTCCAGATCCAGTCATACAGTAACACTGCTCCAGATCCAGTCATATAGTAACACTGCTCCAGATCCAGTCATATAGTAACACTGCTCCAGATCCAGTAACACTGCTCCAGATCCAGTCATATAGTAACACTGCTCCAGGTCCAGTAACACTGCTCCAGATCCAGTCATATAGTAACACTGCTCCAGATCCAGTCATATAGTAACACTGCTCCAGATCCAGTAACACTGCTCCAGATCCAGTCATATAGTAACACTGCTCCAGATCCAGTCATATAGTAACACTGCTCCAGATCCAGTCATATAGTAACACTGCTCCAGATCCAGACATATAGTAACACTGCTCCAGATCCAGTCATATAGTAACACTGCTCCAGATCCAGACATACAGTAACACTGCTCCAGATCCAGTCATATAGTAACACTGCTCCAGATCCAGTCATATAGTAACACTGCTCCAGATCCAGACATACAGTAACACTGCTCCAGATCCAGTCATACAGTAACACTGCTCCAGATCCAGTCATATAGTAACACTGCTCCAGATCCAGTAACACTGCTCCAGATCCAGTCATATAGTAACACTGCTCCAGATCCAGTCATATAGTAACACTGCTCCAGATCGAGTAACACTGCTCCAGATCCAGACATATAGTAACACTGCTCCAGATCCAGTCATATAGTAACACTGCTCCAGATCCAGTCATATAGTAACACTGCTCCAGATCCAGTCATATAGTAACACTGCTCCAGATCCAGTCATATAGTAACACTGCTCCAGATCCAGTCATATAGTAACACTGCTCCAGATCCAGTCATATAGTAACACTGCTCCAGATCCAGTAACACTGCTCCAGATCCAGTCATATAGTAACACTGCTCCAGATCCAGTCATATAGTAACACTGCTCCAGATCCAGTCATATAGTAACACTGCTCCAGATCCAGTAACACTGCTCCAGATCCATTCATATAGTAACACTGCTCCAGATCCAGTCATATAGTAACACTGCTCCAGATCCAGTCATATAGTAACACTGCTCTAGATCCAGTCATATAGTAACACTGCTCCAGATCCAGTCATGGACATATAGTAACACTGCTCCAGATCCAGTCATATAGTAACACTGCTCCAGATCCAGTCATATAGTAACACTGCTCCAGATCCAGACATATAGTAACACTGCTCCAGATCCAGTCATATAGTAACACTGCTCCAGATCCAGTCATATAGTAACACTGCTCCAGATCCAGTCATATAGTAACACTGCTCCAGATCCAGTCATATAGTAACACTGCTCCAGATCCAGTCATATAGTAACACTGCTCCAGATCCAGTAACACTGCTCCAGATCCAGTCATATAGTAACGCTGCTCCAGATCCAGTCATATAGTAACACTGCTCCAGATCCAGTCATATAGTAACACTGCTCCAGATCCAGTAACACTGCTCCAGATCCAGTCATATAGTAACACTGCTCCAGATCCAGACATATAGTAACACTGCTCCAGATCCAGACATACAGTAACACTGCTCCAGATCCAGTCATATAGTAACACTGCTCCAGATCCAGTCATACAGTAACACTGCTCCAGATCCAGTCATATAGTAACACTGCTCCAGATCCAGTAACACTGCTCCAGATCCAGTCATATAGTAACACTGCTCCAGATCCATTCATATAGTAACACTGCTCCAGATCCAGTCATATAGTAACACTGCTCCAGATCCAGTCATATAGTAACACTGCTCCAGATCCAGTCATATAGTAACACTGCTCCAGATCCAGTCATATAGTAACACTGCTCCAGATCCAGACATATAGTAACACTGCTCCAGATCCAGTAACACTGCTCCAGATCCAGTCATATAGTAACACTGCTCCAGATCCAGTCATATAGTAACACTGCTCCAGATCCAGTCATATAGTAACACTGCTCCAGATCCAGTCATATAGTAACACTGCTCCAGATCCAGTCATAGAGTAACACTGCTCCAGATCCAGTCATATAGTAACACTGCTCCAGATCCAGTAACACTGCTCCAGATCCAGTCATATAGTAACACTGCTCCAGATCCAGTCATATAGTAACACTGCTCCAGATCCAGACATATAGTAACACTGCTCCAGATCCAGTCATATAGTAACACTGCTCCAGATCCAGTCATATAGTAACACTGCTCCAGATCCAGTAACACTGCTCCAGATCCAGTAACACTGCTCCAGATCCAGTAACACTGCTCCAGATCCAGACATATAGTAACACTGCTCCAGATCCAGTCATATAGTAACACTGCTCCAGATCCAGACATATAGTAACACTGCTCCAGATCCAGTAACACTGCTCCAGATCCAGTCATATAGTAACACTGCTCCAGATCCAGACATATAGTAACACTGCTCCAGATCCAGTAACACTGCTCCAGATCCAGACATATAGTAACACTGCTCCAGATCCAGTCATATAGTAACACTGCTCCAGATCCAGTCATATAGTAACACTGCTCCAGATCCAGTCATATAGTAACACTGCTCCAGATCCAGTCATATAGTAACACTGCTCCAGATCCAGTCATATAGTAACACTGCTCCAGATCCAGTCATATAGTAACACTGCTCCAGATCCAGTCAGATAGTAACACTGCTCCATATCCAATCATATAGTAACACTGCTCCAGATCCAGTCATATAGTAACACTGCTCCAGATCCAGTCATATAGTAACACTGCTCCAGATCCAGTCATATAGTAACACTGCTCCAGATCCAGTCATATAGTAACACTGCTCCAGATCCAGTCATATAGTAACACTGCTCCAGATCCAGTCATATAGTAACACTGCTCCAGATCCAGTCATATAGTAACACTGCTCCAGATCCAGTCATATAGTAACACTGCTCCAGATCCAGTCATATAGTAACACTGCTCCAGATCCAGTCATATAGTAACACTGCTCCAGATCCAGTCATATAGTAACACTGCTCCAGATCCAGTCATATAGTAACACTGCTCCAGATCCAGTCATATAGTAACACTGCTCCAGATCCAGTCATATAGTAACACTGCTCCAGATCCAGTCATATAGTAACACTGCTCCAGATCCAGTCATATAGTAACACTGCTCCAGATCCAGTCATATAGTAACACTGCTCCAGATCCAGTCATATAGTAACACTGCTCCAGATCCAGTCATATAGTAACACTGCTCCAGATCCAGTCATATAGTAACACTGCTCCAGATCCAGTCATATAGTAACACTGCTCCAGATCCAGTCATATAGTAACACTGCTCCAGATCCAGTCATATAGTAACACTGCTCCAGATCCAGTCATATAGTAACACTGCTCCAGATCCAGTCATACAGTAACACTGCTCCAGATCCAGTCATATAGTAACACTGCTCCAGATCCAGTCATATAGTAACACTGCTCCAGATCCAGTCATATAGTAACACTGCTCCAGATCCAGTCATATAGTAACACTGCTCCAGATCCAGTCATATAGTAACACTGCTCCAGATCCAGTCATATAGTAACACTGCTCCAGATCCAGTCATACAGTAACACTGCTCCAGATCCAGTCATATAGTAACACTGCTCCAGATCCAGTCATATAGTAACACTGCTCCAGATCCAGTCATATAGTAACACTGCTCCAGATCCAGTCATATAGTAACACTGCTCCAGATCCAGTCATATAGTAACACTGCTCCAGATCCAGTCATATAGTAACACTGCTCCAGATCTAGTCATACAGTAACACTGCTCCAGATCCAGTCATATAGTAACACTGCTCCAGATCCAGTCATATAGTAACACTGCTCCAGATCCAGACATATAGTAACACTGCTCCAGATCCAGTCATATAGTAACACTGCTCCAGATCCAGTCATATAGTAACACTGCTCCAGATCCAGTCATATAGTAACACTGCTCCAGATCCAGTCATATAGTAACACTGCTCCAGATCCAGTCATATAGTAACACTGCTCCAGATCCAGACATATAGTACACTGCTCCAGATCCAGTCATACAGTAACACTGCTCCAGATCCAGTCATATAGTAACACTGCTCCAGATCCAGTCATATAGTAACACTGCTCCAGATCCAGTCATATAGTAACACTGCTCCAGATCCAGTCATATAGTAACACTGCTCCAGATCCAGTCATATAGTAACACTGCTCCAGATCCAGTCATATAGTAACACTGCTCCAGATCCAGTCATACAGTAACACTGCTCCAGATCCAGTCATATAGTAACACTGCTCCAGATCCAGTCATATAGTAACACTGCTCCAGATCCAGTAACACTGCTCCAGATCCAGTCATATAGTAACACTGCTCCAGGTCCAGTAACACTGCTCCAGATCCAGTCATATAGTAACACTGCTCCAGATCCAGTCATATAGTAACACTGCTCCAGATCCAGTAACACTGCTCCAGATCCAGTCATATAGTAACACTGCTCCAGATCCAGTCATATAGTAACACTGCTCCAGATCCAGTCATATAGTAACACTGCTCCAGATCCAGACATATAGTAACACTGCTCCAGATCCAGTCATATAGTAACACTGCTCCAGATCCAGACATACAGTAACACTGCTCCAGATCCAGTCATATAGTAACACTGCTCCAGATCCAGTCATATAGTAACACTGCTCCAGATCCAGACATACAGTAACACTGCTCCAGATCCAGTCATACAGTAACACTGCTCCAGATCCAGTCATATAGTAACACTGCTCCAGATCCAGTAACACTGCTCCAGATCCAGTCATATAGTAACACTGCTCCAGATCCAGTCATATAGTAACACTGCTCCAGATCGAGTAACACTGCTCCAGATCCAGACATATAGTAACACTGCTCCAGATCCAGTCATATAGTAACACTGCTCCAGATCCAGTCATATAGTAACACTGCTCCAGATCCAGTCATATAGTAACACTGCTCCAGATCCAGTCATATAGTAACACTGCTCCAGATCCAGTCATATAGTAACACTGCTCCAGATCCAGTCATATAGTAACACTGCTCCAGATCCAGTAACACTGCTCCAGATCCAGTCATATAGTAACACTGCTCCAGATCCAGTCATATAGTAACACTGCTCCAGATCCAGTCATATAGTAACACTGCTCCAGATCCAGTAACACTGCTCCAGATCCAGTCATATAGTAACACTGCTCCAGATCCAGTCATATAGTAACACTGCTCCAGATCCAGTCATATAGTAACACTGCTCCAGATCCAGTCATATAGTAACACTGCTCCAGATCCAGTCATGAATAGTAACACTGCTCCAGATCCAGTCATATAGTAACACTGCTCCAGATCCAGTCATATAGTAACACTGCTCCAGATCCAGTCATATAGTAACACTGCTCCAGATCCAGACATATAGTAACACTGCTCCAGATCCAGTCATATAGTAACACTGCTCCAGATCCAGTCATATAGTAACACTGCTCCAGATCCAGTCATATAGTAACACTGCTCCAGATCCAGTCATATAGTAACACTGCTCCAGATCCAGTCATATAGTAACACTGCTCCAGATCCAGTAACACTGCTCCAGATCCAGTCATATAGTAACACTGCTCCAGATCCAGTCATATAGTAACACTGCTCCAGATCCAGTCATATAGTAACACTGCTCCAGATCCAGTAACACTGCTCCAGATCCAGTCATATAGTAACACTGCTCCAGATCCAGACATATAGTAACACTGCTCCAGATCCAGACATACAGTAACACTGCTCCAGATCCAGTCATATAGTAACACTGCTCCAGATCCAGTCATATAGTAACACTGCTCCAGATCCAGTCATATAGTAACACTGCTCCAGATCCAGTAACACTGCTCCAGATCCAGTCATATAGTAACACTGCTCCAGATCCAGTCATATAGTAACACTGCTCCAGATCCAGTCATATAGTAACACTGCTCCAGATCCAGTCATATAGTAACACTGCTCCAGATCCAGTCATATAGTAACACTGCTCCAGATCCAGTCATATAGTAACACTGCTCCAGATCCAGACATATAGTAACACTGCTCCAGATCCAGTAACACTGCTCCAGATCCAGTCATATAGTAACACTGCTCCAGATCCAGTCATATAGTAACACTGCTCCAGATCCAGTCATATAGTAACACTGCTCCAGATCCAGTCATATAGTAACACTGCTCCAGATCCAGTCATAGAGTAACACTGCTCCAGATCCAGTCATATAGTAACACTGCTCCAGATCCAGTAACACTGCTCCAGATCCAGTCATATAGTAACACTGCTCCAGATCCAGTCATATAGTAACACTGCTCCAGATCCAGACATATAGTAACACTGCTCCAGATCCAGTCATATAGTAACACTGCTCCAGATCCAGTCATATAGTAACACTGCTCCAGATCCAGTAACACTGCTCCAGATCCAGTAACACTGCTCCAGATCCAGTAACACTGCTCCAGATCCAGACATATAGTAACACTGCTCCAGATCCAGTCATATAGTAACACTGCTCCAGATCCAGACATATAGTAACACTGCTCCAGATCCAGTAACACTGCTCCAGATCCAGTCATATAGTAACACTGCTCCAGATCCAGACATATAGTAACACTGCTCCAGATCCAGTAACACTGCTCCAGATCCAGACATATAGTAACACTGCTCCAGATCCAGTCATATAGTAACACTGCTCCAGATCCAGTCATATAGTAACACTGCTCCAGATCCAGTCATATAGTAACACTGCTCCAGATCCAGTCATATAGTAACACTGCTCCAGATCCAGACATATAGTAACACTGCTCCAGATCCAGTCATATAGTAACACTGCTCCAGATCCAGTCAGATAGTAACACTGCTCCAGATCCAGTCATATAGTAACACTGCTCCAGATCCAGTCATATAGTAACACTGCTCCAGATCCAGTCATATAGTAACACTGCTCCAGATCCAGTCATATAGTAACACTGCTCCAGATCCAGTCATATAGTAACACTGCTCCAGATCCAGTCATATAGTAACACTGCTCCAGATCCAGTCATATAGTAACACTGCTCCAGATCCAGTCATATAGTAACACTGCTCCAGATCCAGACATATAGTAACACTGCTCCAGATCCAGTCATATAGTAACACTGCTCCAGATCCAGTCATATAGTAACACTGCTCCAGATCCAGTCATATAGTAACACTGCTCCAGATCCAGTCATATAGTAACACTGCTCCAGATCCAGTCATATAGTAACACTGCTCCAGATCCAGTCATACAGTAACACTGCTCCAGATCCAGTCATATAGTAACACTGCTCCAGATCCAGTCATATAGTAACACTGCTCCAGATCCAGTCATATAGTAACACTGCTCCAGATCCAGTAACACTGCTCCAGATCCAGTCATATAGTAACACTGCTCCAGATCCAGTCATATAGTAACACTGCTCCAGATCCAGTCATATAGTAACACTGCTCCAGATCCAGTCATATAGTAACACTGCTCCAGATCCAGTCATATAGTAACACTGCTCCAGATCCAGTCATACAGTAACACTGCTCCAGATCCAGTCATATAGTAACACTGCTCCAGATCCAGTCATATAGTAACACTGCTCCAGATCCAGACATATAGTAACACTGCTCCAGATCCAGTAACACTGCTCCAGATCCAGTCATATAGTAACACTGCTCCAGATCCAGTCATATAGTAACACTGCTCCAGATCCAGTCATATAGTAACACTGCTCCAGATCCAGTCAGATAGTAACACTGCTCCAGATCCAGTCATATAGTAACACTGCTCCAGATCCAGTCATATAGTAACACTGCTCCAGATCCAGTCATACAGTAACACTGCTCCAGATCCAGTCATATAGTAACACTGCTCCAGATCCAGTCATATAGTAACACTGCTCCAGATCCAGTCATATAGTAACACTGCTCCAGATCCAGTAACACTGCTCCAGATCCAGTCATATAGTAACACTGCTCCAGATCCAGTCATATAGTAACACTGCTCCAGATCCAGTCATATAGTAACACTGCTCCAGATCCAGTCTTATAGTAACACTGCTCCAGATCCAGTCATATAGTAACACTGCTCCAGATCCAGTCATACAGTAACACTGCTCCAGATCCAGTCATATAGTAACACTGCTCCAGATCCAGTCATATAGTAACACTGCTCCAGATCCAGACATATAGTAACACTGCTCCAGATCCAGTAACACTGCTCCAGATCCAGTCATATAGTAACACTGCTCCAGATCCAGTCATATAGTAACACTGCTCCAGATCCAGTCATATAGTAACACTGCTCCAGATCCAGTCATATAGTAACACTGCTCCAGATCCAGTCATATAGTAACACTGCTCCAGATCCAGTCATATAGTAACACTGCTCCAGATCCAGTCATATAGTAACACTGCTCCAGATCCAGTCATATAGTAACACTGCTCCAGATCCAGTCATATAGTAACACTGCTCCAGATCCAGACATATAGTAACACTGCTCCAGATCCAGTCATATAGTAACACTGCTCCAGATCCAGTCATATAGTAACACTGCTCCAGATCCAGTCATATAGTAACACTGCTCCAGATCCAGACATATAGTAACACTGCTCCAGATCCAGTCATATAGTAACACTGCTCCAGATCCAGTCATATAGTAACACTGCTCCAGATCCAGTAACACTGCTCCAGATCCAGTCATATAGTAACACTGCTCCAGATCCAGACATATAGTAACACTGCTCCAGATCCAGTAACACTGCTCCAGATCCAGTCATATAGTAACACTGCTCCAGATCCAGTCATATAGTAACACTGCTCCAGATCCAGTCATATAGTAACACTGCTCCAGATCCAGTCATATAGTAACACTGCTCCAGATCCAGTCATATAGTAACACTGCTCCAGATCCAGTCATATAGTAACACTGCTCCAGATCCAGTCATATAGTAACACTGCTCCAGATCCAGTCATATAGTAACACTGCTCCAGATCCAGTCATATAGTAACACTGCTCCAGATCCAGTCATATAGTAACACTGCTCCAGATCCAGTAACACTGCTCCAGATCCAGTCATATAGTAACACTGCTCCAGATCCAGTCATATAGTAACACTGCTCCAGATCCAGTCATATAGTAACACTGCTCCAGATCCAGTAACACTGCTCCAGATCCAGTCATATAGTAACACTGCTCCAGGTCCAGTAACACTGCTCCAGATCCAGTCATATAGTAACACTGCTCCAGATCCAGTCATATAGTAACACTGCTCCAGATCCAGTAACACTGCTCCAGATCCAGTCATATAGTAACACTGCTCCAGATCCAGTCATATAGTAACACTGCTCCAGATCCAGTCATATAGTAACACTGCTCCAGATCCAGACATATAGTAACACTGCTCCAGATCCAGTCATATAGTAACACTGCTCCAGATCCAGTCATATAGTAACACTGCTCCAGATCCAGTAACACTGCTCCAGATCCAGTGATATAGTAACACTGCTCCAGATCCAGTAAAACTGCTCCAGATCCAGTCATATAGTAACACTGCTCCAGATCCAGTCATATAGTAACACTGCTCCAGATCCAGTCATATAGTAACACTGCTCCAGATCCAGTCATACAGTAACACTGCTCCAGATCCAGTCATATAGTAACACTGCTCCAGATCCAGTCATATAGTAACACTGCTCCAGATCCAGTCATATAGTAACACTGCTCCAGATCCAGTCATATAGTAACACTGCTCCAGATCCAGTCGTATAGTAACACTGCTCCAGATCCAGTCATACAGTAACACTGCTCCAGATCCAGTCATATAGTAACACTGCTCCAGATCCAGTCATATAGTAACACTGCTCCAGATCCAGTCATATAGTAACACTGCTCCAGATCCAGACATATAGTAACACTGCTCCAGATCCAGTCATATAGTAACACTGCTCCAGTACCAGTCATATAGTAACACTGCTCCAGATCCAGTCATATAGTAACACTGCTCCAGATCCAGTCATATAGTAACACTGCTCCAGATCCAGTAACACTGCTCCAGATCCAGACATATAGTAACACTGCTCCAGATCCAGTAACACTGCTCCAGATCCAGTCATATAGTAACACTGCTCCAGATCCAGTCATATAGTAACACTGCTCCAGATCCAGTAACACTGCTCCAGATCCAGTCATATAGTAACACTGCTCCAGATCCAGTAACACTGCTCCAGATCCAGACATATAGTAACACTGCTCCAGATCCAGTAACACTGCTCCAGATCCAGTCATATAGTAACACTGCTCCAGATCCAGTCATATAGTAACACTGCTCCAGATCCAGTCACACTGCTCCAGATCCAGACATATAGTAACACTGCTCCAGATCCAGTCATATAGTAACACTGCTCCAGATCCAGTCATATAGTAACACTGCTCCAGATCCAGTAACACTGCTCCAGATCCAGTCATATAGTAACACTGCTCCAGATCCAGTAACACTGCTCCAGATCCAGACATATAGTAACACTGCTCCAGATCCAGTAACACTGCTCCAGATCCAGTCATATAGTAACACTGCTCCAGATCCAGTCATATAGTAACACTGCTCCAGATCCAGTCACACTGCTCCAGATCCAGACATATAGTAACACTGCTCCAGATCCAGTAACACTGCTCCAGATCCAGTCATATAGTAACACTGCTCCAGATCCAGTCATATAGTAACACTGCTCCAGATCCAGTCATATAGTAACACTGCTCCAGATCCAGTCATATAGTAACACTGCTCCAGATCCAGTCATATAGTAACACTGCTCCAGATCCAGTAACACTGCTCCAGATCCAGTCATATAGTAACACTGCTCCAGATCCAGTCATATAGTAACACTGCTCCAGATCCAGTCATATAGTAACACTGCTCCAGATCCAGTCATACAGTAACACTGCTCCAGATCCAGTCATATAGTAACACTGCTCCAGATCCAGTCATACAGTAACACTGCTCCAGATCCAGTCATATAGTAACACTGCTCCAGATCCAGTCATATAGTAACACTGCTCCAGATCCAGTCATATAGTAACACTGCTCCAGATCCAGTCATATAGTAACACTGCTCCAGATCCAGTCATATAGTAACACTGCTCCAGATCCAGTCATATAGTAACACTGCTCCAGATCCAGACATATAGTACACTGCTCCAGATCCAGTCATACAGTAACACTGCTCCAGATCCAGTCATATAGTAACACTGCTCCAGATCCAGTCATATAGTAACACTGCTCCAGATCCAGTCATATAGTAACACTGCTCCAGATCCAGTCATATAGTAACACTGCTCCAGATCCAGTCATATAGTAACACTGCTCCAGATCCAGTCATATAGTAACACTGCTCCAGATCCAGTCATACAGTAACACTGCTCCAGATCCAGTCATATAGTAACACTGCTCCAGATCCAGTCATATAGTAACACTGCTCCAGATCCAGTAACACTGCTCCAGATCCAGTCATATAGTAACACTGCTCCAGGTCCAGTAACACTGCTCCAGATCCAGTCATATAGTAACACTGCTCCAGATCCAGTCATATAGTAACACTGCTCCAGATCCAGTAACACTGCTCCAGATCCAGTCATATAGTAACACTGCTCCAGATCCAGTCATATAGTAACACTGCTCCAGATCCAGTCATATAGTAACACTGCTCCAGATCCAGACATATAGTAACACTGCTCCAGATCCAGTCATATAGTAACACTGCTCCAGATCCAGACATACAGTAACACTGCTCCAGATCCAGTCATATAGTAACACTGCTCCAGATCCAGTCATATAGTAACACTGCTCCAGATCCAGACATACAGTAACACTGCTCCAGATCCAGTCATACAGTAACACTGCTCCAGATCCAGTCATATAGTAACACTGCTCCAGATCCAGTAACACTGCTCCAGATCCAGTCATATAGTAACACTGCTCCAGATCCAGTCATATAGTAACACTGCTCCAGATCCAGTCATGGACATATAGTAACACTGCTCCAGATCCAGTCATATAGTAACACTGCTCCAGATCCAGTCATATAGTAACACTGCTCCAGATCCAGTCATATAGTAACACTGCTCCAGATCCAGACATATAGTAACACTGCTCCAGATCCAGTCATATAGTAACACTGCTCCAGATCCAGTCATATAGTAACACTGCTCCAGATCCAGTCATATAGTAACACTGCTCCAGATCCAGTCATATAGTAACACTGCTCCAGATCCAGTCATATAGTAACACTGCTCCAGATCCAGTAACACTGCTCCAGATCCAGTCATATAGTAACACTGCTCCAGATCCAGTCATATAGTAACACTGCTCCAGATCCAGTCATATAGTAACACTGCTCCAGATCCAGTAACACTGCTCCAGATCCAGTCATATAGTAACACTGCTCCAGATCCAGACATATAGTAACACTGCTCCAGATCCAGACATACAGTAACACTGCTCCAGATCCAGTCATATAGTAACACTGCTCCAGATCCAGTCATACAGTAACACTGCTCCAGATCCAGTCATATAGTAACACTGCTCCAGATCCAGTAACACTGCTCCAGATCCAGTCATATAGTAACACTGCTCCAGATCCATTCATATAGTAACACTGCTCCAGATCCAGTCATATAGTAACACTGCTCCAGATCCAGTCATATAGTAACACTGCTCCAGATCCAGTCATATAGTAACACTGCTCCAGATCCAGTCATATAGTAACACTGCTCCAGATCCAGACATATAGTAACACTGCTCCAGATCCAGTAACACTGCTCCAGATCCAGTCATATAGTAACACTGCTCCAGATCCAGTCATATAGTAACACTGCTCCAGATCCAGTCATATAGTAACACTGCTCCAGATCCAGTCATATAGTAACACTGCTCCAGATCCAGTCATAGAGTAACACTGCTCCAGATCCAGTCATATAGTAACACTGCTCCAGATCCAGTAACACTGCTCCAGATCCAGTCATATAGTAACACTGCTCCAGATCCAGTCATATAGTAACACTGCTCCAGATCCAGACATATAGTAACACTGCTCCAGATCCAGTCATATAGTAACACTGCTCCAGATCCAGTCATATAGTAACACTGCTCCAGATCCAGTAACACTGCTCCAGATCCAGTAACACTGCTCCAGATCCAGTAACACTGCTCCAGATCCAGACATATAGTAACACTGCTCCAGATCCAGTCATATAGTAACACTGCTCCAGATCCAGACATATAGTAACACTGCTCCAGATCCAGTAACACTGCTCCAGATCCAGTCATATAGTAACACTGCTCCAGATCCAGACATATAGTAACACTGCTCCAGATCCAGTAACACTGCTCCAGATCCAGACATATAGTAACACTGCTCCAGATCCAGTCATATAGTAACACTGCTCCAGATCCAGTCATATAGTAACACTGCTCCAGATCCAGTCATATAGTAACACTGCTCCAGATCCAGTCATATAGTAACACTGCTCCAGATCCAGACATATAGTAACACTGCTCCAGATCCAGTCATATAGTAACACTGCTCCAGATCCAGTCATATAGTAACACTGCTCCATATCCAATCATATAGTAACACTGCTCCAGATCCAGACATATAGTAACACTGCTCCAGATCCAGTCATATAGTAACACTGCTCCAGATCCAGTCATATAGTAACACTGCTCCAGATCCAGACATATAGTAACACTGCTCCAGATCCAGTCATATAGTAACACTGCTCCAGATCCAGTCATATAGTAACACTGCTCCAGATCCAGTCAGATAGTAACACTGCTCCAGATCCAGTCATATAGTAACACTGCTCCAGATCCAGTCATATAGTAACACTGCTCCAGATCCAGTCATATAGTAACACTGCTCCAGATCCAGTCATATAGTAACACTGCTCCAGATCCAGACATATAGTAACACTGCTCCAGATCCAGTCATATAGTAACACTGCTCCAGATCCAGTCATATAGTAACACTGCTCCAGATCCAGTCAGATAGTAACACTGCTCCAGATCCAGTCATATAGTAACACTGCTCCAGATCCAGTCATATAGTAACACTGCTCCAGATCCAGTCATACAGTAACACTGCTCCAGATCCAGTCATATAGTAACACTGCTCCAGATCCACTCATATAGTAACACTGCTCCAGATCCAGTCATATAGTAACACTGCTCCAGATCCAGTAACACTGCTCCAGATCCAGTCATATAGTAACACTGCTCCAGATCCAGTCATATAGTAACACTGCTCCAGATCCAGTCATATAGTAACACTGCTCCAGATCCAGTCATATAGTAACACTGCTCCAGATCCAGTCATATAGTAACACTGCTCCAGATCCAGACATACAGTAACACTGCTCCAGATCCAGTCATATAGTAACACTGCTCCAGATCCAGTCATATAGTAACACTGCTCCAGATCCAGACATATAGTAACACTGCTCCAGATCCAGTAACACTGCTCCAGATCCAGTCATATAGTAACACTGCTCCAGATCCAGTCATATAGTAACACTGCTCCAGATCCAGTCATATTGTAACACTGCTCCAGATCCAGTCAGATAGTAACACTGCTCCAGATCCAGTCATATAGTAACACTGCTCCAGATCCAGTCATATAGTAACACTGCTCCAGATCCAGTCATACAGTAACACTGCTCCAGATCCAGTCATATAGTAACACTGCTCCAGATCCACTCATATAGTAACACTGCTCCAGATCCAGTCATATAGTAACACCGCTCCAGATCCAGTAACACTGCTCCAGATCCAGTCATATAGTAACACTGCTCCAGATCCAGACATATAGTAACACTGCTCCAGATCCAGTCATATAGTAACACTGCTCCAGATCCAGTCAGATAGTAACACTGCTCCATATCCAATCATATAGTAACACTGCTCCAGATCCAGACATATAGTAACACTGCTCCAGATCCAGTCATATAGTAACACTGCTCCAGATCCAGTCATATAGTAACACTGCTCCAGATCCAGACATATAGTAACACTGCTCCAGATCCAGTCATATAGTAACACTGCTCCAGATCCAGTCATATAGTAACACTGCTCCAGATCCAGTCAGATAGTAACACTGCTCCAGATCCAGTCATATAGTAACACTGCTCCAGATCCAGTCATATAGTAACACTGCTCCAGATCCAGTCATATAGTAACACTGCTCCAGATCCAGTCATATAGTAACACTGCTCCAGATCCAGACATATAGTAACACTGCTCCAGATCCAGTCATATAGTAACACTGCTCCAGATCCAGTCATATAGTAACACTGCTCCAGATCCAGTCAGATAGTAACACTGCTCCAGATCCAGTCATATAGTAACACTGCTCCAGATCCAGTCATATAGTAACACTGCTCCAGATCCAGTCATACAGTAACACTGCTCCAGATCCAGTCATATAGTAACACTGCTCCAGATCCACTCATATAGTAACACTGCTCCAGATCCAGTCATATAGTAACACTGCTCCAGATCCAGTAACACTGCTCCAGATCCAGTCATATAGTAACACTGCTCCAGATCCAGTCATATAGTAACACTGCTCCAGATCCAGTCATATAGTAACACTGCTCCAGATCCAGTCTTATAGTAACACTGCTCCAGATCCAGTCATATAGTAACACTGCTCCAGATCCAGACATACAGTAACACTGCTCCAGATCCAGTCATATAGTAACACTGCTCCAGATCCAGTCATATAGTAACACTGCTCCAGATCCAGACATATAGTAACACTGCTCCAGATCCAGTAACACTGCTCCAGATCCAGTCATATAGTAACACTGCTCCAGATCCAGTCATATAGTAACACTGCTCCAGATCCAGTCATATTGTAACACTGCTCCAGATCCAGTCAGATAGTAACACTGCTCCAGATCCAGTCATATAGTAACACTGCTCCAGATCCAGTCATATAGTAACACTGCTCCAGATCCAGTCATACAGTAACACTGCTCCAGATCCAGTCATATAGTAACACTGCTCCAGATCCACTCATATAGTAACACTGCTCCAGATCCAGTCATATAGTAACACTGCTCCAGATCCAGTAACACTGCTCCAGATCCAGTCATATAGTAACACTGCTCCAGATCCAGTCATATAGTAACACTGCTCCAGATCCAGTCATATAGTAACACTGCTCCAGATCCAGTCTTATAGTAACACTGCTCCAGATCCAGTCATATAGTAACACTGCTCCAGATCCAGACATACAGTAACACTGCTCCAGATCCAGTCATATAGTAACACTGCTCCAGATCCAGTCATATAGTAACACTGCTCCAGATCCAGACATATAGTAACACTGCTCCAGATCCAGTAACACTGCTCCAGATCCAGTCATATAGTAACACTGCTCCAGATCCAGTCATATAGTAACACTGCTCCAGATCCAGTCATATAGTAACACTGCTCCAGATCCAGTCATATAGTAACACTGCTCCAGATCCAGTCATATAGTAACACTGCTCCAGATCCAGTCATATAGTAACACTGCTCCAGATCCAGTCATATAGTAACACTGCTCCAGATCCAGTCATATAGTAACACTGCTCCAGATCCAGTCATATAGTAACACTGCTCCAGATCCAGACATATAGTAACACTGCTCCAGATCCAGTCATATAGTAACACTGCTCCAGATCCAGTCATATAGTAACACTGCTCCAGATCCAGTCATATAGTAACACTGCTCCAGATCCAGTCATACAGTAACACTGCTCCAGATCCAGTCATATAGTAACACTGCTCCAGATCCACTCATATAGTAACACTGCTCCAGATCCAGTCATATAGTAACACTGCTCCAGATCCAGTAACACTGCTCCAGATCCAGTCATATAGTAACACTGCTCCAGATCCAGTCATATAGTAACACTGCTCCAGATCCAGTCATATAGTAACACTGCTCCAGATCCAGTCTTATAGTAACACTGCTCCAGATCCAGTCATATAGTAACACTGCTCCAGATCCAGACATACAGTAACACTGCTCCAGATCCAGTCATATAGTAACACTGCTCCAGATCCAGTCATATAGTAACACTGCTCCAGATCCAGACATATAGTAACACTGCTCCAGATCCAGTAACACTGCTCCAGATCCAGTCATATAGTAACACTGCTCCAGATCCAGTCATATAGTAACACTGCTCCAGATCCAGTCATATTGTAACACTGCTCCAGATCCAGTCAGATAGTAACACTGCTCCAGATCCAGTCATATAGTAACACTGCTCCAGATCCAGTCATATAGTAACACTGCTCCAGATCCAGTCATACAGTAACACTGCTCCAGATCCAGTCATATAGTAACACTGCTCCAGATCCACTCATATAGTAACACTGCTCCAGATCCAGTCATATAGTAACACTGCTCCAGATCCAGTAACACTGCTCCAGATCCAGTCATATAGTAACACTGCTCCAGATCCAGTCATATAGTAACACTGCTCCAGATCCAGTCATATAGTAACACTGCTCCAGATCCAGTCTTATAGTAACACTGCTCCAGATCCAGTCATATAGTAACACTGCTCCAGATCCAGACATACAGTAACACTGCTCCAGATCCAGTCATATAGTAACACTGCTCCAGATCCAGTCATATAGTAACACTGCTCCAGATCCAGACATATAGTAACACTGCTCCAGATCCAGTAACACTGCTCCAGATCCAGTCATATAGTAACACTGCTCCAGATCCAGTCATATAGTAACACTGCTCCAGATCCAGTCATATAGTAACACTGCTCCAGATCCAGTCATATAGTAACACTGCTCCAGATCCAGTCATATAGTAACACTGCTCCAGATCCAGTCATATAGTAACACTGCTCCAGATCCAGTCATATAGTAACACTGCTCCAGATCCAGTCATATAGTAACACTGCTCCAGATCCAGTCATATAGTAACACTGCTCCAGATCCAGACATATAGTAACACTGCTCCAGATCCAGTCATATAGTAACACTGCTCCAGATCCAGTCATATAGTAACACTGCTCCAGATCCAGTCATATAGTAACACTGCTCCAGATCCAGACATATAGTAACACTGCTCCAGATCCAGTCATATAGTAACACTGCTCCAGATCCAGTCATATAGTAACACTGCTCCAGATCCAGTAACACTGCTCCAGATCCAGTCATATAGTAACACTGCTCCAGATCCAGACATATAGTAACACTGCTCCAGATCCAGTAACACTGCTCCAGATCCAGTCATATAGTAACACTGCTCCAGATCCAGTCATATAGTAACACTGCTCCAGATCCAGTCATATAGTAACACTGCTCCAGATCCAGTCATATAGTAACACTGCTCCAGATCCAGTCATATAGTAACACTGCTCCAGATCCAGTCATATAGTAACACTGCTCCAGATCCAGTCATATAGTAACACTGCTCCAGATCCAGTCATATAGTAACACTGCTCCAGATCCAGTCATATAGTAACACTGCTCCAGATCCAGTCATATAGTAACACTGCTCCGGATCCAGTAACACTGCTCCAGATCCAGTCATATAGTAACACTGCTCCAGATCCAGTCATATAGTAACACTGCTCCAGATCCAGTCATATAGTAACACTGCTCCAGATCCAGTCATATAGTAACACTGCTCCAGATCCAGACATACAGTAACACTGCTCCAGATCCAGTCATATAGTAACACTGCTCCAGATCCAGACATATAGTAACACTGCTCCAGATCCAGTCATATAGTAACACTGCTCCAGATCCAGTCATATAGTAACACTGCTCCAGATCCAGACATATAGTAACACTGCTCCAGATCCAGTAACACTGCTCCAGATCCAGTCATATAGTAACGCTGCTCCAGATCCAGTCATATAGTAACACTGCTCCAGATCCAGTCATATAGTAACACTGCTCCAGATCCAGTCATATAGTAACACTGCTCCAGATCCAGTAACACTGCTCCAGATCCAGTGATATAGTAACACTGCTCCAGATCCAGTAAAACTGCTCCAGATCCAGTCATATAGTAACACTGCTCCAGATCCAGTCATATAGTAACACTGCTCCAGATCCAGTCATATAGTAACACTGCTCCAGATCCAGTCATACAGTAACACTGCTCCAGATCCAGTAACACTGCTCCAGATCCAGTCATACAGTAACACTGCTCCAGATCCAGTCATATAGTAACACTGCTCCAGATCCAGTCATACAGTAACACTGCTCCAGATCCAGTAACACTGCTCCAGATCCAGTCATATAGTAACACTGCTCCAGATCCAGTCATATAGTAACACTGCTCCAGATCCAGTCATACAGTAACACTGCTCCAGATCCAGTCATATAGTAACAACAGCTGTATATTTTAGTATTTTTTACTTTTCTGTCCCAATCATTTCAGATATCTTGTGTATATGCATCGTCACTGAAGTGCTTGCTGCCCACATGCAGTGATGGAGCGACATGCAGTGACATGCAGTGACATGCAGTGACATGCAGTGACATGCAGCGACATGCAGTGACATGCAGCGACATGCAGCGATGCAGTGACATGCAGTGACATGCAGCGACATGCAGTGACATGCAGTGACATGCAGCGACATGCAGTGACATGCAGCGACATGCAGCGATGCAGTGACATGCAGTGACATGCAGTGACATGCAGCGACATGCAGCGATGCAGTGACATGCAGTGACATGCAGTGACATGCAGTGACATGCAGTGACATGCAGCGACATGCAGCGACATGCAGCGATGCAGTGACATGCAGTGACATGCAGTGACATGCAGTGACATGCAGCGACATGCAGCGATGCAGTGACATGCTGTGACATGCAGTGACATGCAGTGACATGCAGCGACATGCAGCGATGCAGTGACATGCAGTGACATGCGGCGATGCAGTGACATGCAGCGATGCAGTGACATGCAGTGACATGCAGTGACATGCAGTGACATGCAGTGACATGCAGCGACATGCAGCGATGCAGTGACATGCAGTGACATGCAGTGACATGCAGTGACATGCAGTGACAAGCAGTGCCATGCAGTGACATGCAGCGACATGCAGCGACATGCAGCGATGCAGTGACATGCAGTGACATGCGGTGACATGCAGTGACATGCAGCGACATGCAGCGATGCAGTGACATGCTGTGACATGCGGTGACATGCAGTGACATGCAGCGACATGCAGCGATGCAGTGACATGCAGTGACATGCAGTGACATGCAGCGATGCAGTGACATGCAGCGATGCAGTGACATGCAGTGACATGCAGTGACATGCAGCGACATGCAGCGACATGCAGCGACATGCAGCGACATGCAGCGATGCAGTGACATGCAGTGACATGCAGTGACATGCAGCGACATGCAGTGACATGCAGTGACATGCAGGTTTGGCTGCAGGAGTATTTGCATCTTATTTACCATGTTCTAATTGCTACTAAATATCTTCTGCATCTCCGTGTGTCTTTTTTTGGAAAACAATGACATTTGGTCCCTTCTTCCCTTGATTTCGTGTCTGGACTGCAAACTCCACTGAACTTGTTTTAATGTATGAAATCACTCTGGAGTTGATTGATTGATCCCGTTAACGGGATTTACTATGTGACTTCTCCTAGAATGTCTTTATTGCACTACTATGTGGCCTTCATATTGTTGGATACTGGATCAACTTTGATACGTCACAATATGTTATAGTGCATGTTAATACATCTGAATTGTCCGTGAAAAACTTGATTGCTAAATATTATACCAAGTGATTCAATGAATCTAACATAGAGTTGTTTTTATAGCTAGCTGTATCCACTCTGTCAGAGAAACACAGAAACTACTTTCATCTGTAATTGCGGTCATAATGTCTTCTGATCAGAGAGCTCCACGTGAGAAATGTAAGTCTGAGAATTTATATGAAACATATAGCCACTATAGAGCTTTGAGATCTATCTTTGATACTACAATAGTGTCAGACATCTCTCTGTCTAATGGCTCTATGATAATTCATTTGATTAGAACAGCTCTCTCAGGACAGTTAGAGATACCTCAGTAGGACACAAAGAAACAGACATGCTGGGCTAAAAATACTAGAGGAAAAGAGCGTTTTAAAGAAAGGATATGTCAGATAACCCTAACAAATGATATGTCAGATAACCCTAAGAAATGATATGTCAGATAACCATAAGAAATGATATGTCAGATAACCCTAAGAAATGATATGTCAGATAACCCTCAGAAATGATATGTCAGATAACCCTAACAAAGGATATGTCAGATAACCCTAAGAAATGATATGTAAGAGGTTATTGGTCTGTTGAAACATTCTAAAAGCTTGTTTGCCCCTTACCATTCTAGAGTATACAACATTCGTACAAAACGTAATATTGTCACAGATTTTTTTTGCATTCAACAACAGACCATGAATGTTCACTATTTCTTTGCATCTTCCTCCATCACGTTGCAGAGAAGGCATATGCATGGCAGGTGCAAGGCTGGTGGTGCATGGCTGGTGGTGCATGGCTGGAGGGTACATGGTAGGAGGTACATGGCTGGAGGTACATGGCTGGAGGTACATGGCTGGAGGTACATGGCTGGAGGTACATGGCTGGAGGTACATGGCTGGAGGTACATGACTTTAGGTTCATGGCTGGAGGGTACATGGCTGGAGGTACATGGCAGGTGGTACATGGCTGGAGGTACATGGCTGGAGGTACATGGCTGGAGGTACATGGCTGGAGGTACATGGCTGGAGGTACATGACTTTAGGTTCATGGCTGGAGGGTACATGGCTGGAGGTACATGGCAGGTGGTACATGGCTGGAGGTACATGGCTGGAGGTACATGGCTGGAGGTGTATGGCTGGAGGTACATGGCTGGAGGTGCATGGCTGGAGGTGCATGGCTGGAGGTACATGACTGGAGGTACATGGCTGGAGGTACATGGCTGGAGGTACATGGCTGGAGGTACATGACTGGAGGTACATGGCTGGAGGTACATGGCTGGAGGTACATGACTGGAGGTACATGGCTGGAGGTACATGACTGGAGGTACATGGCTGGAGGTACATGGCTGGAGGTACATGGCTGGAGGTACATGGCTGGAGGTGTATGGCTGGAGGTACATGGCTGGAGGTGCATGGCTGGAGGTACATGGCTGGAGGTGTATGGCTGGAGGTACATGGCTGGAGGTGCATGGCTGGAGGTGCATGGCTGGAGGTACATGACTGGAGGTACATGGCTGGAGGTGCATGGCTGGAGGTACATGACTGGAGGTGCATGGCCGGAGGTACATGGCTGGAGGTACATGGCTGGAGGTACATGGCTGCCCTCCACATGTTACAGCTAGGATAAGATTCTCCTTCACCCAAGCTTCTCCTTCACCTAAATCCAGATCGCAGATGTTCTGAAAGAGCTGCAAAACCTGGATCCGTACAAATCAGCTGGGATAGACAATCTGGACCCTCTCTTTCTAAAATGATCCACCGCCATTGTTGCAACCCCTATTACCAGTCTGTTCAACCTCTCTTTCATTTCGTCCGAGATCCCTAAAGATTGGAAAGCTGCTGCGGTCATTCCCCTCTTCAAAGGGGGTGACACTCTAGACCCACACTGTTAAAGACCTATATCTATCCAACACTGCCTTTCTAAAGTCTTTGAAAGCCAAGTTAATTAACAGATCACTGACCATTTCGAATCCCACCGTACCTTCTCCGATGTGCAATCCGGTTTCCGAGCTGGTCATGGGTGCACCTCAGCCACGCTCAAGGTACTAAACGTTATCATAACCGTCATCGATAAAAGACAGTACTGGGTAGCCATCTTCATCGACCTGGCCAAGGCTTTCGACTCCGTCAATCACCGTATTCTCATCGGCAGACTCAACAGCCTTGGTTTCTCTAATGACTGCCTCGCCTGGTTCACCAACTACTTCGCAGATAGAGTTCAGTGTGTAAAATGGGAGGGCCTGTTGTCCGCTGGCAGTCTCTATGGGGGTGCCACAGGATTCAAATCTCGGGCTGACTCTTTTCTCTGTATATATCAACGATGTCGCTCTCGCTGCTGGTGATTCTCTGATCCACCTCTACGCAGACGACACCATTCTGTATACATCTGGCCGTTCTTTGGACACTGTGTTAACTAACCTCCATATGAGCTTCAATACCATACAACACTCCTTCTGTGGCCTCCAACTGCTCTTAAACGCTGACAAAACCAAATGCATGCTTTTCAACCGATCGCTGCCCGCACACACGCACCCGACTAGAATCACTACTCTGGACGGTTCTGACCTAGATTACGCGGACAACTACAAATACCTAGGTGTCTGGCTAGACTGTAAACTCTCCTTCCAGACTCATATCAAACACCTCCAATCCAAAATCAAATCTAGAATCTGCTTTCTATTTTGCAACAAAGCCTCCTTCACTCACGCCGCCTAACTTACCCTAGTAAAACTGACTATCCTACCGATCCTCAACTTCGGCGCTGTCATCTACAAAATAGCTTCGAATACTGTACTCAGCAAATTGGATGCAGTTTATCACAGTGCCATCCGTTTTGTTACCAAAGCCCCATATACCACCCACCACTGCGACCTGTATGCTCTAGACGCCTGGCCCTCGCTACATATTCGTTACCAGACCCACTGGCTCCAGGTCATCTATAAGTCTATGCTAGGTAAAGCTCCGCCTTATATCAGCTCACTGGTCACGATAACAACACCCACCCATAGCACACGCTCCATCAGCTATATCTCACTGGTCATCCCCAAAGCCAACACCTCCTTTGACTGCCTTTCCTTCCAGTTCTCTGCGGCCAGTGACTGGAACAAATTGCAAAAATCGCTGAAGCTGGAGACTTACATTTCCCTCAATAACTTTAAACATCAGCTATCTGAGCAGCTAACCGATTGCTGCAGCTGGACATAGTGTATCTGTAAATAGCCCACCCAATCTACCTACCTCATCCCCATATTTATTTACTTTGCTGCTCTTTTGCACACCAGTATCACTACTTACACACCATCATCTGCTCATCATCATCTGCTCATCTTTCACTCCAGTGTTAATCTGCTAAATTGTAATTACTTTGCTACTATGGTCTATTTATTGCCTTACCTCCCTACTCTTCCACATTTGCACACACTGTATATCGATTTTTCTATTTTCTTCTTTTCTTTTGTGTTATTGACTGTATGTTTGTTTATATGTAACTCTTTGTTGTTGTTTTTGTCACACTGCTTTGCTTTATCTTGGCCAGGTCACAGTTGTAAATGAGAACTTGTTCTAAACTGGCCTACCTGGCTATTAAATAAAGGTGAAATAAATAAATACAAATTTTAAAAACCCAGGTAGTGGGGAGCGATAAACAATCAAGGAACAGTTTCAGAAGAAATGATCGGTTCTGTATCGACTCTGAGATGGGCCATTATTTAACACTGGCTCGGACAACGCTATTCACTGGGAGGTAATTGCAGATTCAGATCTCTGAGAGAGAGAGGCTGACTGGGAAAGTGGGGGTTTGTGTGTGTCTGTGTGCGTGTTTGTGTCTCTGAGGGAGTGTGTTTATGTGTGTGTGTGTGCGTGCGTGCGTGCGTGTGTGTGTGTGTGTGTGTGCGTGTGTGTGTGACTGGGATTAAATGCCACAACTCTTTAATGATTGTCTCCTCTAGTTCTCCTCTATGGCGTGGTAGATGGTAGATGAGTATCGCTGCGTGTGTTTTGGCAACAGGGAAGAGGAGAGGAAGAGGAGAGAAGGAGAAGAGGAGAGGGAGAGGAGAGGAGGAGGCAGAGGAGAAGGAGGAGGAGGAGAGGGAGAGGAGAGGAGGAGGGGGAGAGAAGGAGAGGGAGAGGAGGAGGAGAGGAGAGGGAGTGGAGGATAGGAGAGGGAGAGGAGAGAAGGAGAAGAGGAGAGGGAGAGGAGAGAAGGAGAAGAGGAGAGGGAGAGGAGAGAAGGAGGGGAGGAGAGGGAGAGGAGAGAAGGAGGAGAGGAGAGGGAGAGGATGTGGAGGAGGCGGAGGAGAAGGAGGAGGAGGAGAGGGAGAGGAGAAGAGGAGGGGGAGAGGAGGAGGATAGGAGAGGGAGTGGAGGATAGGAGAGGGAGAGGAGGAGGAGAGAAGGAGGGGAGGAGAGGGAGAGGAGAGAAGGAGGAGAGGAGAGGGAGAGGATGTGGAGGAGGCGGAGGAGAGGGAGAGGAGAGGGGGAGAGGAGGAGGAGAGGGAGTGGAGGATAGGAGATGGAGAGGAGGAGGAGAGAAGGAGGATGAAGAGGAGGAAAGAAGAGGGAGAGAAGGAGGAGGAGGAGAGGTGATGGAGAGGAGGAGGAGAGAAGGAGGATGAAGAGGAGGAAAGAAGAGGGAGAGGAGAGAAGGAGGAGGAGAGGTGATGGAGAGGAGTAGAGGAGGAGGAGAGGAGAGCGATTTGTAACTGGAGGAGACCAGAGGAGAACCAGCCAGATAAGAACTGACAGGCCCCTAATTGATGGCAGCAGTATTCCCGTGACAGAAGCCTGGGAAAAGTCACATTGGAGGAACATAATTGGAGTGATTGGAATCTTAACAGGAATCAGTGGATAATCTCTGCTAATGTGGAGCTACACAAAAGAGTGTCTCCTATTACCACACCTAATACTGCAACACAGTATCACACCAGATACACCTACTACTACGACACAGTGTCACACCAGATACACCTATTATAACAACACAGTGTCACACCAGATACACCTAATATAACAACACAGTATCACACCAGATACACCTAATATAACAACACAGTATCACACCAGATACACCTAATATAACAACACAGTGTCACACCAGATACACCTAATATAACAACACAGTATCACACCAGATACACCTAATATAACAACACAGTGTCACACCAGATACACCTAATATAACAACACAGTGTCACACCAGATACACCTAATATAACAACCACAGTGTCACACCAGATACACCTAATATAACAACACAGTGTCACACCAGATACACCTAATATAACAACACAGTGTCACACCAGATACATCTACTACTACAACACAGTGTCACACCGGATACACCTAATATAACAACACAGTGTCACACCAGATACACCTAATATAACAACACAGTGTCACACCAGATACACCTAATATAACAACACAGTGTCACACCAGATACACCTAATATAACAACACAGTGTCACACCAGATACATCTACTACTACGACACAGTGTCACTCCAGATACACCTGCTACTACAACACAGTATCACTCCAGTTACACTTATTACACCCCTTTTCATGCCATCTTGCTGTTAAGAAACTAGTTGAAATCTCTCCAGGTACTCATCAACCCTGGGGCCGATGAGAGGTTCATGGACGCTACCTTGGCGTTCGAGCTGGGCATCCCCACTCAGCCCCTCTCCATGCCCATGGATGTTAGAGCGCTGGATGGGCGCTCTATAGGCCGGGTCACCCACAATACCAGCCCAATCAACCTACATGTGTCAGGGAACCACAGCGAGACGATCCAATTCATGCTTGTTAAGTCTCCTCAGGGATTCTCTTGGCTCCAGCGACACAATCCCTTCTTGACTGGTGCCCGATCTGCCACGCTCATTGCCTGAAGTCAGTGCAGCCTTCCCCGGGACGTATTCCTGCGGTCTCGGAAGTTGCCCCGGACCTCTCTGCCATTCCCGCGGATTACCAGGACCTCCGGGGGGTGTTCAGTAAGATCCGGGCCAATTTGCTTCCACTGCACCAACCCTATGACTGAGGGATCGACCTTCTCCCAGGCACCACTCTGCCCCAGGAACGACTGTACTCTCTGTCGGGTCTGGAGGCCAAGGCTATGGTGACCTACATTGAGGACTCCCTAGCTGCAAGGTTCATCTGTCCTTCTGCCATCCCCGAGATCTCCTCGGCCAGCGGGCCACCTTGTTCTCCAAGCTGGACCTATGGAGCGCCTACCACCTGTTGCGGATACGGGAAGGGGACGAGTGGAAGACTGCGAGGGAAGCACGTTCGTGAGGCGCAGCGTTCCCAGCCAACCCAGAGGGGGGTCCAGATAACCGGATGTTTGTTCCTGACGTGGTACGCTCCTCGGTCCTAAAGTGGGCCCACTTCTCTAGGCTTGCCTGCCATCCGGGCTCCCGTCAGACCCTGGCCTTTGTGCGACAACGCTTTTGGTGGCCTTCCATGGTTCTTGACATCTCCGTGTTTGTCGCTGCATGCACGATCTGTGCGCAGAACAGGACTCCTCGGCAAGCTCCGCCTGGTCTCCTTCAACCTCTGCCTGTCCCTCACCGTGCCTGGTCTCCTTCAACCTCTGCCTGTCCCTCACCGTGCCTGGTCTCCTTCAACCTCTGCCTGTCCCTCACCGTCCCTGGTCTCCTTCAACCTCTGCCTGTCCCTTACCGCGCCTGGTCTCCTTCAACCACTGCCTGTCCCTCACCGGCCCTGATCTCACATATCCCTAGACTTCATCACGGGTCTCCCCCGTCTGATGGCAACACTGCCATCCTGACAGTAGTGGACCTGGTCTGGTGTGGTAGTGTAGTCTGTAGTCTGGTGTGGTAGTGTAGTCTGTAGTCTGGTGTAGTAGTGTAGTCTGTAGTCTGGTGTGGTAGTGTAGTCTGTAGTCTGGTGTGGTAGTGTAGTCTGTAGTCTGGTGTGGTAGTGTAGTCTGTAGTCTGGTGTAGTAGTGTAGTCTGTAGTCTGGTGTAGTAGTGTAGTCTGTAGTCTGGTGTGGTAGTGTAGTCTGTAGTCTGGTGTAGTAGTGTAGTCTGTAGTCTGGTGTGGTAGTGTAGTTTGTAGTCCTGTGTAGTAGTGTAGTCTGTAGTCTGGTGTGGTAGTGTAGTTTGTAGTCCTGTGTAGTAGTGTAGTCTGTAGTCTGGTGTGGTAGTGTAGTCTGTAGTCTGGTGTGGTAGTGTAGTTTGTAGTCCTGTGTAGTAGTGTAGTCTGTAGTCTGGTGTGGTAGTGTAGTCTGTAGTCTGGTGTGGTAGTGTAGTTTGTAGTCCTGTGTAGTAGTGTAGTCTGTAGTCTGGTGTGGTAGTGTAGTGTAGTTTGTAGTCTGGTGTGGTAGTGTAGTGTAGTCTGTAGTCTGGTGTGGTAGTGTAGTTTGTAGTCCTGTGTAGTAGTGTAGTCTGTAGTCTGGTGTAGTAGTGTAGTCTTTAGTCTGGTGTGGTAGTGTAGTTTGTAGTCCTGTGTAGTAGTGTAGTCTGTAGTCTGGTGTAGTAGTGTAGTCTGTAGTCTGGTGTGGTAGTGTAGTTTGTAGTCCTGTGTAGTAGTGTAGTCTATAGTCTGGTGTAGTAGTGTAGTTTGTAGTCCTGTGTAGTAGTGTAGTTTGTAGTCTGGTGTAGTAGTGTAGTTTGTAGTCCTGTGTAGTAGTGTAGTTTGTAGTCCTGTGTAGTAGTGTAGTCAGTAGTCTGGTGTAGTAGTGTAGTTTGTAGTCTGGTGTAGTAGTGTAGTTTGTAGTCCTGTGTAGTAGTGTAGTTTGTAGTCCTGTGTAGTAGTGTAGTCTGTAGTCTGGTGTGGTAGTGTAGTTTGTAGTCTGGTGTGGTAGTGTAGTTTGTAGTCCTGTGTAGTAGTGTAGTCTGTAGTCTGGTGTAGTAGTGTAGTCTGTAGTCTGGTGTGGTAGTGTAGTCTGTAGTCTGGTGTAGTATTTGCATTTATGAAGGATCCTCATTTGTTTCTGCCAAGGCAGCAGCTACTCTTCGTGGAGTCCAGCAACATTAAGGCAGTTTTATACAATTTAAAACGTTACATTACATTTTATAACACTTTACGCAATACATTTAATGTGCGCCTTCTGGCCCCTACTCCACCATTGCCACATATCTACAACACATAATGCACGTGTACGTGTGTGTATGTAAGTGTTGCTTAACAGTCCCCGCTGTTCCATAAAATGTATTTTTATCTGTTTTTAAAATCTGACTCTACTGCTTGGGTCAGTTACCTGATGTGGAATAGAATTCCACGTAGTCATGGCTCTATATAATACTGTGCGCCTCCCATAGTCTGTTCTGGACTTGGGGATTGTGAAGAGACCTCTGGTGGCATGTCTTGTGGGGTATGCTTGGGGTTTCCGAGATGTGTGCTGGTAATTTAAACAGACACCTCGGTGCATTCAGCATGTCAACACTTCTTACAAAAACAAGTAGTGATGAAGCCAGTCTCTCCTCCACTTTGAGCCATGAGACATGTACATGCATATTATTAATGTTGGCTCTCTGTGTACATTTACGGGCCAGCCGTGCTGCCCTCTTCTGAGCCAATTGTAATTTTCCTAATTCCCTCTTTGTAGCACCTGACCACACGACTGAACAGTAGTCCAGGTGCGACAAAACTAGGGCCTGTAGGACCTGCCTTGTTGATAGTGTTGTTAGGAAGGTAGAAACTAGAGCCTGTAGGACCTGCCTTGATGATAGTGTTGTTAAGAAGGTAGAAACTAGGGCCTGTAGGACCTGCCTTGTTGATAGTGTTGTTTAGAAGGTAGAAACTAGAGCCTGTAGGACCTGCCTTGTTGATAGTGTTGTTAAGAAGGTAGAAACTAGGGCCTGTAGGACCTGCCTTGTTGATAGTGTTGTTTAGAAGGTAGAAACTAGGGCCTGTAGGACCTGCCTTGTTGATAGTGTTGTTAAGAAGGTAGAAACTAGGGCCTGTAGGACCTGCCTTGTTGATAGTGTTGTTAAGAAGGTAGAAACTAGGGCCTGTAGGACATGCCTTGTTGATAGTGTTGTTAAGAAGGTAGAAACTAGGGCCTGTAGGACCTGCCTTGTTGATAGTGTTGTTAAGAAGGTAGAAACTAGGGCCTGTAGGACCTGCCTTGTTGATAGTGTTGTTAAGAAGGTAGAAACTAGAGCCTGTAGGACCTGCCTTGTTGATAGTGTTGTTAGGAAGGTAGAAACTAGGGCCTGTAGGACCTGCCTTGTTGATAGTGTTGTTAAGAAGGTAGAAACTAGAGCCTGTAGGACCTGCCTTGTTGATAGTGTTGTTAGGAAGGTAGAAACTAGAGCCTGTAGGACCTGCCTTGTTGATAGTGTTGTTAAGAAGAGAGAGCAAAGCTTTGTTATGGACAGACTTCTCCCCATCCTAGCTACTGTTGTATCAACATGTTTTGACCACGACAGTTTACAATCCAGATTGTAGTAGTGTAGTCAGGAGTCAGTAGTCTGGTGTAGAATTTGGTGTAGTAGTGTAGTCTATAGTCTATAGTCTGGTGTAGTAGTGTAGTCTATAGTCTATAGTCTGGTGTAGTAGTGTGGTCAGGAGTCTATAGTCTGGTGTAGTAGTGTAGTCAGGAGTCTATAGTCTGGTGTAGTAGTGTAGTCAGGAGTCTATAGTCTGGTGTAGTAGTGTAGTCAGGAGTCTATAGTCTGGTGTAGTAGTGTAGTCAGGAGTCTATAGTCTGGTGTAGTAGTGTAGTCAGGAGTCTATAGTCTGGTGTAGTAGTGTAGTCTATAGTCTATAGTCTGGTGTAGTAGTGTAGTCTATAGTCTATAGTCTGGTGTAGTAGTGTAGTCTATAGTCTGGTGTAGTAGTGTAGTCTATAGTCTATAGTCTGGTGTAGTAGTGTTGTAGTCTATAGTCTATAGTCTGGTGTAGTAGTGTGGTCTATTGTCTTTAGTCTGGTGTAGTAGTGTAGTCAGGAGTCTATAGTCTGGTGTAGTAGTGTAGTCAGGAGGCTATAGTCTGGTGTAGTAGTGTAGTCTATAGTCTGGTGTAGTAGTGTAGTCTATAGTCTATAGTCTGGTGTAGTAGTGTAGTCAGGAGTCTATAGTCTGGTGTAGTAGTGTAGTCAGGAGGCTATAGTCTGGTGTAGTAGTGTAGTCAGGAGTCTATAGTCTGGTGTAGGAGTGTAGTCTATAGTCTATAGTCTGGTGTAGTAGTGTGGTCAGGAGTCTATAGTCTGGTGTAGTAGTGTAGTCTATAGTAAATAGTCTGGTGTAGTAGTGTAGTCAGGAGTCTATTGTCTGGTGAAGTAGTGTAGTCAGGATTCTATAGTCTGGTGTAGTAGTGTAGTCTATAGTCTATAGTCTGGTGTAGTAGTGTAGTCTATAGTCTATAGTCTGGTGTAGTAGTGTAGTCTATAGTCTATAGTCTGGTGTAGTAGTGTAGTCAGGGTGTCTATAGTCTGGTGTAGTAGTGTAGTCTATAGTCTATAGTCTGGTGTAGTAGTGTAGTGAGGATTCTATAGTCTGGTGTAGTAGTGTAGTCAGGAGTCTATAGTCTGGCGTAGTAGTGTAGTCAGGAGTCTATAGTCTGGTGTAGTAGTGTAGTCTATAGTCTATAGTCTGGTGTAGTAGTGTAGTCAGGAGTCTATAGTCTGGTGTAGTAGTGTAGTCAGGAGGCTATAGTCTGGTGTAGTAGTGCAGTCAGGAGTCTATAGTCTGGTGTAGTAGTGTAGTCTATAGTCTATAGTCTGGTGTAGTAGTGTAGTCTATAGTATGGTGTAGTAGTGTAGTCTATAGTCTATAGTCTGGTGTAGTAGTTTAGTCAGGAGTCTATAGTCTGGTGTAGTAGTGTAGTCAGGAGTCTATAGTCTGGCGCAGTAGTGTAGTCAGGAGTCTATAGTCTGGTGTAGTAGTGTAGTCAGGAGTCTATAGTCTGGTGTAGTAGTGTAGTCTGTAGTCTATAGTCTGGTGTAGTAGTGTAGTCAGGAGTCTATAGTCTGGAGTAGTAGTGTGTTCAGGAGTCTATAGTCTGGTGTAGTAGTGTAGTCAGGAGTCTATAGTCTGGTGTAGTAGTGTAGTCAGGAGTCTATAGTCTGGTGTAGTAGTGTAGTCAGGAGTCTGTAGTCTGGTGTAGTCAGGAGTCTATAGTCTGGTGTAGTATTGTAGTCTATAGTCTATAGTCTGGTGTAGTAGTGTAGTCAGGAGTATATTGTCTGGTGTAGTAGTGTAGTCAATAATCTATAGTCTGGTGTAGTAGTGTAGTCTATAGTATATAGTCTGGTGTAGTAGTGTAGTCTATAGTCTATAGTCTGGTGTAGTAGTGTAGTCAGGAGTCTATAGTCTGGTGTAGTAGTGTAGTCAGGAGTCTATAGTCTGGTGTAGTATTGTAGTCAGGAGTCTATAGTCTGGTGTAGTAGTGTAGTCAGGAGTCTATAGTCTGGTGTAGTAGTGTAGTCAGGAGTCTATAGTCTGGTGTAGTAGTGTAGTCTATAGTCTATAGTCTGGTGTAGTAGTGTAGTCTATAGTCTGGTGTAGTAGTGTGGTCTATAGGCTATAGTCTGGTGTAGTAGTGTAGTCAGGAGTGTATAGTCTGGTGTAGTAGTGTAGTCTATAGTCTATAGTCTGGTGTAGTAGTGTAGTCAGGAGTCTATATTCTGGTGTAGTAGTGCAGTCAGGAGTCTATAGTCTGGTGTAGTAGTTTAGTCTATAGTCTGGTGTAGTAGTGTGGTCTATAGTCTGGTGTAGTAGTGTAGTCTATAGTCTGGTGTAGTAGTGTGGTCTATAGTCTGGTGTGGTTGTGTAGTCTATAGTCTATAGTCTGGTGTAGTAGTGTGGTCTATAGTCTATAGTCTGGTGTAGTAGTTTAGTCTATAGTCTATAGTCTGGTGTAGTAGTGTAGTAGTGTAGTCTATAGTCTGGTGTAGTAGTGTAGTCTATAGTCTGGTGTAGTAGTGTTGTCTATAGTCTATAGTCTGGTGTAGAAGTGTAGTCTATAGTCTGGTGTAGTAGTTTAGTCTATAGTCTGGTGTAGTAGTGTGGTCAGTAGTCTGTAGTCTGGTATAGTTGTTTGGTCAGGAGTCTATAGTCTGGTGTAGTAGTGTGGTCTATAGTCTATAGTCTGGTGTAGTAGTGTAGTCTATAGTCTGGTGTAGTAGTGTAGTCTGGTATAGTTGTGTGGTCAGGAGTCTATAGTCTGGTGTAGTAGTGTGGTCTATAGTCTATAGTCTGGTGTAGTAGTGTAGTCAGGAGTCTATAGTCTGGTGTAGTAGTGTAGTCTATAGTCTATAGTCTGGTGTAGTAGTGTAGTCTATAGTGTATAGTCTGGTGTAGTAGTGTAGTCTATAGTATATAGTCTGGTGTAGTAGTGTAGTCTATAGTATATAGTCTGGTGTAGTAGTGTAGTCTATAGTCTGGTGTAGTAGTGTGGTCTATAGTCTATAGTCTGGTGTAGTAGTGTAGTCTATAGTCTATAGTCTGGTGTAGTAGTGTGGTCTATAGTCTATAGTCTGGTGTAGTAGTGTAGTCTATAGTCTATAGTATGGTGTAGTAGTGTAGTCAGGAGACTCTAGTCTGGTGTAGTAGTGTAGTCAGGAGTCTATAGTCTGGTGTAGTAGTGTAGTCTATAGTCTATAGTCTGGTGTAGTAGTGTAGTCAGGAGTCTATATTCTGGTGTAGTAGTGCAGTCAGGAGTCTATAGTCTGGTGTAGTAGTTTAGTCTATAGTCTGGTGTAGTAGTGTGGTCTATAGTCTGGTGTAGTAGTGTAGTCTGTAGTCTGGTGTAGTAGTGTGGTCTATAGTCTGGTGTGGTTGTGTAGTCTATAGTCTATAGTCTGGTGTAGTAGTGTGGTCTATAGTCTATAGTCTGGTGTAGTAGTTTAGTCTATAGTCTATAGTCTGGTGTAGTAGTGTAGTAGTGTAGTCTATAGTCTGGTGTAGTAGTGTAGTCTATAGTCTGGTGTAGTAGTGTTGTCTATAGTCTATAGTCTGGTGTAGAAGTGTAGTCTATAGTCTGGTGTAGTAGTTTAGTCTATAGTCTGGTGTAGTAGTGTGGTCAGTAGTCTGTAGTCTGGTATAGTTGTTTGGTCAGGAGTCTATAGTCTGGTGTAGTAGTGTGGTCTATAGTCTATAGTCTGGTGTAGTAGTGTAGTCTATAGTCTGGTGTAGTAGTGTAGTCTGGTATAGTTGTGTGGTCAGGAGTCTATAGTCTGGTGTAGTAGTGTGGTCTATAGTCTATAGTCTGGTGTAGTAGTGTAGTCAGGAGTCTATAGTCTGGTGTAGTAGTGTAGTCTATAGTCTATAGTCTGGTGTAGTAGTGTAGTCTATAGTGTATAGTCTGGTGTAGTAGTGTAGTCTATAGTATATAGTCTGGTGTAGTAGTGTAGTCTATAGTATATAGTCTGGTGTAGTAGTGTAGTCTATAGTCTGGTGTAGTAGTGTGGTCTATAGTCTATAGTCTGGTGTAGTAGTGTAGTCTATAGTCTATAGTCTGGTGTAGTAGTGTGGTCTATAGTCTATAGTCTGGTGTAGTAGTGTAGTCTATAGTCTATAGTATGGTGTAGTAGTGTAGTCTGGAGACTCTAGTCTGGTGTAGTAGTGTAGTCAGGAGTCTATAGTCTCGTGTAGTAGTGTAGTAAGGAGTCTATAGTCTGGTGTAGTAGTGTAGTCTATAGTCTATAGTCTGGTGTAGTAGTGTAGTCAGGAGGCTATAGTCTGGTGTAGTAGTGTAGTCTATAGTCTATAGTCTGGTGTAGTAGTGTAGTCAGTAGACTGGTGTAGTAGTGTAGTCTATAGTCTATAGTCTGGTGTAATAGTGTGGTCTATAGTCTGGTGTAGTAGTGTGGTCTATAGTCTGGTGTAGTAGTGTAGTCAGGAGTCTATAGTCTGGTGTAGTAGTGTAGTCAGTAGTGTATAGTCTGGTGTAGTAGTGTGGTCTATAGTCTATAGTCTGGTGTAGTAGTGTAGTCTATAGTCTATAGTCTGGTGTAGTAGTGTAGTCTATAGTCTATAGTCTGGCGCAGTAGTGTAGTCAGGAGTCTATAGTCTGGTGTAGTAGTGCAGTCTATAGTCTATAGTCTGGTGTAGTAGTGTAGTCTATAGTCTGGTGTAGTAGTGTAGTCAGGAGTCTATAGTCTGGTGTAGTAGTGTAGTCTATAGTCTATAGTCTGGTGTAGTAGTTTAGTCAGGAGGCTATAGTCTGGTGTAGTAGTGTGGTCAGGAGTCTATAGTCTGTTGTAGTAGTGTAGTCTATAGTCTGTTGTCTGGTGTAGTAGTGTAGTCTATAGTCTATAGTCTGGTGTAGGAGTGTGGTCTATAGTCTATAGTCTGGTGTAGTAGTGTGGTCAGGAGTCTGTAGTCCGGTGTAGTAGTGTAGTCTATAGTCTATAGTCTGGTGTAGTAGTGTAGTCTATAGTCTATAGTCTGGTGTAGTAGTGTAGTCAGTAGGCTAAAGTCTGGTGTAGTAGTGTAGTCAAGAGTCTATAGTCTGGTGTAGTAGTGTAGTCTATAGTCTATAGTCTGGTGTAGTAGTGTAGCCAGGAGTCTATAGTCTGGTGTAGTAGTGTATTCTATAGTCCGGTGTAGTAGTGTAGTCTGGTATAGTTGTGTGGTCAGGAGTCTATAGTCTGGTGTAGTAGTGTGGTCTATAATCTATAGTCTGGTGTAGTAGTGTAGTCAGGAGTCTATAGTCTGGTGTAGTAGTGTAGTCTGTAGTCTATAGTCCGGTGTAGTAGTGTAGTCTATAGTCTATAGTCTGGTGTAGTAGTGTAGTCTATAGTCTATAGTCTGGTGTAGTAGTGTAGTCAGGAGGCTATAGTCTGGTGTAGTAGTGTAGTCAGGAGTCTATAGTCTGGTGTAGTAGTGTAGTCTATAGTCTATAGTCTGGTGCAGTAGTGTAGCCAGGAGTCTATAGTCTGGTGTAGTAGTGTAGTCTATAGTCCGGTGTAGTAGTGTAGTCTATAGTCTGGTGTAGTAGTGTAGTCTATAGTCTGGTGTAGTAGTGTAGTCTATAGTCTGGTGTAGTAGTGTAGTCTATAGTCTATAGTCTGGTGTAGTAGTGTTGTCAGGAGTCTATAGTCTGGTGTAGTAGTGTAGTCTATAGTATATAGTCTGGTGTAGTAGTGTAGTCTATAGTCTATAGTCTGGTGTAGTATTTTAGTCTATAGTCTATAGTCTGGTGTAGTAGTGTGGTCTATAGTCTATAGTCTGGTGTAGTAGTGCAGTCTATTGTCTGGTGTAGTAGTGTAGTCTATAGTCTATAGGCTGGTGTAGTAGTGTGGTCAGGAGTCTATAGTCTGGTGTAGTAGTGTAGTCTATAGTCTAGTGTAGTAGTGTGGTCTATAGTCTATAGTCTGGTGTTGTAGTGTGGTCTATAGTCTATAGTCTGGTGTAGTAGTGTAGTCTATAGTCTGGTGTAGTAGTGTAGTCTATAGTCTATAGGCTGGTGTAGTAGTGTGGTCAGGAGTCTATAGTCTGGTGTAGTAGTGTAGTCTATAGTCTGGTGTAGTAGTGTAGTCAGGAGTCTATAGTCTGGTGTAGTAGTGTAGTCAGGAGGCTATAGTCTGGTGTAGTAGTGTGGTCTATAGTCTATAGTCTGGTGTAGTTGTGTAGTCAGGAGGCTATTGTCTGGTGTAGTAGTGTAGTCTATAGTCTGGTGTAGTAGTGTAGTCAGGTGTCTATAGTCTGGTGTAGTAGTGTAGTCTCTAGTCTGGTGTATTAGTGTAGTCAGGAGTCTATAGTCTGGTGTTGTAGTGTAGTCAGGAGTCTATAGTCTGGTGTAGTAGTGTGGTCTATAGTCTATAGTCCGGTGTAGTAGTGTAGTCTATAGTCTGGTGTAGTAGTGTAGTCTATAGTCTGGTGTAGTAGTGTAGTCTATAGTCTGGTGTAGTAGTGTGGTCTGTAGCCTATAGTCTGGTGTAGTAGTGTAGTCAGGAGTCTATAGTCTGGTGTAGTAGTGTGGTCAGGAGTCTATAGTCTGGTGTAGTAGTGTAGTCAGGAGTCTATATTCTGGTGTAGTAGTGTAGTCTATAGTCTGGTGTAGTAGTGTAGTCAGGAGACTATAGTCTGGTGTAGTAGTGTAATCTATAGTCTGGTGTAGTAGTGTAGTCTGTAGTCTATAGTATAGTGTAGTAGTGTGGTCTATAGTCTGGTGTAGTAGTGTGGTCAGGAGTCTATAGTCTGGTGTAGTTGTGTGGTCAGGAGTCTTTTGTCTGGTGTAGTAGTGTAGTCAGGAGTCTATAGTCTGGTGTAGTTGTGTGGTCAGGAGTCTATAGTCTGGTGTAGTAGTGTGGTCAGGAGTCTATAGTCTGGTGTAGTAGTGTAGTCTATAGTCTATAGTCTGGTGTAGTAGTGTAGTCTATAGTCTAGTGTAGTAGTGTAGTCTATAGTCTATAGTCTGGTGTAGTAGTGTGGTCAGGAGTCTATAGTCTGGTGTAGTAGTGTAGTCAGGAGTCTATAGTCTGGTGTAGTAGTGTGTTCAGGAGTCTATAGTCTGGTGTAGTAGTGTAGTCTGTAGTCTGGTGTAGTAGTGTAGTCAGGAGGCTATAGTCTGGTGTAGTAGTGTAGTCAGGAGTCTATAGGCTGGTGTAGTAATGTAGTCAGGAGAGTATAGTCTGGTGTAGTTGTGTAGTCAGTAGTCTGTAGTCTGGTATAGTTGTGTGGTCAGGAGTCTATAGTCTGGTGTAGTAATGTAGTCAGGAGTCTATAGTCTTGTGTAGTAGTGTAGTCTATAGTCTGGTGTAGTAGTGTAGTCTATAGTCTATAGTCTGGTGTAGTAGTGTAGTCAGGAGTCTATAGTCTGGTGTAGTAGTGTAGTCAGGAGTCTATAGTCTGGTGCAGTAGTGTGGTCTATAGTCTATGGTCTGGTGTAGTAGTGTAGTCAGGAGGCTATAGTCTGGTGTAGTAGTGTAGTCTATAGTATATAGTCTGGTGTAGTAGTGTAGTCAGGAGTCTATAGACTGGTGTAGTAGTGTAGTCAGGAGTCTATAGTCTGGTGTAGTTGTGTGGTCAGGAGTCTATAGTCTGGTGTAGTTGTGTGGTCAGGAGTCTATAGTCTGGTGTAGTAGTGTGGTCAGGAGTCTATAGTCTGGTGTAGTAGTGTAGTCTATCTTCTATAGTCTGGTGTAGTAGTGTAGTCTATAGTCTAGTGTAGTAGTGTAGTCTATAGTCTATAGTCTGGTGTAGTAGTGTGGTCAGGAGTCTATAGTCTGGTGTAGTAGTGTAGTCAGGAGTCTATAGTCTGGTGTAGTTGTGTGGTCAGGAGACTATAGTCTGGTGTAGTAGTGTAGTCTGTAGTCTGGTGTAGTAGTGTAGTCAGGAGGCTATAGTCTGGTGTAGTAGTGTAGTCAGGAGTCTTTTGTCTGGTGTAGTAGTGTAGTCAGGAGTCTATAGTCTGGTGTAGTAGTGTGGTCAGGAGTCTATAGTCTGTTGTAGTAGTGTAGTCTGTAGTCTGGTGTAGTAGTGTAGTCAGGAGGCTATAGTCTGGTATAGTAGTGTAGTCAGGAGTCTATAGTCTGGTGTAGTAGTGTAGTCAGGAGTCTATAGTCTGGTGTAGTTGTGTAGTCAGTAGTCTGTAGTCTGGTGTAGTTGTGCAGTCAGGAGTCTATAGTCTGGTGTAGTAGTATGGTCAGGAGTCTATAGTCTGGTGTAGTAGTGTAGTCAGTAATCTGTGGTCTGGTATAGTTGTGTGGTCAGGAGTCTATAGTCTGGTGTAGTAGTGTAGTCAGTAGGCTATAGTCTGGTGTAGTAGTGTAGTCTATAGTCTGGTGTAGTAGTGTAGTCTATAGTCTATAGTCTGGTGTAGTAGTGTAGTCAGGAGTCTATAGTCTGGTGTAGTAGTGTAGTCAGGAGGCTATAGTCTGGTGTAGTAGTGTGGTCTATAGTCTACAGTCTGGTGTAGTAGTGTAGTCAGGAGGCTATAGTCTGGTGTAGTAGTGTAGTCTATAGTATATAGTCTGGTGTAGTAGTGTAGTCTATAGTCTATAGTCTGGTGTAGTAGTGTAGTCAGGAGTCTATAGTCTGGTGTAGTAGTGTGGTCTATAGTCTATAGCCTGGTGTAGTAGTGTAGCCTGGAGTCTCTAGTCTGGTGTAGTAGTGTAGTCAGGAGCCTATAGTCTGGTGTAGTAGTGTAGTCTATAGGCTATAGTCTGGTGTAGTAGTGTAGTCTATAGTCTGGTGTAGTAGTGTAGTCTATAGTCTATAGTCTGGTGTAGTAGTGTAGTCAGGAGTCTATAGTCTGGTGTAGTAGTGTAGTCAGGAGGCTATAGTCTGGTGTAGTAGTGTGGTCTATAGTCTATAGTCTGGTGTAGTAGTGTAGTCAGGAGGCTATAGTATGGTGTAGTAGTGTAGTCTATCGTCTATAGTCTGGTGTAGTAGTTTAGTCTATAGTCTATAGTCTGGTGTAGTAGTGTAGTCTGCCCCTACTCGGATGGTATCGCGCCGTCCCAACCTCCGCTCTCTCTCCCCCGCTACTCTCTCCTCTTCCATCCTATCATCTCTTCCCTCTGCCCAAACCTTCTCCAACCTATCTCCTGATTCTGCCTCCTCAACCCTCCTCTCCTCCCTTTCTGCATCCTTTGACTCTCTATGTCCCCTATCCTCCAGGCCGGCTCGGTCCTCCCCTCCCGCTCCGTGGCTCGACGACTCATTGCGAGCTCACAGAACAGGGCTCCGGGCAGCCGAGCGGAAATGGAGGAAAACTCGCCTCCCTGCGGACCTGGCATCCTTTCACTCCCTCCTCTCTACATTTTCCTCTTCTGTCTCTGCTGCTAAAGCCACTTTCTACCACTCTAAATTCCAAGCATCTGCCTCTAACCCTAGGAAGCTCTTTGCCACCTTCTCCTCCCTCCTGAATCCTCCTCCCCCTCCCCCCCCCTCCTCCCTCTCTGCAGACGACTTCGTCAACCATTTTGAAAAGAAGGTCGACGACATCCGATCCTCGTTTGCTAAGTCAAACGACACCGCTGGTTCTGCTCACACTGCCCAACCCTGTGCTTTGACCTCTTTCTCCCCTCTCTCTCCAGATGAAATCTCGCGTCTTGTGACGGCCGGCCGCCCAACAACCTGCCCGCTTGACCCTATCCCCTCCTCTCTCCTCCAGACCATTTCCGGAGACCTTCTACCTTACCTCACCTCGCTCATCAACTCATCCTTGACCGCTGGCTACGTCCCTTCCGTCTTCAAGAGAGCGAGAGTTGCACCCCTTCTGAAAAAACCTACACTCGATCCCTCCGATGTCAACAACTACAGACCAGTATCCCTTCTTTCTTTTCTCTCCAAAACTCTTGAACGTGCCGTCCTTGGCCAGCTCTCCTGCTATCTCTCTCAGAATGACCTTCTTGATCCAAATCAGTCAGGTTTCAAGACTAGTCACTCAACTGAGACTGCTCTTCTCTGTATCACGGAGGCGCTCCGCACTGCTAAAGCTAACTCTCTCTCCTCTGCTCTCATCCTTCTAGACCTATCGGCTGCCTTCGATACTGTGAACCATCAGATCCTCCTCTCCACCCTCTCCGAGTTGGGCATCTCCGGCGCGGCCCACGCTTGGATTGCGTCCTACCTGACAGGTCGCTCCTACCAGGTGGCGTGGCGAGAATCTGTCTCCTCACCACGCGCTCTCACCACTGGTGTCCCCCAGGGCTCTGTTCTAGGCCCTCTCCTATTCTCGCTATACACCAAGTCACTTGGCTCTGTCATAACCTCACATGGTCTCTCCTATCATTGCTATGCAGACGACACACAATTAATCTTCTCCTTTCCCCCTTCTGATGACCAGGTGGCGAATCGCATCTCTGCATGTCTGGCAGACATATCAGTGTGGATGACGGATCACCACCTCAAGCTGAACCTCGTTAAGACGGAGCTGCTCTTCCTCCCGGGGAAGGACTGTCCGTTCCATGATCTCGCCATCACGGTTGACAACTCCATTGTGTCCTCCTCCCAGAGCGCTAAGAACCTTGGCGTGATCCTGGACAACACCCTGTCGTTCTCCACCAACATCAAGGCGGTGGCCCGTTCCTGTAGGTTCATGCTCTACAACATCCGCAGAGTACGACCCTGCCTCACACAGGAAGCGGCGCAGGTCCTAATCCAGGCACTTGTCATCTCCCGTCTGGATTACTGCAACTCGCTGTTGGCTGGGCTCCCTGCCTGTGCCATTAAACCCCTACAACTCATCCAGAACGCCGCAGCCCGGCTGGTGTTCAACCTTCCCAAGTTCTCTCACGTCACCCCGCTCCTCCGCTCTCTCCACTGGCTTCCAGTTGAAGCTCGCATCCGCTACAAGACCATGGTGCTTGCCTACGGAGCTGTGAGGGGAACGGCACCTCAGTACCTTCAGGCTCTGATCAGGCCCTACACCCAAACAAGGGCACTGCGTTCATCCACCTCTGGCCTGCTCGCCTCCCTACCACTGAGGAAGTACAGTTCCCGCTCAGCCCAGTCAAAACTGTTCGCTGCTCTGGCACCCCAATGGTGGAACAAACTCCCTCACGATGCCAGGACAGCGGAGTCAATCACCACCTTCCGGAGACACCTGAAACCCCACCTCTTCAAGGAATACCTAGGATAAAGCAATCCTTCTGCCCCCCCCCCCCCCCCCCCCCCTTAAAAGATCTAGATGCACTATTGTAAAGTGGCTGTTCCACTGGATGTCATAAGGTGAATGCACCAATTTGTAAGTCGCTCTGGATAAGAGCGTCTGCTAAATGACTTAAATGTAAATGTAATGTAAAATGTAGTCTGTAGTCTGGTGTAGTAGTGTAGTCAGGAGGCTATAGTCTGGTGTAGTAGTGTAGTCAGGAGTCTATAGTCTGGTGTAGTAGTGTAGTCAGGAGTCTATAGTCTGGTGTAGTGTTGTAGTCAGTAGTCTGTAGTCTGGTATAGTTGTGTGGTCAGGAGTCTATGGTCTGGTGTAGTAGTGTAGTCAGGAGTCTATAGTCTGGTGTAGTAGTGTAGTCTATAGTCTGGTGTAGTAGTGTAGTCTATAGTCTATAGTCTGGTGTAGTAGTGTAGTCAGGTGTCTATAGTCTGGTGTAGTAGTGTAGTCAGGAGGCTATAGTCTGGTGTAGTAGTGTGGTCTATAGTCTATAGTCTGGTGTAGTAGAGTAGTCAGGAGGCTATAGTATGGTGTAGTAGTGTAGTCTATAGTCTGGTGTAGTAGTGTAGTCTGTAGTCTATAGTCTGGTGTAGTAGTGTAGTCTATAGTCTAGTGTAGTAGTGTAGTCTATAGTCTATAGTCTGGTGTAGTAGTGTGGTCAGGAGTCTATAGTCTGGTTTAGTAGTGTAGTCAGGAGGCTATAGTCTGGTGTAGTAGTGTAGTCAGGAGTCTATAGTCTGGTGTAGTAGTGTAGTCAGGAGTCTATAGTCTGGTGTAGTAGTGTGGTCAGGAGTCTATAGTCTGGTGAAGTAGTGTAGTCAGGAGTCTATAGTCTGGTGTAGTAGTGTAGTCAGGAGTCTATAGTCTGGTGTAGTTGTGTGGTCAGGAGTCTATAGTCTGGTGTAGTAGTGTAGTCTGTAGTCTGGTGTAGTAGTGTAGTCAGGAGGCTATAGTCTGGTGTAGTAGTGTAGTCAGGAGTCTGTTGTCTGGTGTAGTAGTGTAGTCAGGAGTCTATAGTCTGGTGTAGTTGTGTGGTCAGGAGTCTATCGTCTGGTGTAGTAGTGTAGTCTGTAGTCTGGTGTAGTAGTGTAGTCAGGAGACTATATTCTTGTGTAGTAGTGTAGTCAGGAGTCTATAGTCTGGTGTAGTAGTGTAGTCAGGAGTCTATAGTCTGGTGTAGTTGTGTAGTCAGTAGTCTGTAGTCTGGTATAGTTGTGGTCAGGAGTCTATAGTCTGGTGTAGTAGTGTGGTCAGGAGTCTATAGTCTGGTGTAGTAGTGTAGTCAGTAGTCTGTAGTCTGGTATAGTTGTGTTGTCAGGAGTCTATAGTCTGGTGTAGTAGTGTAGTCTATAGTCTAGTGTAATAGTGTAGTCTATAGTCTATAGTCTGGTGTAGTAGTGTGGTCAGGAGTCTATAGTCTGGTGTAGTAGTGTAGTCAGGAGTCTATAGTCTGGTGTAGTAGTGTGTTCAGGAGTCTATAGTCTGGTGTAGTAGTGTAGTCAGGAGTCTATAGTCTGGTGTAGTAGTGTAGTCAGGAGACTATAGTCTGGTGTAGTAGTGTAGTCAGGAGTCTATAGTCTGGTGTAGTTGTGTGGTCAGGAGTCTATAGTCTGGTGTAGTAGTGTAGTCTGTAGTCTGGTGTAGTAGTGTAGTCAGGAGGCTATAGTCTGGTGTAGTAGTGTAGTCAGGAGTCTTTTGTCTGGTGTAGTAGTGTAGTCAGGAGTCTATAGTCTGGTGTAGTTGTGTGGTCAGGAGTCTATAGTCTGGTGTAGTAGTGTAGTCTGTAGTCTGGTGTAGTAGTGTAGTCAGGGGGCTATAGTCTGGTGTAGTAGTGTAGTCAGGAGTCTATAGTCTGGTGTAGTAGTGTAGTCAGGAGGCTATAGTCTGGTGTAGCAGTGTGGTCTATAGTCTATAGTCTGGTGTAGTAGTGTAGTCAGGAGGCTATAGTCTGGTGTAGTAGTGTAGTCTATAGTCTATAGTCTGGTGTAGTAGTGTAGTCTATAGTCTATAGTCTGGTGTAGTAGTGTAGTCTATTGTCTAGTGTAGTAGTGTAGTCTATAGTCTATAGTCTGGTGTAGTAGTGTGGTCAGGAGTCTATAGTCTGGTGTAGTAGTGTAGTCAGGAGTCTATAGTCTGGTGTAGTAGTGTGTTCAGGAGTCTATAGTCTGGTGTAGTAGTGTAGTCAGGAGTCTATAGTCTGGTGTAGTAGTGTGGTCAGGAGTCTATAGTCTGGTGAAGTAGTGTAGTCAGGAGTCTATAGTCTGGTGTAGTAGTGTGGTCAGGAGACTATAGTCTGGAGTAGTAGTGTAGTCAGAAGTCTATAGTCTGGTGTAGTTGTGTGGTCAGGAGTCTATCGTCTGGTGTAGTAGTGTAGTCTGTAGTCTGGTGTATTAGTGTGGTCAGGAGGCTATAGTCTGGTGTTGTAGTGTAGTCAGGAGTCTTTTGTCTGGTGTAGTAGTGTAGTCAGGAGTCTATAGTCTGGTGTAGTAGTGTAGTCTGTAGTCTGGTGTAGTAGTGTAGTCAGGAGGCTATAGTCTTGTATAGTAGTGTAGTCATTAGTCTATAGTCTGGTGTAGTAGTGTAGTCAGGAGTCTATAGTCTGGTGTAGTTGTGTAGTCAGTAGTCTGTAGTCTGGTATAGTTGTGAGGTCAGGAGTCTATAGTCTGGTGTAGTAGTGTTGTCAGGAGTCTATAGTCTGGTGTAGTAGTGTAGTCTATAGTCTATAGTCTGGTGTAGAGGTGTAGTCAGGAGTCTAGTGTAGTAGTGTAGTCTATAGTCTATAGTCTGGTGTAGTAGTGTGGTCAGGAGTCTATAGTCTGGTGTAGTAGTGTAGTCAGGAGTCTATAGTCTGGTGTAGTAGTGTAGTCTATAGTCTGGTGTAGTAGTGTAGTCTATAGTCTATAGTCTGGTGTAGTAGTGTGGTCAGGAGTCTATAGTCTGGTGTAGTAGTGTAGTCAGGAGTCTATAGTCTGGTGTAGTAGTGTAGTCTATAGTCTAGTGTAGTAGTGTAGTCTATAGTCTATAGTCAGGTGTAGTAGTGTAGTCAGGAGACTATAGTCTGGTGTAGTAGTGTAGTCAGGAGTCTATAGTCTGGTGTAGTTGTGTGGTCAGGAGTCTATAGTCTGGTGTAGTAGTGTAGTCTGTAGTCTGGTGTAGTAGTGTAGTCAGGAGGCTATAGTCTGGTGTAGTAGTGTAGTCAGGAGTCTTTTGTCTGGTGTAGTAGTGTAGTCAGGAGTCTTTTGTCTGGTGTAGTAGTGTAGTCAGGAGTCTATAGTCTGGTGTAGTTGTGTGGTCAGGAGTCTATAGTCTGGTGTAGTAGTGTAGTCTGTAGTCTGGTGTAGTAGTGTAGTCAGGAGGCTATAGTCTGGTGTAGTAGTGTAGTCCATAGTCTAGTGTAGTAGTGTAGTCTATAGTCTATAGTCTGGTGTAGTAGTGTAGTCAGGAGTCTATAGTCTGGTGTAGTAGTGTAGTCAGGAGTCTATAGTCTGGTGTAGTAGTGTAGTCTATAGTCTATAGTCTGGTGTAGTAGTGTAGTCAGGAGTCTATAGTCTGGTGTAGTAGTGTAGTCTATAGTCTGGTGTAGTAGTGTAGTCTATAGTCTGGTGTAGTAGTGTAGTCTGTAGTCTGGTGTAGTAGTGTAGTCTGTAGTCTGGTGTAGTAGTGTAGTCTCTAGTCTGGTGTAGTAGTGTGGTCTATAGTCTGGTGTAGTAGTGTAGTCTGTAGTCTGGTGTAGTAGTGTAGTCAGGAGTCTATAGTCTGGTGTAGTAGTGTAGTCTATAGTCTATAGTCTGGTGTAGTAGTGTAGTCTATAGTTTGGTTTAGTAGTGTAGTCTGTAGTCTGGTGTAGTAGTGTAGTCAGGAGTCTATAGTCTGGTGTAATAGTATAGTTTATAGTCTATAGTCTGGTGTAGTAGTGTAGTCTATAGTCTATAGTCTGGTGTAGTAGTGTGGTCTATAGTCTATAGTCTGGTGTAGTAGTGTAGTCAGGAGTCTCTAGTCTGGTGTAGTAGTGTAGTCTATAGTCTATTGTCTGGTGTAGTAGTGTAGTCTATAGTCTATAGTCTGGTGTAGTAGTGTAGTCAGGAGTCTATAGTCTGGTGTAGTAGTGTAGTCAGGAGACTATAGTCTGGTGTAGTAGTATAGTCAGGAGTCTATAGTCTGGTGTAGTCTATAGTCTATAGTCTGGTGTAGTAGTGTGGTCTATAGTCTATAGTCTGGTGTAGTAGTGTAGTCTATAGTCTGGTGTAGTAGTGTAGTCTATAGTCTGGTGTAGTATTGTGGTCTATAGTCTATAGTCCAGTGTAGTAGTATAGTCTATAGTCTGGTGTAGTAGTGTAGTCTATAGTCTGGTGTAGTAGTGTGGTCTATAGTCTATAGTCTGGTGTAGTAGTGTAGTCTATAGTCTGGTGTAGTAGTGTAGTCTATAGTCTGGTGTAGTAGTGTAGTCTATAGTCTGGTGTAGTAGTGTAGTCAGGAGTCTATAGTCTGGTGTAGTAGTGTAGTCTATAGTCTATAGTCTGGTGTAGTAGTGTAGTCTATAGTCTATAGTCTGGTGTAGTAGTGTAGTCAGGGTGTCTATAGTCTGGTGTAGGAGTGTAGTCAGGAGTCTATAGTCTGGTGTAATAGTGTAGTCAGGAGTCTATAGTCTGGTGTAGTAGTGTAGTCTATAGTCTATAGTCTGGTGTAGTAGTGTAGTCTATAGTCTATAGTCTGGTGGAGTAGTGTAGTCTATAGTCTATAGTCTGGTGTAGTAGTGTAGTCTATAGTCTATAGTCTGGTGTAGTAGTGTAGTCTATAGTCTATAGTCTGGTGTAGTAGTGTAGTCTATAGTCTATAGTCTGGTGTGGTAGTGTAGTCTATAGTCTATAGTCTGGTGTAGTAGTGTAGTCTATAGTCTATAGTCTGGTGTAGTAGTGTAGTCTATAGTCTATAGTCTGGTGTAGTAGTGTAGTCTATAGTCTATAGTCTGGTGTAGCAGTGTGGTCTATAGTCTATAGTCTGGTGTAGCAGTGTGGTCTATAGTCTATAGTCTGGTGTAGTAGTGTAGTCTATAGTCTGGTGTAGTAGTGTAGTCAGGAGTCTATAGTCTGGTGTAGTAGTGTGGTCTATAGTCTATAGTCTGGTGTAGTAGTGTAGTCTATAGTCTATAGTCTGGTGTAGTAGTGTAGTCTATAGTCTATAGTCTGGTGTAGTAGTGTAGTCTATAGTCTGGTGTAGTAGTGTGGTCTATAGTCTGGTGTAGTAGTGTAGTCTATAGTCTATAGTCTGGTGTAGTAGTGTAGTCTATAGTCTATAGTCTGGTGTAGTAGTGTAGTCAGGAGTCTATAGTCTGGTGTAGTAGTGTGGTCTATAGTCTGGTGTAGTAGTGTAGTCTATAGTCTGGTGTAGTAGTGTAGTCTATAGTCTATAGTCTGGTGTAGTAGTGTGGTCTATAGTCTATAGTCTGGTGTAGTAGTGTGGTCTATAGTCTCTAGTCTGATGTAGTAGTGTAGTCTATAGTCTATAGTCTGGTGTTGTAGTGTGGTCTATAGTCTATAGTCTGGTGTAGTAGTGTAGTCTATAGTCTATAGTCTGGTGTAGTAGTGTAGTCTATAGTCTATAGTCTGGTGTAGTAGTGTAGTCTATAGTCTGGTGTAGTAGTGTAGTCTATAGTCTATAGTCTGGTGTAGTAGTGTAGTCTATAGTCTGGTGTAGTAGTGTAGTCTATAGTCTGGTGTAGTAGTGTAGTCTATAGTTTATAGTCTGGTGTAGTTGTGTGGTCAGGAGTCTATCGTCTGGTGTAGTAGTGTAGTCTGTAGTCTGGTGTAGTAGTGTGGTCAGGAGGCTATAGTCTGGTGTTGTAGTGTAGTCAGGAGTCTTTTGTCTGGTGTAGTAGTGTAGTCAGGAGGAGTCTATAGTCTGGTGTAGTAGTGTAGTCTGTAGTCTGGTGTAGTAGTGTAGTCAGGAGGCTATAGTCTTGTGTAGTAGTGTAGTCAGGAGTCTATAGTCTGGTGTAGTAGTGTAGTCAGGAGTCTATAGTCTGGTGTAGTTGTGTAGTCAGTAGTCTGTAGTCTGGTATAGTTGTGAGGTCAGGAGTCTATAGTCTGGTGTAGTAGTGTGGTCAGGAGTCTATAGTCTGGTGTAGTAGTGTAGTCTATAGTCTATAGTCTGGTGTAGTAGTGTAGTCAGGAGTCTAGTGTAGTAGTGTAGTCTATAGTCTATAGTCTGGTGTAGTAGTGTGGTCAGGAGTCTATAGTCTGGTGTAGTAGTGTAGTCAGGAGTCTATAGTCTGGTGTAGTAGTGTAGTCTATAGTCTGGTGTAGTAGTGTAGTCTATAGTCTATAGTCTGGTGTAGTAGTGTGGTCAGGAGTCTATAGTCTGGTGTAGTAGTGTAGTCAGGAGTCTATAGTCTGGTGTAGTAGTGTAGTCTATAGTCTAGTGTAGTAGTGTAGTCTATAGTCTATAGTCAGGTGTAGTAGTGTAGTCAGGAGACTATAGTCTGGTGTAGTAGTGTAGTCAGGAGTCTATAGTCTGGTGTAGTTGTGTGGTCAGGAGTCTATAGTCTGGTGTAGTAGTGTAGTCTGTAGTCTGGTGTAGTAGTGTAGTCAGGAGGCTATAGTCTGGTGTAGTTGTGTAGTCAGGAGTCTTTTGTCTGGTGTAGAAGTGCAGTCAGGAGTCTATAGTCTGGTGTAGTTGTGTGGTCAGGAGTCTATAGTCTGGTGTAGTAGTGTAGTCTGTAGTCTGGTGTAGTAGTGTAGTCAGGAGGCTATAGTCTGGTGTAGTAGTGTAGTCCATAGTCTAGTGTAGTAGTGTAGTCTATAGTCTATAGTCTGGTGTAGTAGTGTAGTCAGGAGTCTATAGTCTGGTGTAGTAGTGTAGTCAGGAGTCTATAGTCTGGTGTAGTAGTGTAGTCTATAGTCTATAGTCTGGTGTAGTAGTGTAGTCAGGAGTCTATAGTCTGGTGTAGTAGTGTAGTCTATAGTCTGGTGTAGTAGTGTAGTCTATAGTCTGGTGTAGTAGTGTAGTCTGTAGTCTGGTGTAGTAGTGTAGTCTGTAGTCTGGTGTAGTAGTGTAGTCTATAGTCTGGTGTAGTAGTGTGGTCTATAGTCTGGTGTAGTAGTGTAGTCTGTAGTCTGGTGTAGTAGTGTAGTCAGGAGTCTATAGTCTGGTGTAGTAGTGTAGTCTATAGTCTATAGTCTGGTGTAGTAGTGTAGTCTATAGTTTGGTTTAGTAGTGTAGTCTGTAGTCTGGTGTAGTAGTGTAGTCAGGAGGCTATAGTCTGGTGTAATAGTATAGTTTATAGTCTATAGTCTGGTGTAGTAGTGTAGTCTATAGTCTATAGTCTGGTGTAGTAGTGTGGTCTATAGTCTATAGTCTGGTGTAGTAGTGTAGTCAGAAGTCTCTAGTCTGGTGTAGTAGTGTAGTCTATAGTCTATAGTCTGGTGTAGTAGTGTAGTCTATAGTCTATAGTCTGGTGTAGTAGTGTAGTCAGGAGTCTATAGTCTGGTGTAGTAGTGTAGTCTATAGTCTGGTGTAGTAGTGTAGTCAGGAGACTATAGTCTGGTGTAGTAGTATAGTCAGGAGTCTATAGTCTGGTGTAGTCTATAGTCTATAGTCTGGTGTAGTAGTGTGGTCTATAGTCTATAGTCTGGTGTAGTAGTGTAGTCTATAGTCTGGTGTAGTAGTGTAGTCTATAGTCTGGTGTAGTATTGTGGTCTATAGTCTATAGTCCAGTGTAGTAGTGTAGTCTATAGTCTGGTGTAGTAGTGTAGTCTATAGTCTGGTGTAGTAGTGTGGTCTATAGTCTATAGTCTGGTGTAGTAGTGTAGTCTATAGTCTGGTGTAGTAGTGTAGTCTATAGTCTGGTGTAGTAGTGTAGTCTATAGTCTGGTGTAGTAGTGTAGTCAGGAGTCTATAGTCTGGTGTAGTAGTGTAGTCTATAGTCTATAGTCTGGTGTAGTAGTGTAGTCTATAGTCTATAGTCTGGTGTAGTAGTGTGGTCTATAGTCTATAGTCTGGTGTAGTAGTGTAGTCAGGAGTCTCTAGTCTGGTGTAGTAGTGTAGTCTATAGTCTATTGTCTGGTGTAGTAGTGTAGTCTATAGTCTATAGTCTGGTGTAGTAGTGTAGTCAGGAGTCTATAGTCTGGTGTAGTAGTGTAGTCAGGAGACTATAGTCTGGTGTAGTAGTATAGTCAGGAGTCTATAGTCTGGTGTAGTCTATAGTCTATAGTCTGGTGTAGTAGTGTGGTCTATAGTCTATAGTCTGGTGTAGTAGTGTAGTCTATAGTCTGGTGTAGTAGTGTAGTCTATAGTCTGGTGTAGTATTGTGGTCTATAGTCTATAGTCCAGTGTAGTAGTATAGTCTATAGTCTGGTGTAGTAGTGTAGTCTATAGTCTGGTGTAGTAGTGTGGTCTATAGTCTATAGTCTGGTGTAGTAGTGTAGTCTATAGTCTGGTGTAGTAGTGTAGTCTATAGTCTGGTGTAGTAGTGTAGTCTATAGTCTGGTGTAGTAGTGTAGTCAGGAGTCTATAGTCTGGTGTAGTAGTGTAGTCTATAGTCTATAGTCTGGTGTAGTAGTGTAGTCTATAGTCTATAGTCTGGTGTAGTAGTGTAGTCAGGGTGTCTATAGTCTGGTGTAGGAGTGTAGTCAGGAGTCTATAGTCTGGTGTAATAGTGTAGTCAGGAGTCTATAGTCTGGTGTAGTAGTGTAGTCTATAGTCTATAGTCTGGTGTAGTAGTGTAGTCTATAGTCTATAGTCTGGTGGAGTAGTGTAGTCTATAGTCTATAGTCTGGTGTAGTAGTGTAGTCTATAGTCTATAGTCTGGTGTAGTAGTGTAGTCTATAGTCTATAGTCTGGTGTAGTAGTGTAGTCTATAGTCTATAGTCTGGTGTGGTAGTGTAGTCTATAGTCTATAGTCTGGTGTAGTAGTGTAGTCTATAGTCTATAGTCTGGTGTAGTAGTGTAGTCTATAGTCTATAGTCTGGTGTAGTAGTGTAGTCTATAGTCTATAGTCTGGTGTAGCAGTGTGGTCTATAGTCTATAGTCTGGTGTAGCAGTGTGGTCTATAGTCTATAGTCTGGTGTAGTAGTGTAGTCTATAGTCTGGTGTAGTAGTGTAGTCAGGAGTCTATAGTCTGGTGTAGTAGTGTGGTCTATAGTCTATAGTCTGGTGTAGTAGTGTAGTCTATAGTCTATAGTCTGGTGTAGTAGTGTAGTCTATAGTCTATAGTCTGGTGTAGTAGTGTAGTCTATAGTCTGGTGTAGTAGTGTGGTCTATAGTCTGGTGTAGTAGTGTAGTCTATAGTCTATAGTCTGGTGTAGTAGTGTAGTCTATAGTCTATAGTCTGGTGTAGTAGTGTAGTCAGGAGTCTATAGTCTGGTGTAGTAGTGTGGTCTATAGTCTGGTGTAGTAGTGTAGTCTATAGTCTGGTGTAGTAGTGTAGTCTATAGTCTATAGTCTGGTGTAGTAGTGTGGTCTATAGTCTATAGTCTGGTGTAGTAGTGTGGTCTATAGTCTCTAGTCTGATGTAGTAGTGTAGTCTATAGTCTATAGTCTGGTGTTGTAGTGTGGTCTATAGTCTATAGTCTGGTGTAGTAGTGTAGTCTATAGTCTATAGTCTGGTGTAGTAGTGTAGTCTATAGTCTATAGTCTGGTGTAGTAGTGTAGTCTATAGTCTGGTGTAGTAGTGTAGTCTATAGTCTATAGTCTGGTGTAGTAGTGTAGTCTATAGTCTGGTGTAGTAGTGTAGTCTATAGTCTGGTGTAGTAGTGTAGTCTATAGTTTATAGTCTGGTGTAGTTGTGTGGTCAGGAGTCTATCGTCTGGTGTAGTAGTGTAGTCTGTAGTCTGGTGTAGTAGTGTGGTCAGGAGGCTATAGTCTGGTGTTGTAGTGTAGTCAGGAGTCTTTTGTCTGGTGTAGTAGTGTAGTCAGGAGGAGTCTATAGTCTGGTGTAGTAGTGTAGTCTGTAGTCTGGTGTAGTAGTGTAGTCAGGAGGCTATAGTCTTGTGTAGTAGTGTAGTCAGGAGTCTATAGTCTGGTGTAGTAGTGTAGTCAGGAGTCTATAGTCTGGTGTAGTTGTGTAGTCAGTAGTCTGTAGTCTGGTATAGTTGTGAGGTCAGGAGTCTATAGTCTGGTGTAGTAGTGTGGTCAGGAGTCTATAGTCTGGTGTAGTAGTGTAGTCTATAGTCTATAGTCTGGTGTAGTAGTGTAGTCAGGAGTCTAGTGTAGTAGTGTAGTCTATAGTCTATAGTCTGGTGTAGTAGTGTGGTCAGGAGTCTATAGTCTGGTGTAGTAGTGTAGTCAGGAGTCTATAGTCTGGTGTAGTAGTGTAGTCTATAGTCTGGTGTAGTAGTGTAGTCTATAGTCTATAGTCTGGTGTAGTAGTGTGGTCAGGAGTCTATAGTCTGGTGTAGTAGTGTAGTCAGGAGTCTATAGTCTGGTGTAGTAGTGTAGTCTATAGTCTAGTGTAGTAGTGTAGTCTATAGTCTATAGTCAGGTGTAGTAGTGTAGTCAGGAGACTATAGTCTGGTGTAGTAGTGTAGTCAGGAGTCTATAGTCTGGTGTAGTTGTGTGGTCAGGAGTCTATAGTCTGGTGTAGTAGTGTAGTCTGTAGTCTGGTGTAGTAGTGTAGTCAGGAGGCTATAGTCTGGTGTAGTTGTGTAGTCAGGAGTCTTTTGTCTGGTGTAGAAGTGTAGTCAGGAGTCTATAGTCTGGTGTAGTTGTGTGGTCAGGAGTCTATAGTCTGGTGTAGTAGTGTAGTCTGTAGTCTGGTGTAGTAGTGTAGTCAGGAGGCTATAGTCTGGTGTAGTAGTGTAGTCCATAGTCTAGTGTAGTAGTGTAGTCTATAGTCTATAGTCTGGTGTAGTAGTGTAGTCAGGAGTCTATAGTCTGGTGTAGTAGTGTAGTCAGGAGTCTATAGTCTGGTGTAGTAGTGTAGTCTATAGTCTGGTGTAGTAGTGTGGTCTATAGTCTGGTGTAGTAGTGTAGTCTATAGTCTATAGTCTGGTGTAGTAGTGTAGTCTATAGTCTATAGTCTGGTGTAGTAGTGTAGTCAGGAGTCTATAGTCTGGTGTAGTAGTGTGGTCTATAGTCTGGTGTAGTAGTGTAGTCTATAGTCTGGTGTAGTAGTGTAGTCTATAGTCTATAGTCTGGTGTAGTAGTGTGGTCTATAGTCTATAGTCTGGTGTAGTAGTGTGGTCTATAGTCTCTAGTCTGATGTAGTAGTGTAGTCTATAGTCTATAGTCTGGTGTTGTAGTGTGGTCTATAGTCTATAGTCTGGTGTAGTAGTGTAGTCTATAGTCTATAGTCTGGTGTAGTAGTGTAGTCTATAGTCTATAGTCTGGTGTAGTAGTGTAGTCTATAGTCTGGTGTAGTAGTGTAGTCTATAGTCTATAGTCTGGTGTAGTAGTGTAGTCTATAGTCTGGTGTAGTAGTGTAGTCTATAGTCTGGTGTAGTAGTGTAGTCTATAGTTTATAGTCTGGTGTAGTTGTGTGGTCAGGAGTCTATCGTCTGGTGTAGTAGTGTAGTCTGTAGTCTGGTGTAGTAGTGTGGTCAGGAGGCTATAGTCTGGTGTTGTAGTGTAGTCAGGAGTCTTTTGTCTGGTGTAGTAGTGTAGTCAGGAGGAGTCTATAGTCTGGTGTAGTAGTGTAGTCTGTAGTCTGGTGTAGTAGTGTAGTCAGGAGGCTATAGTCTTGTGTAGTAGTGTAGTCAGGAGTCTATAGTCTGGTGTAGTAGTGTAGTCAGGAGTCTATAGTCTGGTGTAGTTGTGTAGTCAGTAGTCTGTAGTCTGGTATAGTTGTGAGGTCAGGAGTCTATAGTCTGGTGTAGTAGTGTGGTCAGGAGTCTATAGTCTGGTGTAGTAGTGTAGTCTATAGTCTATAGTCTGGTGTAGTAGTGTAGTCAGGAGTCTAGTGTAGTAGTGTAGTCTATAGTCTATAGTCTGGTGTAGTAGTGTGGTCAGGAGTCTATAGTCTGGTGTAGTAGTGTAGTCAGGAGTCTATAGTCTGGTGTAGTAGTGTAGTCTATAGTCTGGTGTAGTAGTGTAGTCTATAGTCTATAGTCTGGTGTAGTAGTGTGGTCAGGAGTCTATAGTCTGGTGTAGTAGTGTAGTCAGGAGTCTATAGTCTGGTGTAGTAGTGTAGTCTATAGTCTAGTGTAGTAGTGTAGTCTATAGTCTATAGTCAGGTGTAGTAGTGTAGTCAGGAGACTATAGTCTGGTGTAGTAGTGTAGTCAGGAGTCTATAGTCTGGTGTAGTTGTGTGGTCAGGAGTCTATAGTCTGGTGCAGTAGTGTAGTCTGTAGTCTGGTGTAGTAGTGTAGTCAGGAGGCTATAGTCTGGTGTAGTTGTGTAGTCAGGAGTCTTTTGTCTGGTGTAGAAGTGTAGTCAGGAGTCTATAGTCTGGTGTAGTTGTGTGGTCAGGAGTCTATAGTCTGGTGTAGTAGTGTAGTCTGTAGTCTGGTGTAGTAGTGTAGTCAGGAGGCTATAGTCTGGTGTAGTAGTGTAGTCCATAGTCTAGTGTAGTAGTGTAGTCTATAGTCTATAGTCTGGTGTAGTAGTGTAGTCAGGAGTCTATAGTCTGGTGTAGTAGTGTAGTCAGGAGTCTATAGTCTGGTGTAGTAGTGTAGTCTATAGTCTATAGTCTGGTGTAGTAGTGTAGTCTATAGTCTGGTGTAGTAGTGTAGTCTATAGTCTGGTGTAGTAGTGTAGTCTGTAGTCTGGTGTAGTAGTGTAGTCTGTAGTCTGGTGTAGTAGTGTAGTCTATAGTCTGGTGTAGTAGTGTGGTCTATAGTCTGGTGTAGTAGTGTAGTCTGTAGTCTTGTGTAGTAGTGTAGTCAGGAGTCTATAGTCTGGTGTAGTAGTGTAGTCTATAGTCTATAGTCTGGTGTAGTAGTGTAGTCTATAGTTTGGTTTAGTAGTGTAGTCTGTAGTCTGGTGTAGTAGTGTAGTCAGGAGGCTATAGTCTGGTGTAATAGTATAGTTTATAGTCTATAGTCTGGTGTAGTAGTGTAGTCTATAGTCTATAGTCTGGTGTAGTAGTGTGGTCTATAGTCTATAGTCTGGTGTAGTAGTGTAGTCAGAAGTCTCTAGTCTGGTGTAGTAGTGTAGTCTATAGTCTATAGTCTGGTGTAGTAGTGTAGTCTATAGTCTATAGTCTGGTGTAGTAGTGTAGTCAGGAGTCTATAGTCTGGTGTAGTAGTGTAGTCTATAGTCTGGTGTAGTAGTGTAGTCAGGAGACTATAGTCTGGTGTAGTAGTATAGTCAGGAGTCTATAGTCTGGTGTAGTCTATAGTCTATAGTCTGGTGTAGTAGTGTGGTCTATAGTCTATAGTCTGGTGTAGTAGTGTAGTCTATAGTCTGGTGTAGTAGTGTAGTCTATAGTCTGGTGTAGTATTGTGGTCTATAGTCTATAGTCCAGTGTAGTAGTGTAGTCTATAGTCTGGTGTAGTAGTGTAGTCTATAGTCTGGTGTAGTAGTGTGGTCTATAGTCTATAGTCTGGTGTAGTAGTGTAGTCTATAGTCTGGTGTAGTAGTGTAGTCTATAGTCTGGTGTAGTAGTGTAGTCTATAGTCTGGTGTAGTAGTGTAGTCAGGAGTCTATAGTCTGGTGTAGTAGTGTAGTCTATAGTCTATAGTCTGGTGTAGTAGTGTAGTCTATAGTCTATAGTCTGGTGTAGTAGTGTAGTCAGGGTGTCTATAGTCTGGTGTAGGAGTGTAGTCAGGAGTCTATAGTCTGGTGTAATAGTGTAGTCAGGAGTCTATAGTCTGGTGTAGTAGTGTAGTCAGGAGTCTTTTGTCTGGTGTAATAGTGTAGTCAGGAGTCTATAGTCTGGTGTAGTTGTGTGGTCAGGAGTCTATAGTCTGGTGTAGTAGTGTAGTCTGTAGTCTGGTGTAGTAGTGTAGTCAGGAGGCTATAGTCTGGTGTAGTAGTGTAGTCCATAGTCTAGTGTAGTAGTGTAGTCTATAGTCTATAGTCTGGTGTAGTAGTGTAGTCAGGAGTCTATAGTCTGGTGTAGTAGTGTAGTCAGGAGTCTATAGTCTGGTGTAGTAGTGTAGTCTATAGTCTATAGTCTGGTGTAGTAGTGTAGTCAGGAGTCTATAGTCTGGTGTAGTAGTGTAGTCTATAGTCTGGTGTAGTAGTGTAGTCTATAGTCTGGTGTAGTAGTGTAGTCTGTAGTCTGGTGTAGTAGTGTAGTCTGTAGTCTGGTGTAGTAGTGTAGTCTCTAGTCTGGTGTAGTAGTGTGGTCTATAGTCTGGTGTAGTAGTGTAGTCTGTAGTCTGGTGTAGTAGTGTAGTCAGGAGTCTATAGTCTGGTGTAGTAGTGTAGTCTATAGTCTATAGTCTGGTGTAGTAGTGTAGTCTATAGTTTGGTTTAGTAGTGTAGTCTGTAGTCTGGTGTAGTAGTGTAGTCAGGAGTCTATAGTCTGGTGTAATAGTATAGTTTATAGTCTATAGTCTGGTGTAGTAGTGTAGTCTATAGTCTATAGTCTGGTGTAGTAGTGTGGTCTATAGTCTATAGTCTGGTGTAGTAGTGTAGTCAGGAGTCTCTAGTCTGGTGTAGTAGTGTAGTCTATAGTCTATTGTCTGGTGTAGTAGTGTAGTCTATAGTCTATAGTCTGGTGTAGTAGTGTAGTCAGGAGTCTATAGTCTGGTGTAGTAGTGTAGTCTATAGTCTGGTGTAGTAGTGTAGTCAGGAGACTATAGTCTGGTGTAGTAGTATAGTCAGGAGTCTATAGTCTGGTGTAGTCTATAGTCTATAGTCTGGTGTAGTAGTGTGGTCTATAGTCTATAGTCTGGTGTAGTAGTGTAGTCTATAGTCTGGTGTAGTAGTGTAGTCTATAGTCTGGTGTAGTATTGTGGTCTATAGTCTATAGTCCAGTGTAGTAGTGTAGTCTATAGTCTGGTGTAGTAGTGTAGTCTATAGTCTGGTGTAGTAGTGTGGTCTATAGTCTATAGTCTGGTGTAGTAGTGTAGTCTATAGTCTGGTGTAGTAGTGTAGTCTATAGTCTGGTGTAGTAGTGTAGTCTATAGTCTGGTGTAGTAGTGTAGTCAGGAGTCTATAGTCTGGTGTAGTAGTGTAGTCTATAGTCTATAGTCTGGTGTAGTAGTGTAGTCTATAGTCTGGTGTAGTAGTGTAGTCTATAGTCTGGTGTAGTAGTGTAGTCTATAGTCTGGTGTAGTAGTGTAGTCAGGAGTCTATAGTCTGGTGTAGTAGTGTAGTCTATAGTCTATAGTCTGGTGTAGTAGTGTAGTCTATAGTCTATAGTCTGGTGTAGTAGTGTAGTCAGGGTGTCTATAGTCTGGTGTAGGAGTGTAGTCAGGAGTCTATAGTCTGGTGTAATAGTGTAGTCAGGAGTCTATAGTCTGGTGTAGTAGTGTAGTCAGGAGTCTTTTGTCTGGTGTAATAGTGTAGTCAGGAGTCTATAGTCTGGTGTAGTTGTGTGGTCAGGAGTCTATAGTCTGGTGTAGTAGTGTAGTCTGTAGTCTGGTGTAGTAGTGTAGTCAGGAGGCTATAGTCTGGTGTAGTAGTGTAGTCCATAGTCTAGTGTAGTAGTGTAGTCTATAGTCTATAGTCTGGTGTAGTAGTGTAGTCAGGAGTCTATAGTCTGGTGTAGTAGTGTAGTCAGGAGTCTATAGTCTGGTGTAGTAGTGTAGTCTATAGTCTATAGTCTGGTGTAGTAGTGTAGTCAGGAGTCTATAGTCTGGTGTAGTAGTGTAGTCTATAGTCTGGTGTAGTAGTGTAGTCTATAGTCTGGTGTAGTAGTGTAGTCTGTAGTCTGGTGTACTAGTGTAGTCTGTAGTCTGGTGTAGTAGTGTAGTCTCTAGTCTGGTGTAGTAGTGTGGTCTATAGTCTGGTGTAGTAGTGTAGTCTGTAGTCTGGTGTAGTAGTGTAGTCAGGAGTCTATAGTCTGGTGTAGTAGTGTAGTCTATAGTCTATAGTCTGGTGTAGTAGTGTAGTCTATAGTTTGGTTTAGTAGTGTAGTCTGTAGTCTGGTGTAGTAGTGTAGTCAGGAGTCTATAGTCTGGTGTAATAGTATAGTTTATAGTCTATAGTCTGGTGTAGTAGTGTAGTCTATAGTCTATAGTCTGGTGTAGTAGTGTGGTCTATAGTCTATAGTCTGGTGTAGTAGTGTAGTCAGGAGTCTCTAGTCTGGTGTAGTAGTGTAGTCTATAGTCTATTGTCTGGTGTAGTAGTGTAGTCTATAGTCTATAGTCTGGTGTAGTAGTGTAGTCAGGAGTCTATAGTCTGGTGTAGTAGTGTAGTCTATAGTCTGGTGTAGTAGTGTAGTCAGGAGACTATAGTCTGGTGTAGTAGTATAGTCAGGAGTCTATAGTCTGGTGTAGTCTATAGTCTATAGTCTGGTGTAGTAGTGTGGTCTATAGTCTATAGTCTGGTGTAGTAGTGTAGTCTATAGTCTGGTGTAGTAGTGTAGTCTATAGTCTGGTGTAGTATTGTGGTCTATAGTCTATAGTCCAGTGTAGTAGTGTAGTCTATAGTCTGGTGTAGTAGTGTAGTCTATAGTCTGGTGTAGTAGTGTGGTCTATAGTCTATAGTCTGGTGTAGTAGTGTAGTCTATAGTCTGGTGTAGTAGTGTAGTCTATAGTCTGGTGTAGTAGTGTAGTCTATAGTCTGGTGTAGTAGTGTAGTCAGGAGTCTATAGTCTGGTGTAGTAGTGTAGTCTATAGTCTATAGTCTGGTGTAGTAGTGTAGTCTATAGTCTATAGTCTGGTGTAGTAGTGTAGTCAGGGTGTCTATAGTCTGGTGTAGTAGTGTGGTCTATAGTCTGGTGTAGTAGTGTAGTCTGTAGTCTGGTGTAGTAGTGTAGTCAGGAGTCTATAGTCTGGTGTAGTAGTGTAGTCTATAGTCTATAGTCTGGTGTAGTAGTGTAGTCTATAGTTTGGTTTAGTAGTGTAGTCTGTAGTCTGGTGTAGTAGTGTAGTCAGGAGTCTATAGTCTGGTGTAATAGTATAGTTTATAGTCTATAGTCTGGTGTAGTAGTGTAGTCTATAGTCTATAGTCTGGTGTAGTAGTGTGGTCTATAGTCTATAGTCTGGTGTAGTAGTGTAGTCAGAAGTCTCTAGTCTGGTGTAGTAGTGTAGTCTATAGTCTATAGTCTGGTGTAGTAGTGTAGTCTATAGTCTATAGTCTGGTGTAGTAGTGTAGTCAGGAGTCTATAGTCTGGTGTAGTAGTGTAGTCTATAGTCTGGTGTAGTAGTGTAGTCAGGAGACTATAGTCTCTTGTAGTAGTATAGTCAGGAGTCTATAGTCTGGTGTAGTCTATAGTCTATAGTCTGGTGTAGTAGTGTAGTCTATAGTCTGGTGTAGTAGTGTAGTCTATAGTCTGGTGTAGTATTGTGGTCTATAGTCTATAGTCTGGTGTAGTAGTGTAGTCTATAGTCTGGTGTAGTAGTGTAGTCTATAGTCTGGTGTAGTAGTGTAGTCTATAGTCTGGTGTAGTAGTGTAGTCAGGAGTCTATAGTCTGGTGTAGTAGTGTAGTCTATAGTCTATAGTCTGGTGTAGTAGTGTAGTCTATAGTCTATAGTCTGGTGTAGTAGTGTAGTCAGGGTGTCTATAGTCTGGTGTAGGAGTGTAGTCAGGAGTCTATAGTCTGGTGTAATTGTGTAGTCAGGAGTCTATAGTCTGGTGTAGTAGTGTAGTCTATAGTCTATAGTCTGGTGTAGTAGTGTAGTCTATAGTCTATAGTCTGGTGGAGTAGTGTAGTCTATAGTCTATAGTCTGGTGTAGTAGTGTAGTCTATAGTCTATAGTCTGGTGTAGTAGTGTAGTCTATAGTCTATAGTCTGGTGTAGTAGTGTAGTCTATAGTCTATAGTCTGGTGTAGTAGTGTAGTCTATAGTCTATAGTCTGGTGTAGTAGTGTAGTCTATAGTCTATAGTCTGGTGTAGTAGTGTAGTCTATTGTCTATAGTCTGGTGTAGTAGTGTAGTCTATAGTCTATAGTCTGGTGTAGCAGTGTGGTCTATAGTCTATAGTCTGGTGTAGCAGTGTGGTCTATAGTCTATAGTCTGGTGTAGTAGTGTAGTCTATAGTCTGGTGTAGTAGTGTAGTCAGGAGTCTATAGTCTGGTGTAGTAGTGTGGTCTATAGTCTATAGTCTGGTGTAGTAGTGTAGTCTATAGTCTATAGTCTGGTGTAGTAGTGTAGTCTATAGTCTATAGTCTGGTGTAGTAGTGTAGTCTATAGTCTGGTGTAGTAGTGTGGTCTATAGTCTGGTGTAGTAGTGTAGTCTATAGTCTATAGTCTGGTGTAGTAGTGTAGTCTATAGTCTATAGTCTGGTGTAGTAGTGTAGTCAGGAGTCTATAGTCTGGTGTAGTAGTGTAGTCTATAGTCTTGTGTAGTAGTGTAGTCTATAGTCTGGTGTAGTAGTGTAGTCTATAGTCTATAGTCTGGTGTAGTAGTGTGGTCTATAGTCTATAGTCTGGTGTAGTAGTGTGGTCTATAGTCTATAGTCTGATGTAGTAGTGTAGTCTATAGTCTATAGTCTGGTGTAGTAGTGTGGTCTATAGTCTATAGTCTGGTGTTGTAGTGTAGTCTATAGTCTATAGTCTGGTGTAGTAGTGTAGTCTATAGTCTATAGTCTGGTGTAGTAGTGTAGTCTATAGTCTGGTGTAGTAGTGTAGTCTATAGTCTATAGTCTGGTGTAGTAGTGTAGTCTATAGTCTGGTGTAGTAGTGTAGGTTATAGTCTGGTGTAGTAGTGTAGTCTATAGTCTATAGTCTGGTGTAGTCTATAGTCTATAGTCTGGTGTAGTAGTGTAGTCTATAGTCTGGTGTAGTAGTGTAGTCTATAGTCTGGTGTAGTAGTGTAGTCTATAGTCTATAGTCTGGTGTAGTAGTGTGGTCTATAGTCTATAGTCTGGTGTAGTAGTGTGGTCTATAGTCTATAGTCTGATGTAGTAGTGTAGTCTATAGTCTATAGTCTGGTGTAGTAGTGTGGTCTATAGTCTATAGTCTGGTGTAGTAGTGTAGTCTATAGTCTATAGTCTGGTGTAGTAGTGTAGTCTATAGTCTATAGTCTGGTGTAGTAGTGTAGTCTATAGTCTGGTGTAGTAGTGTAGTCTATAGTCTATAGTCTGGTGTAGTAGTGTAGTCTATAGTCTGGTGTAGTAGTGTAGTCTATAGTCTGGTGTAGTAGTGTAGTCTATAGTCTATAGTCTGGTGTAGTCTATAGTCTATAGTCTGGTGTAGTAGTGTAGTCTATAGTCTAGAGTCTGGTGTAGTAGTGTAGTCAGGAGTCTGTAGTCTGGTGTAGTAGTGTGGTCTAAAGTCTCTAGTCTGGTGTAGTAGTGTAGTCTATAGTCTATAGTCTGGTGTAGTAGTGTAGTCAGGAGTCTATAGTCTGGTGTAGTAGTGTGGTCTATAGTCTATAGTCTGGTGTAGTAGTGTGGTCTATAGTCTATAGTCTGGTGTAGTAGTGTAGTCTATAGTCTATAGTCTGGTGGAGTAGTGTAGTCTATAGTCTATAGTCTGGTGTAGTAGTGTAGTCTATAGTCTACAGTCTGGTGTAGTAGTGTAGTCTATAGTCTATAGTCAGGTGTAGTAGTGTAGTCTATAGTCTATAGTCTGGTGTAGTAGTGTAGTCTATAGTCTATAGTCTGGTGTAGTAGTGTGGTCTATAGTCTATAGTCTGGTGTAGTAGTGTAGTCTATAGTCTATAGTCTGGTGTAGTAGTGTAGTCTATAGTCTGGTGTAGTAGTGTAGTCCATAGTCTGGTGTAGTAGTGTAGTCTATAGTCTATAGTCTGGTGTAGTAGTGTAGTCTATAGTCTATAGTCTGGTGTAGTAGTGTAGTCTATAGTCTGGTGTAGTAGTGTAGTCTATAGTCTATAGTCTGGTGTAGTAGTGTAGTCTATAGTCTGGTGTAGTAGTGTAGTCTATAGTCTGGTGTAGTAGTGTAGTCTATAGTCTATAGTCTGGTGTAGTCTATAGTCTATAGTCTGGTGTAGTAGTGTAGTCTATAGTCTATAGTCTGGTGTAGTAGTGTAGTCAGGAGTCTATAGTCTGGTGTAGTAGTGTGGTCTATAGTCTATAGTCTGGTGTAGTAGTGTGGTCTATAGTCTATAGTCTGGTGTAGTAGTGTAGTCTATAGTCTATAGTCTGGTGGAGTAGTGTAGTCTATAGTCTATAGTCTGGTGTAGTAGTGTAGTCTATAGTCTACAGTCTGGTGTAGTAGTGTAGTCTATAGTCTATAGTCAGGTGTAGTAGTGTAGTCTATAGTCTATAGTCTGGTGTAGTAGTGTAGTCTATAGTCTATAGTCTGGTGTAGTAGTGTGGTCTATAGTCTATAGTCTGGTGTAGTAGTGTAGTCTATAGTCTATAGTCTGGTGTAGTAGTGTAGTCTATAGTCTGGTGTAGTAGTGTAGTCCATAGTCTGGTGTAGTAGTGTAGTCTATAGTCTGGTGTAGTAGTGTAGTCTATAGTCTGGTGTAGTAGTGTAGTCTATAGTCTATAGTCTGGTGTAGTCTATAGTCTATAGTCTGGTGTAGTAGTGTAGTCTATAGTCTATAGTCTGGTGTAGTAGTGTAGTCTATTGTCTATAGTCTGGTGTAGTAGTGTAGTCTATAGTCTATAGTCTGGTGTAGCAGTGTGGTCTATATTCTATAGTCTGGTGTAGCAGTGTGGTCTATAGTCTATAGTCTGGTGTAGTAGTGTAGTCTATAGTCTGGTGTAGTAGTGTAGTCAGGAGTCTATAGTCTGGTGTAGTAGTGTGGTCTATAGTCTATAGTCTGGTGTAGTAGTGTAGTCTATAGTCTATAGTCTGGTGTAGTAGTGTAGTCTATAGTCTATAGTCTGGTGTAGTAGTGTAGTCTATAGTCTGGTGTAGTAGTGTGGTCTATAGTCTGGTGTAGTAGTGTAGTCTATAGTCTATAGTCTGGTGTAGTAGTGTAGTCTATAGTCTATAGTCTGGTGTAGTAGTGTAGTCAGGAGTCTATAGTCTGGTGTAGTAGTGTGGTCAGGAGTCTATAGTCTGGTGAAGTAGTGTGGTCAGGAGTCTATAGTCCAGTGTAGTAGTGTAGTCTATAGTCTGGTGTAGTAGTGTAGTCTATATTCTGGTGTAGTAGTGTAGTCAGGAGTCTATAGTCTGGTGTAGTAGTGTAGTCAGGAGTCTATAGTCTGGTGTAGTAGTGTGGTCAGGAGTCTATAGTCTGGTGAAGTAGTGTAGTCAGGAGTCTATAGTCTGGTGTAGTAGTGTAGTCAGGAGTCTATAGTCTGGTGTAGTTGTGTGGTCAGGAGTCTATAGTCTGGTGTAGTAGTGTAGTCTGTAGTCTGGTGTAGTAGTGTAGTCAGGAGGCTATAGTCTGGTGTAGTAGTGTAGTCAGGAGTCTGTTGTCTGGTGTAGTAGTGTAGTCAGGAGTCTATAGCCTGGTGTAGTTGTGTGGTCAGGAGTCTATCGTCTGGTGTAGTAGTGTAGTCTGTAGTCTGGTGTAGTAGTGTAGTCAGGAGACTATAGTCTTGTGTAGTAGTGTAGTCAGGAGTCTATAGTCTGGTGTAGTAGTGTAGTCAGGAGTCTATAGTCTGGTGTAGTTGTGTAGTCAGTAGTCTGTAGTCTGGTATAGTTGTGGTCAGGAGTCTATAGTCTGGTGTAGTAGTGTGGTCAGGAGTCTACAGTCTGGTGTAGTAGTGTAGTCAGTAGTCTGTAGTCTGGTATAGTTGTGTTGTCAGGAGTCTATAGTCTGGTGTAGTAGTGTAGTCTATAGTCTAGTGTAATAGTGTAGTCTATAGTCTATAGTCTGGTGTAGTAGTGTGGTCAGGAGTCTATAGTCTGGTGTAGTAGTGTAGTCAGGAGTCTATAGTCTGGTGTAGTAGTGTGTTCAGGAGTCTATAGTCTGGTGTAGTAGTGTAGTCAGGAGTCTATAGTCTGGTGTAGTAGTGTAGTCAGGAGACTATAGTCTGGTGTAGTAGTGTAGTCAGGAGTCTATAGTCTGGTGTAGTTGTGTGGTCAGGAGTCTATAGTCTGGTGTAGTAGTGTAGTCTGTAGTCTGGTGTAGTAGTGTAGTCAGGAGGCTATAGTCTGGTGTAGTAGTGTAGTCAGGAGTCTTTTGTCTGGTGTAGTAGTGTAGTCAGGAGTCTATAGTCTGGTGTAGTTGTGTGGTCAGGAGTCTATAGTCTGGTGTAGTAGTGTAGTCTGTAGTCTGGTGTAGTAGTGTAGTCAGGGGGCTATAGTCTGGTGTAGTAGTGTAGTCAGGAGTCTATAGTCTGGTGTAGTACTGTAGTCAGGAGGCTATAGTCTGGTGTAGCAGTGTGGTCTATAGTCTATAGTCTGGTGTAGTAGTGTAGTCAGGAGGCTATAGTCTGGTGTAGTAGTGTAGTCTATAGTCTATAGTCTGGTGTAGTAGTGTAGTCTATAGTCTATAGTCTGGTGTAGTAGTGTAGTCTATTGTCTAGTGTAGTAGTGTAGTCTATAGTCTATAGTCTGGTGTAGTAGTGTGGTCAGGAGTCTATAGTCTGGTGTAGTAGTGTAGTCAGGGTCTATAGTCTGGTGTAGTAGTGTGTTCAGGAGTCTATAGTCTGGTGTAGTAGTGTAGTCAGGAGTCTATAGTCTGGTGTAGTAGTGTGGTCAGGAGTCTATAGTCTGGTGAAGTAGTGTAGTCAGGAGTCTATAGTCTGGTGTAGTAGTGTGGTCAGGAGACTATAGTCTGGAGTAGAAGTGTAGTCAGAAGTCTATAGTCTGGTGTAGTTGTGTGGTCAGGAGTCTATCGTCTGGTGTAGTAGTGTAGTCTGTAGTCTGGTGTAGTAGTGTGGTCAGGAGGCTATAGTCTGGTGTTGTAGTGTAGTCAGGAGTCTTTTGTCTGGTGTAGTAGTGTAGTCAGGAGGAGTCTATAGTCTGGTGTAGTAGTGTAGTCTGTAGTCTGGTGTAGTAGTGTAGTCAGGAGGCTATAGTCTTGTGTAGTAGTGTAGTCAGGAGTCTATAGTCTGGTGTAGTAGTGTAGTCAGGAGTCTATAGTCTGGTGTAGTTGTGTAGTCAGTAGTCTGTAGTCTGGTATAGTTGTGAGGTCAGGAGTCTATAGTCTGGTGTAGTAGTGTGGTCAGGAGTCTATAGTCTGGTGTAGTAGTGTAGTCTATAGTCTATAGTCTGGTGTAGTAGTGTAGTCAGGAGTCTAGTGTAGTAGTGTAGTCTATAGTCTATAGTCTGGTGTAGTAGTGTGGTCAGGAGTCTATAGTCTGGTGTAGTAGTGTAGTCAGGAGTCTATAGTCTGGTGTAGTAGTGTAGTCTATAGTCTGGTGTAGTAGTGTAGTCTATAGTCTATAGTCTGGTGTAGTAGTGTGGTCAGGAGTCTATAGTCTTGTGTAGTAGTGTAGTCTATAGTCTATAGTCTGGTGTAGTAGTGTAGTCTATAGTCTAGTGTAGTAGTGTAGTCTATAGTCTATAGTCAGGTGTAGTAGTGTAGTCAGGAGACTATAGTCTGGTGTAGTAGTGTAGTCAGGAGTCTATAGTCTGGTGTAGTTGTGTGGTCAGGAGTCTATAGTCTGGTGTAGTAGTGTAGTCTGTAGTCTGGTGTAGTAGTGTAGTCAGGAGGCTATAGTCTGGTGTAGTAGTGTAGTCAGGAGTCTTTTGTCTGGTGTAGTAGTGCAGTCAGGAGTCTATAGTCTGGTGTAGTTGTGTGGTCAGGAGTCTATAGTCTGGTGTAGTAGTGTAGTCTGTAGTCTGGTGTAGTAGTGTAGTCAGGAGGCTATAGTCTGGTGTAGTAGTGTAGTCCATAGTCTAGTGTAGTAGTGTAGTCTATAGTCTATAGTCTGGTGTAGTAGTGTAGTCAGGAGTCTATAGTCTGGTGTAGTAGTTTAGTCAGGAGTCTATAGTCTGGTGTAGTAGTGTAGTCTATAGTCTATAGTCTGGTGTAGTAGTGTAGTCAGGAGTCTATAGTCTGGTGTAGTAGTGTAGTCTATAGTCTGGTGTAGTAGTGTAGTCTATAGTCTGGTGTAGTAGTGTAGTCTGTAGTCTGGTGTAGTAGTGTAGTCTGTAGTCTGGTGTAGTAGTGTAGTCTATAGTCTGGTGTAGTAGTGTGGTCTATAGTCTGGTGTAGTAGTGTAGTCTGTAGTCTGGTGTAGTAGTGTAGTCAGGAGTCTATAGTCTGGTGTAGTAGTGTAGTCTATAGTCTATAGTCTGGTGTAGTAGTGTAGTCTATAGTTTGGTTTAGTAGTGTAGTCTGTAGTCTTGTGTAGTAGTGTAGTCAGGAGTCTATAGTCTGGTGTAATAGTATAGTTTATAGTCTATAGTCTGGTGTAGTAGTGTAGTCTATAGTCTATAGTCTGGTGTAGTAGTGTGGTCTATAGTCTATAGTCTGGTGTAGTAGTGTAGTCAGAAGTCTCTAGTCTGGTGTAGTAGTGTAGTCTATAGTCTATAGTCTGGTGTAGTAGTGTAGTCTATAGTCTATAGTCTGGTGTAGTAGTGTAGTCAGGAGTCTATAGTCTGGTGTAGTGGTGTAGTCTATAGTCTGGTGTAGTAGTGTAGTCAGGAGACTATAGTCTGGTGTAGTAGTATAGTCAGGAGTCTATAGTCTGGTGTAGTCTATAGTCTATAGTCTGGTGTAGTAGTGTGGTCTATAGTCTATAGTCTGGTGTAGTAGTGTAGTCTATAGTCTGGTGTAGTAGTGTAGTCTATAGTCTGGTGTAGTATTGTGGTCTATAGTCTATAGTCCAGTGTAGTAGTGTAGTCTATAGTCTGGTGTAGTAGTGTAGTCTATAGTCTGGTGTAGTAGTGTAGTCTATAGTCTGGTGTAGTAGTGTAGTCTATAGTCTGGTGTAGTAGTGTAGTCTATAGTCTGGTGTAGTAGTGTAGTCTATAGTCTGGTGTAGTAGTGTAGTCAGGAGTCTATAGTCTGGTGTAGTAGTGTAGTCTATAGTCTATAGTCTGGTGTAGTAGTGTAGTCTATAGTCTATAGTCTGGTGTAGTAGTGTAGTCAGGGTGTCTATAGTCTGGTGTAGGAGTGTAGTCAGGAGTCTATAGTCTGGTGTAATAGTGTAGTCAGGAGTCTATAGTCTGGTGTAGTAGTGTAGTCTATAGTCTATAGTCTGGTGTAGTAGTGTAGTCTATAGTCTATAGTCTGGTGGAGTAGTGTAGTCTATAGTCTATAGTCTGGTGTAGTAGTGTAGTCTATAGTCTATAGTCTGGTGTAGTAGTGTAGTCTATAGTCTATAGTCTGGTGTAGTAGTGTAGTCTATAGTCTATAGTCTGGTGTAGTAGTGTAGTCTATAGTCTATAGTCTGGTGTAGTAGTGTAGTCTATAGTCTATAGTCTGGTGTAGTAGTGTAGTCTATTGTCTATAGTCTGGTGTAGTAGTGTAGTCTATAGTCTATAGTCTGGTGTAGCAGTGTGGTCTATAGTCTATAGTCTGGTGTAGCAGTGTGGTCTATAGTCTATAGTCTGGTGTAGTAGTGTAGTCTATAGTCTGGTGTAGTAGTGTAGTCAGGAGTCTATAGTCTGGTGTAGTAGTGTGGTCTATAGTCTATAGTCTGGTGTAGTAGTGTAGTCTATAGTCTATAGTCTGGTGTAGTAGTGTAGTCTATAGTCTATAGTCTGGTGTAGTAGTGTAGTCTATAGTCTGGTGTAGTAGTGTGGTCTATAGTCTGGTGTAGTAGTGTAGTCTATAGTCTATAGTCTGGTGTAGTAGTGTAGTCTATAGTCTATAGTCTGGTGTAGTAGTGTAGTCAGGAGTCTATAGTCTGGTGTAGTAGTGTAGTCTATAGTCTGGTGTAGTAGTGTAGTCTATAGTCTGGTGTAGTAGTGTAGTCTATAGTCTATAGTCTGGTGTAGTAGTGTGGTCTATAGTCTATAGTCTGGTGTAGTAGTGTGGTCTATAGTCTATAGTCTGATGTAGTAGTGTAGTCTATAGTCTATAGTCTGGTGTAGTAGTGTGGTCTATAGTCTATAGTCTGGTGTAGTAGTGTAGTCTATAGTCTATAGTCTGGTGTAGTAGTGTAGTCTATAGTCTATAGTCTGGTGTAGTAGTGTAGTCTATAGTCTGGTGTAGTAGTGTAGTCAGGAGTCTATAGTCTGGTGTAGTAGTGTAGTCTATAGTCTAGTGTAGTAGTGTAGTCTATAGTCTATAGTCAGGTGTAGTAGTGTAGTCAGGAGACTATAGTCTGGTGTAGTAGTGTAGTCAGGAGTCTATAGTCTGGTGTAGTTGTGTGGTCAGGAGTCTATAGTCTGGTGTAGTAGTGTAGTCTGTAGTCTGGTGTAGTAGTCTAGTCAGGAGGCTATAGTCTGGTGTAGTAGTGTAGTCAGGAGTCTTTTGTCTGGTGTAGTAGTGTAGTCAGGAGTCTATAGTCTGGTGTAGTTGTGTGGTCAGGAGTCTATAGTCTGGTGTAGTAGTGTAGTCTGTAGTCTGGTGTAGTAGTGTAGTCAGGAGGCTATAGTCTGGTGTAGTAGTGTAGTCCATAGTCTAGTGTAGTAGTGTAGTCTATAGTCTATAGTCTGGTGTAGTAGTGTAGTCAGGAGTCTATAGTCTGGTGTAGTAGTGTAGTCAGGAGTCTATAGTCTGGTGTAGTAGTGTAGTCTATAGTCTATAGTCTGGTGTAGTAGTGTAGTCAGGAGTCTATAGTCTGGTGTAGTAGTGTAGTCTATAGTCTGGTGTAGTAGTGTAGTCTATAGTCTGGTGTAGTAGTGTAGTCTGTAGTCTGGTGTAGTAGTGTAGTCTGTAGTCTGGTGTAGTAGTGTAGTCTATAGTCTGGTGTAGTAGTGTGGTCTATAGTCTGGTGTAGTAGTGTAGTCTGTAGTCTGGTGTAGTAGTGTAGTCAGGAGTCTATAGTCTGGTGTAGTAGTGTAGTCTATAGTCTATAGTCTGGTGTAGTAGTGTAGTCTATAGTTTGGTTTAGTAGTGTAGTCTGTAGTCTGGTGTAGTAGTGTAGTCAGGAGTCTATAGTCTGGTGTAATAGTATAGTTTATAGTCTATAGTCTGGTGTAGTAGTGTAGTCTATAGTCTATAGTCTGGTGTAGTAGTGTGGTCTATAGTCTATAGTCTGGTGTAGTAGTGTAGTCAGAAGTCTCTAGTCTGGTGTAGTAGTGTAGTCTATAGTCTATAGTCTGGTGTAGTAGTGTAGTCTATAGTCTATAGTCTGGTGGAGTAGTGTAGTCTATAGTCTATAGTCTGGTGTAGTAGTGTAGTCTATAGTCTATAGTCTGGTGTAGTAGTGTAGTCTATAGTCTATAGGAGGGTGTAGTAGTGTAGTCTATAGTCTATAGTCTGGTGTAGTAGTGTAGTCTATAGTCTATAGTCTGGTGTAGTAGTGTAGTCTATAGTCTATAGTCTGGTGTAGTAGTGTAGTCTATTGTCTATAGTCTGGTGTAGTAGTGTAGTCTATAGTCTATAGTCTGGTGTAGCAGTGTGGTCTATAGTCTATAGTCTGGTGTAGCAGTGTGGTCTATAGTCTATAGTCTGGTGTAGTAGTGTAGTCTATAGTCTGGTGTAGTAGTGTAGTCAGGAGTCTATAGTCTGGTGTAGTAGTGTGGTCTATAGTCTATAGTCTGGTGTAGTAGTGTAGTCTATAGTCTATAGTCTGGTGTAGTAGTGTAGTCTATAGTCTATAGTCTGGTGTAGTAGTGTAGTCTATAGTCTGGTGTAGTAGTGTGGTCTATAGTCTGGTGTAGTAGTGTAGTCTATAGTCTATAGTCTGGTGTAGTAGTGTAGTCTATAGTCTATAGTCTGGTGTAGTAGTGTAGTCAGGAGTCTATAGTCTGGTGTAGTAGTGTAGTCTATAGTCTGGTGTAGTAGTGTAGTCTATAGTCTGGTGTAGTAGTGTAGTCTATAGTCTATAGTCTGGTGTAGTAGTGTGGTCTATAGTCTATAGTCTGGTGTAGTAGTGTGGTCTATAGTCTATAGTCTGATGTAGTAGTGTAGTCTATAGTCTATAGTCTGGTGTAGTAGTGTGGTCTATAGTCTATAGTCTGGTGTAGTAGTGTAGTCTATAGTCTATAGTCTGGTGTAGTAGTGTAGTCTATAGTCTATAGTCTGGTGTAGTAGTGTAGTCTATAGTCTGGTGTAGTAGTGTAGTCTATAGTCTATAGTCTGGTGTAGTAGTGTAGTCTATAGTCTGGTGTAGTAGTGTAGTCTATAGTCTGGTGTAGTAGTGTAGTCTATAGTCTATAGTCTGGTGTAGTCTATAGTCTATAGTCTGGTGTAGTAGTGTAGTCTATAGTCTGGTGTAGTAGTGTAGTCTATAGTCTGGTGTAGTAGTGTAGTCTATAGTCTATAGTCTGGTGTAGTAGTGTGGTCTATAGTCTATAGTCTGGTGTAGTAGTGTGGTCTATAGTCTATAGTCTGATGTAGTAGTGTAGTCTATAGTCTATAGTCTGGTGTAGTAGTGTAGTCTATAGTCTATAGTCTGGTGTAGTAGTGTAGTCTATTGTCTATAGTCTGGTGTAGTAGTGTAGTCTATAGTCTATAGTCTGGTGTAGCAGTGTGGTCTATAGTCTATAGTCTGGTGTAGCAGTGTGGTCTATAGTCTATAGTCTGGTGTAGTAGTGTAGTCTATAGTCTGGTGTAGTAGTGTAGTCAGGAGTCTATAGTCTGGTGTAGTAGTGTGGTCTATAGTCTATAGTCTGGTGTAGTAGTGTAGTCTATAGTCTATAGTCTGGTGTAGTAGTGTAGTCTATAGTCTATAGTCTGGTGTAGTAGTGTAGTCTATAGTCTGGTGTAGTAGTGTGGTCTATAGTCTGGTGTAGTAGTGTAGTCTATAGTCTATAGTCTGGTGTAGTAGTGTAGTCTATAGTCTATAGTCTGGTGTAGTAGTGTAGTCAGGAGTCTATAGTCTAGTGTAGTAGTGTAGTCTATAGTCTGGTGTAGTAGTGTAGTCTATAGTCTGGTGTAGTAGTGTAGTCTATAGTCTATAGTCTGGTGTAGTAGTGTGGTCTATAGTCTATAGTCTGGTGTAGTAGTGTAGTCTATAGTCTATAGTCTGATGTAGTAGTGTAGTCTATAGTCTATAGTCTGGTGTAGTAGTGTAGTCTATAGTCTGGTGTAGTAGTGTAGTCTATAGTCTATAGTCTGGTGTAGTAGTGTAGTCTATAGTCTGGTGTAGTAGTGTAGTCTATAGTCTGGTGTAGTAGTGTAGTCTATAGTCTATAGTCTGGTGTAGTCTATAGTCTATAGTCTGGTGTAGTAGTGTAGTCTATAGTCTGGTGTAGTAGTGTAGTCTATAGTCTGGTGTAGTAGTGTAGTCTATAGTCTATAGTCTGGTGTAGTAGTGTGGTCTATAGTCTATAGTCTGGTGTAGTAGTGTGGTCTATAGTCTATAGTCTGATGTAGTAGTGTAGTCTATAGTCTATAGTCTGGTGTAGTAGTGTGGTCTATAGTCTATAGTCTGGTGTAGTAGTGTAGTCTATAGTCTATAGTCTGGTGTAGTAGTGTAGTCTATAGTCTATAGTCTGGTGTAGTAGTGTAGTCTATAGTCTGGTGTAGTAGTGTAGTCTATAGTCTATAGTCTGGTGTAGTAGTGTAGTCTATAGTCTGGTGTAGTAGTGTAGTCTATAGTCTGGTGTAGTAGTGTAGTCTATAGTCTATAGTCTGGTGTAGTCTATAGTCTATAGTCTGGTGTAGTAGTGTAGTCTATAGTCTAGAGTCTGGTGTAGTAGTGTAGTCAGGAGTCTGTAGTCTGGTGTAGTAGTGTGGTCTATAGTCTCTAGTCTGGTGTAGTTGTGTAGTCTATAGTCTATAGTCTGGTGTAGTAGTGTAGTCTATAGTCTATAGTCTGGTGTAGTAGTGTAGTCTATAGTCTGGTGTAGTAGTGTAGTCTATAGTCTGGTGTAGTAGTGTAGTCTATAGTCTATAGTCTGGTGTAGTTGTGTGGTCAGGAGTCTATCGTCTGGTGTAGTAGTGTAGTCTGTAGTCTGGTGTAGTAGTGTGGTCAGGAGGCTATAGTCTGGTGTTGTAGTGTAGTCAGGAGTCTTTTGTCTGGTGTAGTAGTGTAGTCAGGAGGAGTCTATAGTCTGGTGTAGTAGTGTAGTCTGTAGTCTGGTGTAGTAGTGTAGTCAGGAGGCTATAGTCTTGTGTAGTAGTGTAGTCAGGAGTCTATAGTCTGGTGTAGTAGTGTAGTCAGGAGTCTATAGTCTGGTGTAGTTGTGTAGTCAGTAGTCTGTAGTCTGGTATAGTTGTGAGGTCAGGAGTCTATAGTCTGGTGTAGTAGTGTGGTCAGGAGTCTATAGTCTGGTGTAGTAGTGTAGTCTACAGTCTATAGTCTGGTGTAGTAGTGTAGTCAGGAGTCTAGTGTAGTAGTGTAGTCTATAGTCTATAGTCTGGTGTAGTAGTGTGGTCAGGAGTCTATAGTCTGGTGTAGTAGTGTAGTCAGGAGTCTATAGTCTGGTGTAGTAGTGTAGTCTATAGTCTGGTGTAGTAGTGTAGTCTATAGTCTATAGTCTGGTGTAGTAGTGTGGTCAGGAGTCTATAGTCTGGTGTAGTAGTGTAGTCAGGAGTCTATAGTCTGGTGTAGTAGTGTAGTCTATAGTCTAGTGTAGTAGTGTAGTCTATAGTCTATAGTCAGGTGTAGTAGTGTAGTCAGGAGACTATAGTCTGGTGTAGTAGTGTAGTCAGGAGTCTATAGTCTGGTGTAGTTGTGTGGTCAGGAGTCTATAGTCTGGTGTAGTAGTGTAGTCTGTAGTCTGGTGTAGTAGTCTAGTCAGGAGGCTATAGTCTGGTGTAGTAGTGTAGTCAGGAGTCTTTTGTCTGGTGTAGTAGTGTAGTCAGGAGTCTATAGTCTGGTGTAGTTGTGTGGTCAGGAGTCTATAGTCTGGTGTAGTAGTGTAGTCTGTAGTCTGGTGTAGTAGTGTAGTCAGGAGGCTATAGTCTGGTGTAGTAGTGTAGTCCATAGTCTAGTGTAGTAGTGTAGTCTATAGTCTATAGTCTGGTGTAGTAGTGTAGTCAGGAGTCTATAGTCTGGTGTAGTAGTGTAGTCAGGAGTCTATAGTCTGGTGTAGTAGTGTAGTCTATAGTCTATAGTCTGGTGTAGTAGTGTAGTCAGGAGTCTATAGTCTGGTGTAGTAGTGTAGTCTATAGTCTGGTGTAGTAGTGTAGTCTATAGTCTGGTGTAGTAGTGTAGTCTGTAGTCTGGTGTAGTAGTGTAGTCTGTAGTCTGGTGTAGTAGTGTAGTCTATAGTCTGGTGTAGTAGTGTGGTCTATAGTCTGGTGTAGTAGTGTAGTCTGTAGTCTGGTGTAGTAGTGTAGTCAGGAGTCTATAGTCTGGTGTAGTAGTGTAGTCTATAGTCTATAGTCTGGTGTAGTAGTGTAGTCTATAGTTTGGTTTAGTAGTGTAGTCTGTAGTCTGGTGTAGTAGTGTAGTCAGGAGTCTATAGTCTGGTGTAATAGTATAGTTTATAGTCTATAGTCTGGTGTAGTAGTGTAGTCTATAGTCTATAGTCTGGTGTAGTAGTGTGGTCTATAGTCTATAGTCTGGTGTAGTAGTGTAGTCAGAAGTCTCTAGTCTGGTGTAGTAGTGTAGTCTATAGTCTATAGTCTGGTGTAGTAGTGTAGTCTATAGTCTATAGTCTGGTGTAGTAGTGTAGTCAGGAGTCTATAGTCTGGTGTAGTAGTGTAGTCTATAGTCTGGTGTAGTAGTGTAGTCAGGAGACTATAGTCTGGTGTAGTAGTATAGTCAGGAGTCTATAGTCTGGTGTAGTCTATAGTCTATAGTCTGGTGTAGTAGTGTGGTCTATAGTCTATAGTCTGGTGTAGTAGTGTAGTCTATAGTCTGGTGTAGTAGTGTAGTCTATAGTCTGGTGTAGTATTGTGGTCTATAGTCTATAGTCCAGTGTAGTAGTGTAGTCTATAGTCTGGTGTAGTAGTGTAGTCTATAGTCTGGTGTAGTAGTGTGGTCTATAGTCTATAGTCTGGTGTAGTAGTGTAGTCTATAGTCTGGTGTAGTAGTGTAGTCTATAGTCTGGTGTAGTAGTGTGGTCTATAGTCTGGTGTAGTAGTGTAGTCAGGAGTCTATAGTCTGGTGTAGTAGTGTAGTCTATAGTCTATAGTCTAGTGTAGTAGTGTAGTCAGGGTGTCTATAGTCTGGTGTAGGAGTGTAGTCAGGAGTCTATAGTCTGGTGTAATAGTGTAGTCAGGAGTCTATAGTCTGGTGTAGTAGTGTAGTCTATAGTCTATAGTCTGGTGTAGTAGTGTAGTCTATAGTCTATAGTCTGGTGGAGTAGTGTAGTCTATAGTCTATAGTCTGGTGTAGTAGTGTAGTCTATAGTCTATAGTCTGGTGTAGTAGTGTAGTCTATAGTCTATAGTCTGGTGTAGTAGTGTAGTCTATAGTCTATACTCTGGTGTAGTAGTGTAGTCTATAGTCTATAGTCTGGTGTAGTAGTGTAGTCTATAGTCTATAGTCTGGTGTAGTAGTGTAGTCTATTGTCTATAGTCTGGTGTGGTAGTGTAGTCTATAGTCTATAGTCTGGTGTAGCAGTGTGGTCTATAGTCTATAGTCTGGTGTAGCAGTGTGGTCTATAGTCTATAGTCTGGTGTAGTAGTGTAGTCTATAGTCTGGTGTAGTAGTGTAGTCAGGAGTCTATAGTCTGGTGTAGTAGTGTGGTCTATAGTCTATAGTCTGGTGTAGTAGTGTAGTCTATAGTCTATAGTCTGGTGTAGTAGTGTAGTCTATAGTCTATAGTCTGGTGTAGTAGTGTAGTCTATAGTCTGGTGTAGTAGTGTGGTCTATAGTCTGGTGTAGTAGTGTAGTCTATAGTCTATAGTCTGGTGTAGTAGTGTAGTCTATAGTCTATAGTCTGGTGTAGTAGTGTAGTCAGGAGTCTATAGTCTGGTGTAGTAGTGTAGTCTATAGTCTGGTGTAGTAGTGTAGTCTATAGTCTGGTGTAGTAGTGTAGTCTATAGTCTATAGTCTGGTGTAGTAGTGTGGTCTATAGTCTATAGTCTGGTGTAGTAGTGTGGTCTATAGTCTATAGTCTGATGTAGTAGTGTAGTCTATAGTCTATAGTCTGGTGTAGTAGTGTGGTCTATAGTCTATAGTCTGGTGTAGTAGTGTAGTCTATAGTCTATAGTCTGGTGTAGTAGTGTAGTCTATAGTCTATAGTCTGGTGTAGTAGTGTAGTCTATAGTCTGGTGTAGTAGTGTAGTCTATAGTCTATAGTCTGGTGTAGTAGTGTAGTCTATAGTCTGGTGTAGTAGTGTAGTCTATAGTCTGGTGTAGTAGTGTAGTCTATAGTCTATAGTCTGGTGTAGTCTATAGTCTATAGTCTGGTGTAGTAGTGTAGTCTATAGTCTGGTGTAGTAGTGTAGTCTATAGTCTGGTGTAGTAGTGTAGTCTATAGTCTATAGTCTGGTGTAGTAGTGTGGTCTATAGTCTATAGTCTGGTGTAGTAGTGTGGTCTATAGTCTATAGTCTGATTTAGTAGTGTAGTCTATAGTCTATAGTCTGGTGTAGTAGTGTGGTCTATAGTCTATAGTCTGGTATAGTAGTGTAGTCTATAGTCTATAGTCTGGTGTAGTAGTGTAGTCTATAGTCTATAGTCTGGTGTAGTAGTGTAGTCTATAGTCTGGTGTAGTAGTGTAGTCTATAGTCTATAGTCTGGTGTAGTAGTGTAGTCTATAGTCTGGTGTAGTAGTGTAGTCTATAGTCTGGTGTAGTAGTGTAGTCTATAGTCTATAGTCTGGTGTAGTCTATAGTCTATAGTCTGGTGTGGTAGTGTAGTCTATAGTCTAGAGTCTGGTGTAGTAGTGTAGTCAGGAGTCTGTAGTCTGGTGTAGTAGTGTGGTCTATAGTCTCTAGTCTGGTGTAGTAGTGTAGTCTATAGTCTATAGTCTGGTGTAGTAGTGTAGTCAGGAGTCTATAGTCTGGTGTAGTAGTGTGGTCTATAGTCTATAGTCTGGTGTAGTAGTGTGGTCTATAGTCTATAGTCTGGTGTAGTAGTGTAGTCTATAGTCTATAGTCTGGTGGAGTAGTGTAGTCTATAGTCTATAGTCTGGTGTAGTAGTGTAGTCTATAGTCTACAGTCTGGTGTAGTAGTGTAGTCTATAGTCTATAGTCAGGTGTAGTAGTGTAGTCTATAGTCTATAGTCTGGTGTAGTAGTGTAGTCTATAGTCTATAGTCTGGTGTAGTAGTGTGGTCTATAGTCTATAGTCTGGTGTAGTAGTGTAGTCTATAGTCTATAGTCTGGTGTAGTAGTGTAGTCTATAGTCTGGTGTAGTAGTGTAGTCCATAGTCTGGTGTAGTAGTGTAGTCTATAGTCTATAGTCTGGTGTAGTAGTGTAGTCTATAGTCTATAGTCTGGTGTAGTAGTGTAGTCTATAGTCTGGTGTAGTAGTGTAGTCTATAGTCTATAGTATGGTGTAGTAGTGTAGTCTATAGTCTGGTGTAGTAGTGTAGTCTATAGTCTGGTGTAGTAGTGTAGTCTATAGTCTATAGTCTGGTGTAGTCTATAGTCTATAGTCTGGTGTAGTAGTGTAGTCTATAGTCTAGAGTCTGGTGTAGTAGTGTAGTCAGGAGTCTGTAGTCTGGTGTAGTAGTGTGGTCTATAGTCTCTAGTCTGGTGTAGTAGTGTAGTCTATAGTCTATAGTCTGGTGTAGTAGTGTAGTCAGGAGTCTATAGTCTGGTGTAGTAGTGTGGTCTATAGTCTATAGTCTGGTGTAGTAGTGTGGTCTATAGTCTATAGTCTGGTGTAGTAGTGTAGTCTATAGTCTATAGTCTGGTGGAGTAGTGTAGTCTATAGTCTATAGTCTGGTGTAGTAGTGTAGTCTATAGTCTACAGTCTGGTGTAGTAGTGTAGTCTATAGTCTATAGTCAGGTGTAGTAGTGTAGTCTATAGTCTATAGTCTGGTGTAGTAGTGTAGTCTATAGTCTATAGTCTGGTGTAGTAGTGTGGTCTATAGTCTATAGTCTGGTGTAGTAGTGTAGTCTATAGTCTATAGTCTGGTGTAGTAGTGTAGTCTATAGTCTGGTGTAGTAGTGTAGTCCATAGTCTGGTGTAGTAGTGTAGTCTATAGTCTGGTGTAGTAGTGTAGTCTATAGTCTGGTGTAGTAGTGTAGTCTATAGTCTATAGTCTGGTGTAGTCTATAGTCTATAGTCTGGTGTAGTAGTGTAGTCTATAGTCTATAGTCTGGTGTAGTAGTGTAGTCTATTGTCTATAGTCTGGTGTAGTAGTGTAGTCTATAGTCTATAGTCTGGTGTAGCAGTGTGGTCTATAGTCTATAGTCTGGTGTAGCAGTGTGGTCTATAGTCTATAGTCTGGTGTAGTAGTGTAGTCTATAGTCTGGTGTAGTAGTGTAGTCAGGAGTCTATAGTCTGGTGTAGTAGTGTGGTCTATAGTCTATAGTCTGGTGTAGTAGTGTAGTCTATAGTCTATAGTCTGGTGTAGTAGTGTAGTCTTTGGTCTATAGTCTGGTGTAGAGGTGTAGTCTATAGTCTGGTGTAGTAGTGTGGTCTATAGTCTGGTGTAGTAGTGTAGTCTATAGTCTATAGTCTGGTGTAGTAGTGTAGTCTATAGTCTATAGTCTGGTGTAGTAGTGTAGTCAGGAGTCTATAGTCTGGTGTAGCAGTGTGGTCTATAGTCTATAGTCTGGTGTAGCAGTGTGGTCTATAGTCTATAGTCTGGTGTAGTAGTGTAGTCTATAGTCTGGTGTAGTAGTGTAGTCAGGAGTCTATAGTCTGGTGTAGTAGTGTGGTCTATAGTCTATAGTCTGGTGTAGTAGTGTAGTCTATAGTCTATAGTCTGGTGTAGTAGTGTAGTCTATAGTCTATAGTCTGGTGTAGAGGTGTAGTCTATAGTCTGGTGTAGTAGTGTGGTCTATAGTCTGGTGTAGTAGTGTAGTCTATAGTCTATAGTCTGGTGTAGTAGTGTAGTCTATAGTCTATAGTCTGGTGTAGTAGTGTAGTCAGGAGTCTATAGTCTGGTGTAGTAGTGTAGTCTATAGTCTGGTGTAGTAGTGTAGTCTATAGTCTGGTGTAGTAGTGTAGTCTATAGTCTATAGTCTGGTGTAGTAGTGTGGTCTATAGTCTATAGTCTGGTGTAGTAGTGTAGTCTATAGTCTATAGTCTGGTGTAGTAGTGTAGTCTATAGTCTATAGTCTGGTGTAGTAGTGTAGTCTATAGTCTGGTGTAGTAGTGTAGTCTATAGTCTATAGTCTGGTGTAGTAGTGTAGTCTATAGTCTGGTGTAGTAGTGTAGTCTATAGTCTGGTGTAGTAGTGTAGTCTATAGTCTATAGTCTGGTGTAGTCTATAGTCTATAGTCTGGTGTAGTATTGTAGTCTATAGTCTGGTGTAGTAGTGTAGTCTATAGTCTGGTGTAGTAGTGTAGTCTATAGTCTATAGTCTGGTGTAGTAGTGTGGTCTATAGTCTATAGTCTGGTGTAGTAGTGTGGTCTATAGTCTATAGTCTGATGTAGTAGTGTAGTCTATAGTCTATAGTCTGGTGTAGTAGTGTGGTCTATAGTCTATAGTCTGGTGTAGTAGTGTAGTCTATAGTCTATAGTCTGGTGTAGTAGTGTAGTCTATAGTCTATAGTCTGGTGTAGTAGTGTAGTCTATAGTCTGGTGTAGTAGTGTAGTCTATAGTCTATAGTCTGGTGTAGTAGTGTAGTCTATAGTCCGATGTAGTAGTGTAGTCTATAGTCTGGTGTAGTAGTGTAGTCTATAGTCTATAGTCTGGTGTAGTCTATAGTCTATAGTCTGGTGTAGTAGTGTAGTCTATAGTCTAGAGTCTGGTGTAGTAGTGTAGTCAGGAGTCTGTAGTCTGGTGTAGTAGTGTGGTCTATAGTCTCTAGTCTGGTGTAGTAGTGTAGTCTATAGTCTATAGTCTGGTGTAGTAGTGTAGTCAGGAGTCTATAGTCTGGTGTAGTAGTGTGGTCTATAGTCTATAGTCTGGTGTAGTAGTGTGGTCTATAGTCTATAGTCTGGTGTAGTAGTGTAGTCTATAGTCTATAGTCTGGTGGAGTAGTGTAGTCTATAGTCTATAGTCTGGTTTAGTAGTGTAGTCTATAGTCTACAGTCTGGTGTAGTAGTGTAGTCTATAGTCTATAGTCAGGTGTAGTAGTGTAGTCTATAGTCTATAGTCTGGTGTAGTAGTGTAGTCTATAGTCTATAGTCTGGTGTAGTAGTGTGGTCTATAGTCTATAGTCTGGTGTAGTAGTGTAGTCTATAGTCTATAGTCTGGTGTAGTAGTGTAGTCTATAGTCTGGTGTAGTAGTGTAGTCCATAGTCTGGTGTAGTAGTGTAGTCTATAGTCTATAGTCTGGTGTAGTAGTGTAGTCTATAGTCTATAGTCTGGTGTAGTAGTGTAGTCTATAGTCTGGTGTAGTAGTGTAGTCTATAGTCTATAGTCTGGTGTAGTAGTGTAGTCTATAGTCTGGTGTAGTAGTGTAGTCTATAGTCTGGTGTAGTAGTGTAGTCTATAGTCTATAGTCTGGTGTAGTCTATAGTCTATAGTCTGGTGTAGTAGTGTAGTCTATAGTCTAGAGTCTGGTGTAGTAGTGTAGTCAGGAGTCTGTAGTCTGGTGTAGTAGTGTGGTCTATAGTCTCTAGTCTGGTGTAGTAGTGTAGTCTATAGTCTATAGTCTGGTGTAGTAGTGTAGTCAGGAGTCTATAGTCTGGTGTAGTAGTGTGGTCTATAGTCTATAGTCTGGTGTAGTAGTGTGGTCTATAGTCTATAGTCTGGTGTAGTAGTGTAGTCTATAGTCTATAGTCTGGTGTAGTAGTGTAGTCTATAGTCTATAGTCTGGTGTAGAGGTGTAGTCTATAGTCTGGTGTAGTAGTGTGGTCTATAGTCTGGTGTAGTAGTGTAGTCTATAGTCTATAGTCTGGTGTAGTAGTGTAGTCTATAGTCTATAGTCTGGTGTAGTAGTGTAGTCAGGAGTCTATAGTCTGGTGTAGTAGTGTAGTCTATAGTCTGGTGTAGTAGTGTAGTCTATAGTCTGGTGTAGTAGTGTAGTCTATAGTCTATAGTCTGGTGTAGTAGTGTGGTCTATAGTCTATAGTCTGGTGTAGTAGTGTAGTCTATAGTCTATAGTCTGGTGTAGTAGTGTAGTCTATAGTCTATAGTCTGGTGTAGTAGTGTAGTCTATAGTCTGGTGTAGTAGTGTAGTCTATAGTCTATAGTCTGGTGTAGTAGTGTAGTCTATAGTCTGGTGTAGTAGTGTAGTCTATAGTCTGGTGTAGTAGTGTAGTCTATAGTCTATAGTCTGGTGTAGTCTATAGTCTATAGTCTGGTGTAGTATTGTAGTCTATAGTCTGGTGTAGTAGTGTAGTCTATAGTCTGGTGTAGTAGTGTAGTCTATAGTCTATAGTCTGGTGTAGTAGTGTGGTCTATAGTCTATAGTCTGGTGTAGTAGTGTGGTCTATAGTCTATAGTCTGATGTAGTAGTGTAGTCTATAGTCTATAGTCTGGTGTAGTAGTGTGGTCTATAGTCTATAGTCTGGTGTAGTAGTGTAGTCTATAGTCTATAGTCTGGTGTAGTAGTGTAGTCTATAGTCTATAGTCTGGTGTAGTAGTGTAGTCTATAGTCTGGTGTAGTAGTGTAGTCTATAGTCTATAGTCTGGTGTAGTAGTGTAGTCTATAGTCCGGTGTAGTAGTGTAGTCTATAGTCTGGTGTAGTAGTGTAGTCTATAGTCTATAGTCTGGTGTAGTCTATAGTCTATAGTCTGGTGTAGTAGTGTAGTCTATAGTCTAGAGTCTGGTGTAGTAGTGTAGTCAGGAGTCTGTAGTCTGGTGTAGTAGTGTGGTCTATAGTCTCTAGTCTGGTGTAGTAGTGTAGTCTATAGTCTATAGTCTGGTGTAGTAGTGTAGTCAGGAGTCTAAAGTCTGGTGTAGTAGTGTGGTCTATAGTCTATAGTCTGGTGTAGTAGTGTGGTCTATAGTCTATAGTCTGGTGTAGTAGTGTAGTCTATAGTCTATAGTCTGGTGGAGTAGTGTAGTCTATAGTCTATAGTCTGGTTTAGTAGTGTAGTCTATAGTCTACAGTCTGGTGTAGTAGTGTAGTCTATAGTCTATAGTCAGGTGTAGTAGTGTAGTCTATAGTCTATAGTCTGGTGTAGTAGTGTAGTCTATAGTCTATAGTCTGGTGTAGTAGTGTGGTCTATAGTCTATAGTCTGGTGTAGTAGTGTAGTGTATAGTCTATAGTCTGGTGTAGTAGTGTAGTCTATAGTCTGGTGTAGTAGTGTAGTCCATAGTCTGGTGTAGTAGTGTAGTCTATAGTCTATAGTCTGGTGTAGTAGTGTAGTCTATAGTCTATAGTCTGGTGTAGTAGTGTAGTCTATAGTCTGGTGTAGTAGTGTAGTCTATAGTCTATAGTCTGGTGTAGTAGTGTAGTCTATAGTCTGGTGTAGTAGTGTAGTCTATAGTCTGGTGTAGTAGTGTAGTCTATAGTCTATAGTCTGGTGTAGTCTATAGTCTATAGTCTGGTGTAGTAGTGTAGTCTATAGTCTAGAGTCTGGTGTAGTAGTGTAGTCAGGAGTCTGTAGTCTGGTGTAGTAGTGTGGTCTATAGTCTCTAGTCTGGTGTAGTAGTGTAGTCTATAGTCTAGAGTCTGGTGTAGTAGTGTAGTCAGGAGTCTATAGTCTGGTGTAGTAGTGTGGTCTATAGTCTCTAGTCTGGTGTAGTAGTGTAGTCTATAGTCTATAGTCTGGTGTAGTAGTGTAGTCAGGAGTCTATAGTCTGGTGTAGTAGTGTGGTCTATAGTCTATAGTCTGGTGTAGTAGTGTGGTCTATAGTCTATAGTCTGGTGTAGTAGTGTAGTCTATAGTCTATAGTCTGGTGGAGTAGTGTAGTCTATAGTCTATAGTCTGGTTTAGTAGTGTAGTCTATAGTCTACAGTCTGGTGTAGTAGTGTAGTCTATAGTCTATAGTCAGGTGTAGTAGTGTAGTCTATAGTCTATAGTCTGGTGTAGTAGTGTAGTCTATAGTCTATAGTCTGGTGTAGTAGTGTGGTCTATAGTCTATAGTCTGGTGTAGTAGTGTAGTCTATAGTCTATAGTCTGGTGTAGTAGTGTAGTCTATAGTCTGGTGTAGTAGTGTAGTCCATAGTCTGGTGTAGTAGTGTAGTCTATAGTCTATAGTCTGGTGTAGTAGTGTAGTCTATAGTCTATAGTCTGGTGTAGTAGTGTAGTCTATAGTCTGGTGTAGTAGTGTAGTCTATAGTCTATAGTCTGGTGTAGTAGTGTAGTCTATAGTCTGGTGTAGTAGTGTAGTCTATAGTCTGGTGTAGTAGTGTAGTCTATAGTCTATAGTCTGGTGTAGTCTATAGTCTATAGTCTGGTGTAGTAGTGTAGTCTATAGTCTAGAGTCTGGTGTAGTAGTGTAGTCAGGAGTCTGTAGTCTGGTGTAGTAGTGTGGTCTATAGTCTCTAGTCTGGTGTAGTAGTGTAGTCTATAGTCTATAGTCTGGTGTAGTAGTGTAGTCAGGAGTCTATAGTCTGGTGTAGTAGTGTGGTCTATAGTCTATAGTCTGGTGTAGTAGTGTGGTCTATAGTCTATAGTCTGGTGTAGTAGTGTAGTCTATAGTCTATAGTCTGGTGGAGTAGTGTAGTCTATAGTCTATAGTCTGGTGTAGTAGTGTAGTCTATAGTCTACAGTCTGGTGTAGTAGTGTAGTCTATAGTCTATAGTCAGGTGTAGTAGTGTAGTCTATAGTCTATAGTCTGGTGTAGTAGTGTAGTCTATATTCTATAGTCTGGTGTAGTAGTGTGGTCTATAGTCTATAGTCTGGTGTAGTAGTGTAGTCTATAGTCTATAGTCTGGTGTAGTAGTGTAGTCTATAGTCTGGTGTAGTAGTGTAGTCCATAGTCTGGTGTAGTAGTGTAGTCTATAGTCTGGTGTAGTAGTGTAGTCTATAGTCTGGTGTAGTAGTGTAGTCTATAGTCTATAGTCTGGTGTAGTCTATAGTCTATAGTCTGGTGTAGTAGTGTAGTCTATAGTCTATAGTCTGGTGTAGTAGTGTAGTCAGGAGTCTATAGTCTGGTGTAGTAGTGTGGTCTATAGTCTCTAGTCTGGTGTAGTAGTGTAGTCTATAGTCTATAGTCTGGTGTAGTAGTGTAGTCAGGAGACTATAGTCTGGTGTAGTAGTGTGGTCTATAGTCTATAGTCTGGTGTAGTAGTGTAGTCTATAGTCTGGTGTAGTAGTGTGGTCTATAGTCTGGTGTAGTAGTGTAGTCTATAGTCTGGTGTAGTAGTGTGGTCTATAGTCTGGTGTAGTAGTGTGGTCTATAGTCTGGTGTAGTAGTGTGGTCTATAGTCTGGTGTAGTAGTGTAGTCTATAGTCTATAGTCTGGTGTAGTAGTGTAGTCTATAGTCTATAGTCTGGTGTAGTAGTGTAGTCTATAGTCTATAGTCTGGTGTAGTAGTGTGGTCTATAGTCTATAGTCTATAGTCTGGTGTAGTAGTGTAGTCTATAGTCTATAGTCTGGTGTAGTAGTGTGGTCTATAGTCTGGTGTAGTAGTGTGGTCTATAGTCTGGTGTAGTAGTGTGGTCTATAGTCTGGTGTAGTAGTGTGGTCTATAGTCTATAGTCTGGTGTAGTCGTGTAGTCTATAGTCTATAGTCTGGTGTAGTAGTGTAGTCTATAGTCTATAGTCTGGTGTAGTAGTGTAGTCGATAGTCTATAGTCTGGTGTAGTAGTGTAGTCTATAGTATATAGTCTGGTGTAGTAGTGTAGTCTATAGTCTATAGTCTGGTGTAGTAGTGTAGTCTATAGGCTATAGTCTGGTGTAGTAGTGTAGTCTATAGTATATAGTCTGGAGTAGTAGTGTAGTCTATAGTCTATAGTCTGGTGTAGTAGTGTAGTCTATAGTCTATAGTCTGGTGTAGTAGTGTGGTCAGGAGTCTATAGTCTGGTGTAGTAGTGTAGTCTATAGTCTATAGTCTGGTGTAGTAGTGTAGTCTATAGTCTATAGTCTGGTGTAGTAGTGTAGTCTATAGTCTGGTGTAGTAGTGTAGTCTATAGTCTATAGTCTGGTGTAGTAGTGTAGTCTATAGTCTATAGTCTGGTGTAGTAGTGTAGTCTATAGTCTATAGTCTGGTGTAGTAGCGTAGTCTATAGTCTATAGTCTGGTGTAGTAGTGTAGTCTATAGTCTATAGTCTGGTGTAGTAGTGTAGTCTATAGTATATAGTCTGGTGTAGTAGTGTAGTCTATAGTCTATAGTCTGGTGTAGTAGTGTAGTCTATAGGCTATAGTCTGGTGTAGTAGTGTAGTCTATAGTATATAGTCTGGTGTAGTAGTGTAGTCTATAGTCTATAGTCTGGTGTAGTAGTGTAGTCTATAGTCTATAGTCTGGTGTAGTAGTGTAGTCTATAGGCTATAGTCTGGTGTAGTAGTGTAGTCTATAGTATATAGTCTGGTGTAGTAGTGTAGTCTATAGTCTATAGTCTGGTGTAGTAGTGTAGTCTATGGTCTATAGTCTGGTGTAGTAGTGTAGTCTATAGTCTAGTGTAGTAGTGTATTCTATAGTCTATAGCCTGGTGTAGTAGTGTAGTCTATAGTCTATAGTCTGGTGTAGTAGTGTAGTCTATAGTCTGGTGTAGTAGTGTAGTCTATAGTCTGGTGTAGTAGTGTAGTCTATAGTCTATAGTCTGGTGTAGTAGTGTAGTCAGGAGGCTATAGTCTGGTGTAGTAGTGTGGTCTATAGTCTGGTGTAGTAGTGTGGTCTATAGTCTGGTGTAGTAGTGTGGTCTATAGTCTGGTGTAGTAGTGTAGTCTATAGTCTATAGTCTGGTGTAGTAGTGTAGTCTATAGTCTATAGTCTGGTGTAGTAGTGTAGTCTATAGTCTATAGTCTGGTGTAGTAGTGTGGTCTATAGTCTATAGTCTATAGTCTGGTGTAGTAGTGTAGTCTATAGTCTATAGTCTGGTGTAGTAGTGTGGTCTATAGTCTGGTGTAGTAGTGTGGTCTATAGTCTGGTGTAGTAGTGTGGTCTATAGTCTGGTGTAGTAGTGTGGTCTATAGTCTATAGTCTGGTGTAGTAGTGTAGTCTATAGTCTATAGTCTGGTGTAGTAGTGTAGTCTATAGTCTATAGTCTGGTGTAGTAGTGTAGTCGATAGTCTATAGTCTGGTGTAGTAGTGTAGTCTATAGTATATAGTCTGGTGTAGTAGTGTAGTCTATAGTCTATAGTCTGGTGTAGTAGTGCAGTCTATAGGCTATAGTCTGGTGTAGTAGTGTAGTCTATAGTATATAGTCTGGAGTAGTAGTGTAGTCTATAGTCTATAGTCTGGTGTAGTAGTGTAGTCTATAGTCTATAGTCTGGTGTAGTAGTGTGGTCAGGAGTCTATAGTCTGGTGTAGTAGTGTAGTCTATAGTCTATAGTCTGGTGTAGTAGTGTAGTCTATAGTCTATAGTCTGGTGTAGTAGTGTAGTCTATAGTCTGGTGTAGTAGTGTAGTCTATAGTCTATAGTCTGGTGTAGTAGTGTAGTCTATAGTCTATAGTCTGGTGTAGTAGTGTAGTCTATAGTCTATAGTCTGGTGTAGTAGCGTAGTCTATAGTCTATAGTCTGGTGTAGTAGTGTAGTCTATAGTCTATAGTCTGGTGTAGTAGTGTAGTCTATAGTATATAGTCTGGTGTAGTAGTGTAGTCTATAGTCTATAGTCTGGTGTAGTAGTGTAGTCTATAGGCTATAGTCTGGTGTAGTAGTGTAGTCTATAGTATATAGTCTGGTGTAGTAGTGTAGTCTATAGTCTATAGTCTGGTGTAGTAGTGTAGTCTATAGTCTATAGTCTGGTGTAGTAGTGTAGTCTATAGGCTATAGTCTGGTGTAGTAGTGTAGTCTATAGTATATAGTCTGGTGTAGTAGTGTAGTCTATAGTCTATAGTCTGGTGTAGTAGTGTAGTCTATGGTCTATAGTCTGGTGTAGTAGTGTAGTCTATAGTCTAGTGTAGTAGTGTATTCTATAGTCTATAGCCTGGTGTAGTAGTGTAGTCTATAGTCTATAGTCTGGTGTAGTAGTGTAGTCTATAGTCTGGTGTAGTAGTGTAGTCTATAGTCTGGTGTAGTAGTGTAGTCTATAGTCTATAGTCTGGTGTAGTAGTGTAGTCAGGAGGCTATAGTCTGGTGTAGTAGTGTGGTCTATAGTCTGGTGTAGTAGTGTAGTCTATAGTCTGGTGTAATAGTGTAGTCTATAGTATATAGTCTGGTGTAGTAGTGTAGTCTATAGTCTGGTGTAGTAGTGTAGTCTATAGTCTATAGTCTGGTGTAGTAGTGTAGTCTATAGTCTATAGTCTGGTGTAGTAGTGTAGTCTATAGTCTGGTGTAGTAGTGTAGTCTATAGTCTGGTGTAGTAGTGTAGTCTATAGTCTGGTGTAGTAGTGTAGTCTATAGTCTATAGTCTGGTGTAGTAGTGTAGTCTATAGTCTATAGTCTGGTGTAGTAGTGTAGTCTATATTCTGGTGTAGTAGTGTAGTCTATAGTCTATAGTCTGGTGTAGTAGTGTAGTCTATAGTGTATAGTCTGGTATAGTTGTGTGGTCAGGAGTATATAGTCTGGTGTAGTAGTGTTGTCAGTAGTCTATAGTCTGGTGTAGTAGTGTAGTCTATAGTCTATAGTCTGGTGTAGTAGTGTAGTCTATAGTCTATAGTCTGGTGTAGTAGTGTAGTCTATAGTCTGGTGTAGTAGTGTAGTCTATAGTCTGGTGTAATAGTGTAGTCAGGAGTCTATAGTCTGGTGTAGTAGTGTAGTCTATAGTCTGGTGTAATAGTGTAGTCTATAGTCTGGTGTAGTAGTGTAGTCTATAGTCTATAGTCTGGTGTAGTAGTGTAGTCTATAGTCTGGTGTAGTAGTGTAGTCTATAGTCTATAGTCTGGTGTAGTAGTGTAGTCTATAGTCTGGTGAAGTAGTGTAGTCTATAGTCTATAGTCTGGTGTAGTAGTGTAGTCTATAGTCTGGTGTAGTAGTGTAGTCTATAGTCTATAGTCTGGTGTAGTAGTGTAGTCTATAGTCTAGTGTAGTAGCGTAGTCTATAGTCTATAGTCTGGTGTAGTAGTGTGGTCAGGAGTCTATAGTCTAGTGTAGTAGTGTAGTCTATAGTCTATAGGCTGGTGTAGTAGTGTAGTCTATAGTCTATAGTCTGGTGTAGTAGTGTGGTCAGGAGTCTATAGTCTAGTGTAGTAGTGTAGTCTATAGTCTATAGTCTGGTGTAGTAGTGTGGTCTATAGTCTGGTGTTGTAGTGTAGTCTATAGTCTATAGTCTGGTGTAGTAGTGTGGTCTATAGTCTAGTGTAGTAGTGTAGTCTATAGTCTATAGTCTGGTGTAGTAGTTTGGTCAGGAGTCTATAGTCTAGTGTAGTAGTGTAGTCTATAGTCTATAGTCTGGTGTAGTAGTGTAGTCTATAGTCTATAGTCTGGTGTAGTAGTGTGGTCAGGAGTCTATAGTCTAGTGTAGTAGTGTAGTCTATAGTCTATAGTCTGGTGTAGTAGTGTGGTCTATAGTCTCTAGTCTGGTGTAGTAGTGTAGTCTATAGTCTATAGTCTGGTTTAGTAGTGTAGTCAGGAGTCTATAGTCTGGTGTAGTAGTGTGGTCTATAGTCTATAGTCTGGTGTAGTAGTGTAGTCTATAGTCTGGTGTAGTAGTGTGGTCTATAGTCTGGTGTAGTAGTGTAGTCTATAGTCTGGTGTAGTAGTGTGGTCTATAGTCTGGTGTAGTAGTGTGGTCTATAGTCTGGTGTAGTAGTGTGGTCTATAGTCTGGTGTAGTAATGTAGTCTATAGTCTATAGTCTGGTGTAGTAGTGTAGTCTATAGTCTATAGTCTGGTGTAGTAGTGTGGTCTATAGTCTATAGTCTATAGTCTGGTGTAGTAGTGTAGTCTATAGTCTATAGTCTGGTGTAGTAGTGTGGTCTATAGTCTGGTGTAGTAGTGTGGTCTATAGTCTGGTGTAGTAGTGTGGTCTATAGTCTGGTGTAGTAGTGTAGTCTATAGTCTATAGTCTGGTGTAGTAGTGTAGTCTATAGTCTATAGTCTGGTGTAGTAGTGTAGTCTATAGTCTATAGTCTGGTGTAGTAGTGTAGTCTATAGTCTATAGTCTGGTGTAGTAGTGTAGTCTATAGTATATAGTCTGGTGTAGTAGTGTAGTCTATAGTCTATAGTCTGGTGTAGTAGTGTAGTCTATAGGCTATAGTCTGGTGTAGTAGTGTAGTCTATAGTATATAGTCTGGTGTAGTAGTGTAGTCTATAGTCTATAGTCTGGTGTAGTAGTGTAGTCTATAGTCTATAGTCTGGTGTAGTAGTGTAGTCTATAGGCTATAGTCTGGTGTAGTAGTGTAGTCTATAGTATATAGTCTGGTGTAGTAGTGTAGTCTATAGTCTATAGTCTGGTGTAGTAGTGTAGTCTATAGTCTATAGTCTGGTGTAGTAGTGTGGTCAGGAGTCTATAGTCTGGTGTAGTAGTGTAGTCTATAGTCTCTAGTCTGGTGTAGTAGTGTAGTCTATAGTCTGGTGTAGTAGTGTAGTCTATAGTCTATAGTCTGGTGTAGTAGTGTAGTCTATAGTCTATAGTCTGGTGTAGTAGTGTAGTCTATAGTCTATAGTCTGGTGTAGTAGTGTAGTCTATAGTCTATAGTCTGGTGTAGTAGTGTAGTCTATAGTCTGGTGTAGTAGTGTAGTCTATAGTATATAGTCTGGTGTAGTAGTGTAGTCTATAGTCTATAGTCTGGTGTAGTATTTTAGTCTATAGGCTTTAGTCTGGTGTAGTAGTGTAGTCTATAGTATATAGTCTGGTGTAGTAGTATAGTCTATAGTCTATAGTCTGGTGTAGTGGTGTAGTCTATGGTCTATAGTCTGGTGTAGTAGTGTAGTCTATAGGCTATAGTCTGGTGTAGTAGTGTAGTCTATAGTATATAGTCTGGTGTAGTAGTGTAGTCTATAGTCTATAGTCTGGTGTAGTAGTGTAGTCTATAGTCTATAGTCTGGTGTAGTAGTGTAGTCTATAGTCTGGTGTAGTAGTGTAGTCTATAGTCTATAGTCTGGTGTAGTAGTGTAGTCTATAGTCTATAGTCTGGTGTAGTAGTGTAGTCTATAGTCTGGTGTAGTAGTGTAGTCTATAGTCTGGTGTAGTAGTGTAGTCTATAGTCTATAGTCTGGTGTAGTAGTGTAGTCAGGAGGCTATAGTCTGGTGTAGTAGTGTGGTCTATAGTCTGGTGTAGTAGTGTGGTCTATAGTCTGGTGTAGTAGTGTAGTCTATAGTCTATAGTCTGGTGTAGTAGTGTAGTCTATAGTCTATAGTCTGGTATAGTAGTGTAGTCTATAGTCTATAGTCTGGTGTAGTAGTGTAGTCTATAGTCTGTAGTCTGGTGTAGTAGATTAGTCTATAGTATATAGTCTGGTGCAGTAGTGTAGTCTATAGTCTATAGTCTGGTGTAGTAGTGTAGTCTATAGGCTATAGTCTGGTGTAGTAGTGTAGTCTATAGTATATAGTCTGGTGTAGTAGTGTAGTCTATAGTCTATAGTCTGGTGTAGTAGTGTAGTCTATAGTCTATAGTCTGGTGTAGTAGTGTAGTCTATAGGCTATAGTCTGGTGTAGTAGTGTAGTCTATAGTCTATAGTCTGGTGTAGTAGTGTAGTCTATAGTCTATAGTCTGGTGTAGTAGTGTAGTCTATAGTCTATAGTCTGGTGTAGTAGTGTAGTCTATAGTCTGGTGTAGTATTATAGTCTATAGTATATAGTCTGGTGTTGTAGTGTAGTCTATAGTCTATAGTCTGGTGTAGTAGTAAAGTCTATAGTCTATAGTCTGGTGTAGTAGTGTAGTCTATAGTCTATAGTCTGGTGTAGTAGTGTAGTCTATAGTCTGGTGTAGTAGTGTAGTCTATAGTATATAGTCTGGTGTAGTAGTGTAGTCTATAGTCTATAGTCCGGTGTAGTATTTTAGTCTATAGGCTATAGTCTGTTGTAGTAATGTAGTCTATAGTATGTAGTCTGGTGTAGTAGTATAGTCTATAGTCTATAGTCTGGTGTAGTAGTGTAGTCTATAGTCTATAGTCTGGTGTAGTAGTGTAGTCTATAGGCTATAGTCTGGTGTAGTAGTGTAGTCTATAGTATATAGTCTGGTGTAGTAGTGTAGTCTATAGTCTATAGTCTGGTGTAGTAGTGTAGTCTATAGTCTATAGTCTGGTGTAGTAGTGTAGTCTATAGTCTGGTGTAGTAGTGTAGTCTATAGTCTATAGTCTGGTGTAGTAGTGTAGTCTATAGTCTGGTGTAGTAGTGTAGTCTATAGTATATAGTCTGGTGTAGTAGTGTAGTCTATAGTCTATAGTCTGGTGTAGTAGTGTAGTCTATAGTCTATAGTCTGGTGTAGTAGTGTAGTCTATAGTCTAGTGTCGTAGTGTAGTCTATAGTCTATAGTCTGGTGTAGTAGTGTAGTCTATAGTCTATAGTCTGGTGTAGTAGTGTAGTCTATAGTCTGGTGTAGTAGTGTAGTCTATAGTCTGGTGTAGTAGTGTAGTCTATAGTCTATAGTCTGGTGTAGTAGTGTAGTCAGGAGGCTATAGTCTGGTGTAGTAGTGTGGTCTATAGTCTGGTGTAGTAGTGTGGTCTATAGTCTGGTGTAGTAGTGTAGTCTATAGTCTATAGTCTGGTGTAGTAGTGTAGTCTATAGTCTATAGTCTGGTGTAGTAGTGTAGTCTATAGTCTATAGTCTGGTGTAGTAGTGTAGTCTATAGTCTGTAGTCTGGTGTAGTAGATTAGTCTATAGTATATAGTCTGGTGTAGTAGTGTAGTCTATAGTCTATAGTCTGGTGTAGTAGTGTAGTCTATAGGCTATAGTCTGGTGTAGTAGTGTAGTCTATAGTATATAGTCTGGTGTAGTAGTGTAGTCTATAGTCTATAGTCTGGTGTAGTAGTGTAGTCTATAGTCTATAGTCTGGTGTAGTAGTGTAGTCTATAGGCTATAGTCTGGTGTAGTAGTGTAGTCTATAGTATATAGTCTGGTGTAGTAGTGTAGTCTATAGTCTATAGTCTGGTGTAGTAGTGTAGTCTATAGTCTATAGTCTGGTGTAGTAGTGTGGTCAGGAGTCTATAGTCTGGTGTAGTAGTGTAGTCTATAGTCTATAGTCTGGTGTAGTAGTGTAGTCTATAGTCTATAGTCTGGTGTAGTAGTGTAGTCTATAGTCTGGTGTAGTATTATAGTCTATAGTCTATAGTCTGGTGTTGTAGTGTAGTCTATAGTCTATAGTCTGGTGTAGTAGTAAAGTCTATAGTCTATAGTCTGGTGTAGTAGTGTAGTCTATAGTCTATAGTCTGGTGTAGTAGTGTAGTCTATAGTCTGGTGTAGTAGTGTAGTCTATAGTATATAGTCTGGTGTAGTAGTGTAGTCTATAGTCTATAGTCCGGTGTAGTATTTTAGTCTATAGGCTATAGTCTGGTGTAGTAGTGTAGTCTATAGTATGTAGTCTGGTGTAGTAGTATAGTCTATAGTCTATAGTCTGGTGTAGTAGTGTAGTCTATAGTCTATAGTCTGGTGTAGTAGTGTAGTCTATAGGCTATAGTCTGGTGTAGTAGTGTAGTCTATAGTATATAGTCTGGTGTAGTAGTGTAGTCTATAGTCTATAGTCTGGTGTAGTAGTGTAGTCTATAGTCTATATTCTGGTGTAGTAGTGTAGTCTATAGTCTGGTGTAGTAGTGTAGTCTATAGTCTATAGTCTGGTGTAGTAGTGTAGTCTATAGTCTATAGTCTGGTGTAGTAGTGTAGTCTATAGTCTGGTGTAGTAGTGTAGTCTATAGTCTGGTGTAGTAGTGTAGTCTATAGTCTATAGTCTGGTGTAGTAGTGTAGTCAGGAGGCTATAGTCTGGTGTAGTAGTGTGGTCTATAGTCTGGTGTAGTAGTGTAGTCTATAGTCTGGTGTAATAGTGTAGTCTATAGTCTATAGTCTGGTGTAGTAGTGTAGTCTATAGTCTGGTGTAGTAGTGTAGTCTATAGTCTATAGTCTGGTGTAGTAGTGTAGTCTATAGTCTATTGTCTGGTGTAGTAGTGTAGTCTATAGTCTGTTGTAGTAGTGTAGTCTATAGTCTGGTGTAGTAGTGTAGTCTATAGTCTATAGTCTGGTGTAGTAGTGTAGTCTATAGTCTATAGTCTGGTGTAGTAGTGTAGTCTATATTCTGGTGTAGTAGTGTAGTCTATAGTCTATAGTCTGGTGTAGTAGTGTAGTCTATAGTGTATAGTCTGGTATAGTTGTGTGGTCAGGAGTATATAGTCTGGTGTAGTAGTGTAGTCAGTAGTCTATAGTCTTGTGTAGTAGTGTAGTCTATAGTCTATAGTCTGGTGTAGTAGTGTAGTCTATAGTCTATAGTCTGGTGTAGTAGTGTAGTCTATAGTCTGGTGTAGTAGTGTAGTCTATAGTCTGGTGTAGTCTGGTGTAGTCAGGCGTCTATAGTCTGGTGTAGTAGTGTAGTCCATAGTCTGGTGTAGTAGTGTAGTCTATAGTCTGGTGTAGCAGTGTAGTCTATAGTCTATAGTCTGGTGTAGTAGTGTAGTCTATAGTCTATTGTCTGGTGTAGTAGTGTAGTCTATAGTCTGGTGTAGTAGTGTAGTCTATAGTCTGGTGTAGTAGTGTAGTCTATAGTCTATAGTCTGGTGTAGTAGTGTAGTCTATAGTCTATAGTCTGGTGTAGTAGTGTAGTCTATATTCTGGTGTAGTAGTGTAGTCTATAGTCTATAGTCTGGTGTAGTAGTGTAGTCTATAGTGTATGGTCTGGTATAGTTGTGTGGTCAGGAGTGTATAGTCTGGTGTAGTAGTGTAGTCAGTAGTCTATAGTCTTGTGTAGTAGTGTAGTCTATAGTCTATAGTCTGGTGTAGTAGTGTAGTCTATAGTCTATAGTCTGGTGTAGTAGTGTAGTCTATAGTCTGGTTTAGTAGTGTAGTCTATAGTCTGGTGTAGTAGTGTAGTCAGGAGTCTATAGTCTGGTGTAGTAGTGTAGTCTATAGTCTGGTGTAGTAGTGTAGTCTATAGTCTGGTGTAGTAGTGTAGTCCATAGTCTATAGTCTGGTGTAGTAGTGTAGTCTATAGTCTGGTGTAGTAGTGTAGTCTATAGTCTATAGTCTGGTGTAGTAGTGTAGTCTATAGTCTGGTGAAGTAGTGTAGTCTATAGTCTATAGTCTGGTGTAGTAGTGTAGTCTATAGTCTGGTGTAGTAGTGTAGTCTATAGTCTATAGTCTGGTGTAGTAGTGTAGTCTATAGTCTAGTGTAGTAGTGTAGTCTATAGTCTATAGTCTGGTGTAGTAGTGTGGTCAGGAGTCTATAGTCTAGTGTAGTAGTGTAGTCTATAGTCTATAGTCTGGTGTAGTAGTGTAGTCTATAGTCTATAGTCTGGTGTAGTAGTGTGGTCAGGAGTCTATAGTCTAGTGTAGTAGTGTAGTCTATAGTCTATAGTCTGGTGTAGTAGTGTGGTCTATAGTCTGGTGTTGTAGTCTATAGTCTATAGTCTGGTGTAGTAGTGTGGTCTATAGTCTAGTGTAGTAGTGTAGTCTATAGTCTATAGTCTGGTGTAGTAGTGTGGTCTATAGTCTGGTGTAGTAGTGTAGTCTATAGTCTGGTGTAGTAGTGTAGTCTATAGTCTATAGTCTGGTGTAGTAGTGTAGTCTATAGTCTATAGTCTGGTGTAGTAGTGTAGTCTATATTCTGGTGTAGTAGTGTAGTCTATAGTCTATAGTCTGGTGTAGTAGTGTAGTCTATAGTGTATAGTCTGGTATAGTTGTGTGGTCAGGAGTGTATAGTCTGGTGTAGTAGTGTAGTCAGTAGTCTATAGTCTTGTGTAGTAGTGTAGTCTATAGTCTATAGTCTGGTGTAGTAGTGTAGTCTATAGTCTATAGTCTGGTGTAGTAGTGTAGTCTATAGTCTGGTGTAGTAGTGTAGTCTATAGTCTGGTGTAGTAGTGTAGCCAGGAGTCTATAGTCTGGTGTAGTAGTGTAGTCTATAGTCTGGTGTAGTAGTGTAGTCTATAGTCTGGTGTAGTAGTGTAGTCCATAGTCTATAGTCTGGTGTAGTAGTGTAGTCTATAGTCTGGTGTAGTAGTGTAGTCTATAGTCTATAGTCTGGTGTAGTAGTGTAGTCTATAGTCTGGTGAAGTAGTGTAGTCTATAGTCTATAGTCTGGTGTAGTAGTGTAGTCTATAGTCTGGTGTAGTAGTGTAGTCTATAGTCTATAGTCTGGTGTAGTAGTGTGGTCTATAGTCTAGTGTAGTAGTGTAGTCTATAGTCTATAGTCTGGTGTAGTAGTGTGGTCAGGAGTCTATAGTCTAGTGTAGTAGTGTAGTCTATAGTCTATAGTCTGGTGTAGTAGTGTAGTCTATAGTCTATAGTCTGGTGTAGTAGTGTGGTCAGGAGTCTATAGTCTAGTGTAGTAGTGTAGTCTATAGTCTATAGTCTGGTGTAGTAGTGTGGTCTATAGTCTGGTGTTGTAGTGTAGTCTATAGTCTATAGTCTGGTGTAGTAGTGTGGTCTATAGTCTAGTGTAGTAGTGTAGTCTATAGTCTATAGTCTGGTGTAGTAGTGTGGTCTATAGTCTGGTGTAGTAGTGTAGTCTATAGTCTGGTGTAGTAGTGTAGTCTATAGTCTGGTGTAGTAGTGTAGTCTATAGTCTGGTGTAGTAGTGTAGTCTATAGTCTGGTGTAGTAATGTAGTCTATAGTCTGGTGTAGTAGTGTAGTCTATAGTCTGGTGTAGTAGTGTAGTCTATAGTCTGGTGTAGTAGTGTAGTCTATAGTCTGGTGTAGTAGTGTAGTCTATAGTCTGGTGTAGTAGTGTAGTCTATAGTCTGGTGTAGTAGTGTAGTCTATAGTCTGGTGTAGTAGTGTAGTCTATAGTCTGGTGTAGTAGTGTAGTCTATAGTCTGGTGTAGTAGTGTAGTCTATAGTCTGGTGTAGTAGTGTAGTCTATAGTCTGGTGTAGTAGTGTAGTCTATAGTCTGGTGTAGTAGTGTAGTCTATAGTCTGGTGTAGTAGTGTAGTCTATAGTCTGGTGTAGTAGTGTAGTCTATAGTCTATAGTCTGGTGTAGTAGTGTAGTCTATAGTCTGGTGTAGTAGTGTAGTCTATAGTCTGGTGTAGTAGTGTAGTCTATAGTCTGGTGTAGTTGTGTAGTCTATAGTCTGGTGTAGTAGTGTAGTCTATAGTCTATAGTCTGGTGTAGTAGTGTAGTCTATAGTCTATAGTCTGGTGTAGTAGTGTGGTCTATAGTCTATAGTCTGGTGTAGTAGTGTAGTCTATAGTCTATAGTCTGGTGTAGTAGTGTAGTCTATAGTCTATAGTCTGGTGTAGTAGTGTGGTCTATAGTCTATAGTCTGGTGTAGTAGTGTAGTCTATAGTCTGGTGTAGTAGTGTAGTCTATAGTCTGGTGTAGTAGTGTAGTCTATAGTCTGGTGTAGTAGTGTAGTCTATAGTCTGGTGTAGTAGTGTGGTCTATAGTCTGGTGTAGTAGTGTAGTCTGTAGTCTGGTGTAGTAGTGTAGTCTATAGTCTGGTGTAGTAGTGTAGTCTATAGTCGGGTGTAGTGGTGTGGTCAGGAGTCTTGTGTAGTAGTGTAGTCTATAGTCTGGTGTAGTAGTGTAGTCTATAGTCTGGTGTAGTAGTGTAGTCTATAGTCTGGTGTAGTAGTGTAGTCTGTAGTCTGGTGTAGTAGTGTAGTCTATAGTCTGGTGTAGTAGTGTAGTCTATAGTCTGGTGTAGTAGTGTAGTCTATAGTCTATAGTCTGGTGTAGTAGTGTAGTCTATAGTCTGGTGTAGTAGTGTGGTCTATAGTCTATAGTCTGGTGTAGTAGTGTGGTCTATAGTCTATAGTCTGGTGTAGTAGTTTGGTCTATAGTCTATAGTCTGGTGTAGTAGTGTAGTCTATAGTCTATAGTCTGGTGTAGTAGTGAGGTCTATAGTCTATAGTCTGGTGTAGTAGTGTAGTCTATAGTCTGGTGTAGTAGTGTAGTCTATAGTCTGGTGTAGTAGTGTAGTCTATAGTCTGGTGTAGTAGTGTAGTCTATAGTCTATAGTCTGGTGTAGTAGTGTAGTCTATAGTCTATAGTCTGGTGTAGTAGTGTGGTCTATAGTCTATAGTCTGGTGTAGTAGTGTAGTCTATAGTCTATAGTCTGGTGTAGTAGTGTGGTCTATAGTCTATAGTCTGGTGTAGTAGTGTAGTCTATAGTATGGTGTAGTAGTGTAGTCTATAGTCTGGTGTAGTAGTGTAGTCTATAGTCTGGTGTAGTAGTGTAGTCTATAGTCTGGTGTAGTAGTGTGGTCTATAGTCTGGTGTAGTAGTGTAGTCTATAGTCTGGTGTAGTAGTGTAGTCTGTAGTCTGGTGTAGTAGTGTAGTCTATAGTCTGGTGTAGTAGTGTAGTCTGTAGTCTGGTGTAGTAGTGTGGTCAGGAGTCTGGTGTAGTAGTGTAGTCTATAGTCTGGTGTAGTAGTGTAGTCTATAGTCTGGTGTAGTAGTGTAGTCTATAGTCTGGTGTAGTAGTGTAGTCTGTAGTCTGGTGTAGTAGTGTAGTCTATAGTCTGGTGTAGTAGTGTAGTCTATAGTCTGGTGTAGTAGTGTAGTCCATAGTCTGTAGTCTGGTGTAGTAGTGTAGTCTATAGTCTGGTGTAGTAGTGTGGTCTATAGTCTATAGTCTGGTGTAGTAGTGTGGTCGATAGTCTATAGTCTGGTGTAGTAGTGTGGTCGATAGTCTATAGTCTGGTGTAGTAGTGTGGTCTATAGTCTATAGTCTGGTGTAGTAGTGTGGTCTATAGTCTATAGTCTGGTGTAGTAGTGTGGTCTATAGTCTATAGTCTGGTGTAGTAGTGTGGTCTATAGTCTATAGTCTGGTGTAGTAGTGTGGTCTATAGTCTATAGTCTGGTGTAGTAGTGTGGTCTATAGTCTGGTGTAGTAGTGTAGTCTATAGTCTGGTGTAGTAGTGTAGTCTATAGTCTGGTGTAGTAGTGTAGTCTATAGTCTGGTGTAGTAGTGTAGTCTGTAGTCTGGTGTAGTAGTGTAGTCTATAGTCTGGTGTAGTAGTGTAGTCTATAGTCTGGTGTAGTAGTGTAGTCCATAGTCTGTAGTCTGGTGTAGTAGTGTAGTCTATAGTCTGGTGTAGTAGTGTGGTCTATAGTCTATAGTCTGGTGTAGTAGTGTGGTCGATAGTCTATAGTCTGGTGTAGTAGTGTGGTCGATAGTCTATAGTCTGGTGTAGTAGTGTGGTCTATAGTCTATAGTCTGGTGTAGTAGTGTGGTCTATAGTCTATAGTCTGGTGTAGTAGTGTGGTCTATAGTCTATAGTCTGGTGTAGTAGTGTGGTCTATAGTCTATAGTCTGGTGTAGTAGTGTGGTCTATAGTCTATAGTCTGGTGTAGTAGTGTGGTCTATAGTCTGGTGTAGTAGTGTAGTCTATAGTCTGGTGTAGTAGTGTAGTCTGTAGTCTGGTGTAGTAGTGTAGTCTATAGTCTGGTGTAGTAGTGTAGTCTATAGTCTGGTGTAGTAGTGTAGTCTATAGTCTATAGTCTGGTGTAGTAGTGTAGTCTATAGTCTGGTGTAGTAGTGTGGTCTATAGTCTATAGTCTGGTGTAGTAGTGTGGTCTATAGTCTATAGTCTGGTGTAGTAGTGTGGTCTATAGTCTATAGTTTGGTGTAGTAGTGTAGTCTATAGTCTATAGTCTGGTGTAGTAGTGTGGTCTATAGTCTATAGTCTGGTGTAGTAGTGTAGTCTATAGTCTGGTGTAGTAGTGTAGTCTATAGTCGGGTGTAGTAGTGTAGTCTATAGTCTGGTGTAGTAGTGTAGTCTATAGTCTATAGTCTGGTGTAGTAGTGTAGTCTATAGTCTATAGTCTGGTGTAGTAGTGTGGTCTATAGTCTATAGTCTGGTGTAGTAGTGTAGTCTATAGTCTATAGTCTGGTGTAGTAGTGTGGTCTATAGTCTATAGTCTGGTGTAGTAGTGTAGTCTATAGTCTGGTGTAGTAGTGTGGTCTATAGTCTGGTGTAGTAGTGTAGTCTATAGTCTGGGGTAGTAGTGTAGTCTATAGTCTGGTGTAGTAGTGTGGTTTATAGTCTTGTGTAGTAGTGTAGTCTATAGTCTGGTGTAGTAGTGTAGTCTGTAGTCTGGTGTAGTAGTGTAGTCTATAGTCTGGTGTAGTAGTGTAGTCTGTAGTCTGGTGTAGTATTGTGGTCAGGAGTCTGGTGTAGTAGTGTAGTCTATAGTCTGGTGTAGTAGTGTAGTCTATAGTCTGGTGTAGTAGTGTAGTCTATAGTCTGGTGTAGTAGTGTAGTCTGTAGTCTGGTGTAGTAGTGTAGTCTATAGTCTGGTGTAGTAGTGTAGTCTATAGTCTGGTGTAGTAGTGTAGTCCATAGTCTATAGTCTGGTGTAGTAGTGTAGTCTATAGTCTGGTGTAGTAGTGTGGTCTATAGTCTATAGTCTGGTGTAGTAGTGTGGTCGATAGTCTATAGTCTGGTGTAGTAGTGTGGTCTATAGTCTATAGTCTGGTGTAGTAGTGTGGTCTATAGTCTATAGTCTGGTGTAGTAGTGTGGTCTATAGTCTATAGTCTGGTGTAGTAGTGTGGTCTATAGTCTATAGTCTGGTGTAGTAGTGTGGTCTATAGTCTATAGTCTGGTGTAGTAGTGTGGTCTATAGTCTATAGTCTGGTGTAGTAGTGTGGTCTATAGTCTGGTGTAGTAGTGTAGTCTATAGTCTGGTGTAGTAGTGTAGTCAGGAGTCTATAGTCTGGTGTAGTAGTGTAGTCAGGAGGCTATAGTCTGGTGTAGTAGTGTGGTCTATAGTCTATAGTCTGGTGTAGTAGTGTAGTCTATAGTCTGGTGTAGTAGTGTGGTCTATAGTCTGGTGTAGTAGTGTAGTCTATAGTCTGGTGTAGTAGTGTAGTCTATAGTCTGGTGTAGTAGTGTAGTCTATAGTCTGGTGTAGTAGTGTAGTCTATAGTCTGGTGTAGTAGTGTAGTCTATAGTCTATAGTCTGGTGTAGTAGTGTGGTCTATAGTCTATAGTCTGGTGTAGTAGTGTGGTCTATAGTCTATAGTCTGGTGTAGTAGTGTAGTCTATAGTCTATAGTCTGGTGTAGTAGTGTAGTCTATAGTCTGTTGTAGTAGTGTAGTCTATAGTCTGGTGTAGTAGTGTAGTCTATAGTCTGGTGTAGTAGTGTAGTCTATAGTCTGTTGTAGTAGTGTAGTCTATAGTCTATAGTCTGTTGTAGTAGTGTAGTCTATAGTCTATAGTCTATAGTCTGTTGTAGTAGTGTAGTCTATAGTCTGGTGTAGTAGTGTAGTCTATAGTCTATAGTCTGGTGTAGTAGTGTAGTCTCTAGTCTATAGTCTGGTGTAGTAGTGTAGTCTATAGTCTATAGTCTATAGTCTGGTGTAGTAGTGTAGTCTATAGTCTGGTGTAGTAGTGTAGTCTATAGTCTGGTGTAGTAGTGTAGTCTATAGTCTGGTGTAGTAGTGTAGTCTATAGTCTGGTGTAGTAGTGTAGTCTATAGTCTGGTGTAGTAGTGTAGTCTATAGTCTGGTGTAGTAGTGTAGTCTATAGTCTGGTGTAGTAGTGTAGTAGTGTAGTCTATAGTCTGGTGTAGTAGTGTAGTAGTGTAGTCTATAGTCTGGTGTAGTAGTGTAGTAGTGTAGTCTATAGTCTGGTGTAGTAGTGTAGTCTATAGTCTATAGTCTGGTGTAGTAGTGTAGTCTATAGTCTAAAGTCTGGTGTAGTAGTGTAGTCTATAGTCTGGTGTAGTAGTGTAGTCTATAGTCTGGTGTAGTAGTGTAGTCTATAGTCTGGTGTAGTAGTGTAGTCTATAGTCTATAGTCTGGTGTAGTAGTGTGGTCTATAGTCTGGTGTAGTAGTGTAGTCTATAGTCTATAGTCTGGTGTAGTAGTGTAGTCTATAGTCTGGTGTAGTAGTGTAGTCTATAGTCTGGTGTAGTAGTGTAGTCTATAGTCTGGTGTAGTAGTGTAGTCCATGGTCTATAGTCTGGTGCAGTAGTGTAGTCTATAGTCTGGTGTAGTAGTGTAGTCTATAGTCTGGTGTAGTAGTGTAGTCTATAGTCTGGTGTAGTAGTGTAGTCTATAGTCTGGTGTAGTAGTGTAGTCTATAGTCTGGTGTAGTAGTGTAGTCTATAGTCTGGTGTAGTAGTGTAGTCTATAGTCTGGTGTAGTAGTGTAGTCTATAGTCTGGTGTAGTAGTGTAGTCTATAGTCTGGTGTAGTAGTGTAGTCTATAGTCTGGTGTAGTAGTGTAGTCTATAGTCTGGTGTAGTAGTGTAGTCTATAGTCTGGTGTAGTAGTGTAGTCTATAGTCTGGTGTAGTAGTGTGGTCAGCAGACTGTTGTCAGGTCTCTTGCTCGGCTTGCTCTCCTCTGTTTTCATTAGCAGGCTAGTCACACGGTGAGGAGACGCAGCAGATATCAGGTCTCTTGCTCGGCTTGCTCTCCTCTGTTTTCATTAGCAGGCTAGTCACACGGTGTAGTCTATAGTCTGGTGTAGTAGTGTAGTAGTGTAGTGTTGCTCTCCTCTGTTTTCATTAGCAGGCTAGTCACACGGTGTAGTCTATAGTCTGGTGTAGTAGTGTAGTAGTGTAGTGTTGCTCTCCTCTGTTTTCATTAGCAGGCTAGTCACACGGTGTAGTCTATAGTCTGGTGTAGTAGTGTAGTAGTGTAGTGTTGCTCTCCTCTGTTTTCATTAGCAGGCTAGTCACACGGTGTAGTCTATAGTCTGGTGTAGTAGTGTAGTAGTGTAGTGTTGCTCTCCTCTGTTTTCATTAGCAGGCTAGTCACACGGTGTAGTCTATAGTCTGGTGTAGTAGTGTAGTAGTGTAGTGTTGCTCTCCTCTGTTTTCATTAGCAGGCTAGTCACACGGTGTAGTCTATAGTCTGGTGTAGTAGTGTAGTAGTGTAGTGTTGCTCTCCTCTGTTTTCATTAGCAGGCTAGTCACACGGTGTAGTCTATAGTCTGGTGTAGTAGTGTAGTAGTGTAGTGTTGCTCTCCTCTGTTTTCATTAGCAGGCTAGTCACACGGTGTAGTCTATAGTCTGGTGTAGTAGTGTAGTAGTGTAGTGTTGCTCTCCTCTGTTTTCATTAGCAGGCTAGTCACACGGTGAGGAGACGCAGCAGAGCAGAACATCTCAGCGGCCCTTAGAGACGGAGATGGATGGCACGTGGAAAAGGAACAAACCTGTCTGAGATTAGGGACTGTTAGGAGAGGAGGAAGAGAGGAGACGAGGGGAGAGACGGAGATGGATGGCACGTGGAAAAGGAACAAACCTGTCTGAGATTAGGGACTGTTAGGAGAGGAGGAAGAGAGGAGACGAGGGGAGAGACGGAGATGGATGGCACGTGGAAAAGGAACAAACCTGTCTGAGATTAGGGACTGTTAGGAGAGGAGGAAGAGAGGAGACGAGGGGAGAGACGGAGATGGATGGCACGTGGAAAAGGAACAAACCTGTCTGAGATTAGGGACTGTTAGGAGAGGAGGAAGAGAGGAGACGAGGGGAGAGACGGAGATGGATGGCACGTGGAAAAGGAACAAACCTGTCTGAGATTAGGGACTGTTAGGAGAGGAGGAAGAGAGGAGACGAGGGGAGAGACGGAGATGGATGGCACGTGGAAAAGGAACAAACCTGTCTGAGATTAGGGACTGTTAGGAGAGGAGGAAGAGAGGAGACGAGGGGAGAGACGGAGATGGATGGCACGTGGAAAAGGAACAAACCTGTCTGAGATTAGGGACTGTTAGGAGAGGAGGAAGAGAGGAGACGAGGGGAGAGACGGAGATGGATGGCACGTGGAAAAGGAACAAACCTGTCTGAGATTAGGGACTGTTAGGAGAGGAGGAAGAGAGGAGACGAGGGGAGAGACGGAGATGGATGGCACGTGGAAAAGGAACAAACCTGTCTGAGATTAGGGACTGTTAGGAGAGGAGGAAGAGAGGAGACGAGGGGAGAGACGGAGATGGATGGCACGTGGAAAAGGAACAAACCTGTCTGAGATTAGGGACTGTTAGGAGAGGAGGAAGAGAGGAGACGAGGGGAGAGACGGAGATGGATGGCACGTGGAAAAGGAACAAACCTGTCTGAGATTAGGGACTGTTAGGAGAGGAGGAAGAGAGGAGACGAGGGGAGAGACGGAGATGGATGGCACGTGGAAAAGGAACAAACCTGTCTGAGATTAGGGACTGTTAGGAGAGGAGGAAGAGAGGAGACGAGGGGAGAGACGGAGATGGATGGCACGTGGAAAAGGAACAAACCTGTCTGAGATTAGGGACTGTTAGGAGAGGAGGAAGAGAGGAGACGAGGGGAGAGACGGAGATGGATGGCACGTGGAAAAGGAACAAACCTGTCTGAGATTAGGGACTGTTAGGAGAGGAGGAAGAGAGGAGACGAGGGGAGAGACGGAGATGGATGGCACGTGGAAAAGGAACAAACCTGTCTGAGATTAGGGACTGTTAGGAGAGGAGGAAGAGAGGAGACGAGGGGAGAGACGGAGATGGATGGCACGTGGAAAAGGAACAAACCTGTCTGAGATTAGGGACTGTTAGGAGAGGAGGAAGAGAGGAGACGAGGGGAGAGACGGAGATGGATGGCACGTGGAAAAGGAACAAACCTGTCTGAGATTAGGGACTGTTAGGAGAGGAGGAAGAGAGGAGACGAGGGGAGAGACGGAGATGGATGGCACGTGGAAAAGGAACAAACCTGTCTGAGATTAGGGACTGTTAGGAGAGGAGGAAGAGAGGAGACGAGGGGAGAGACGGAGATGGATGGCACGTGGAAAAGGAACAAACCTGTCTGAGATTAGGGACTGTTAGGAGAGGAGGAAGAGAGGAGACGAGGGGAGAGACGGAGATGGATGGCACGTGGAAAAGGAACAAACCTGTCTGAGATTAGGGACTGTTAGGAGAGGAGGAAGAGAGGAGACGAGGGGAGAGACGGAGATGGATGGCACGTGGAAAAGGAACAAACCTGTCTGAGATTAGGGACTGTTAGGAGAGGAGGAAGAGAGGAGACGAGGGGAGAGACGGAGATGGATGGCACGTGGAAAAGGAACAAACCTGTCTGAGATTAGGGACTGTTAGGAGAGGAGGAAGAGAGGAGACGAGGGGAGAGACGGAGATGGATGGCACGTGGAAAAGGAACAAACCTGTCTGAGATTAGGGACTGTTAGGAGAGGAGGAAGAGAGGAGACGAGGGGAGAGACGGAGATGGATGGCACGTGGAAAAGGAACAAACCTGTCTGAGATTAGGGACTGTTAGGAGAGGAGGAAGAGAGGAGACGAGGGGAGAGACGGAGATGGATGGCACGTGGAAAAGGAACAAACCTGTCTGAGATTAGGGACTGTTAGGAGAGGAGGAAGAGAGGAGACGAGGGGAGAGACGGAGATGGATGGCACGTGGAAAAGGAACAAACCTGTCTGAGATTAGGGACTGTTAGGAGAGGAGGAAGAGAGGAGACGAGGGGAGAGACGGAGATGGATGGCACGTGGAAAAGGAACAAACCTGTCTGAGATTAGGGACTGTTAGGAGAGGAGGAAGAGAGGAGACGAGGGGAGAGACGGAGATGGATGGCACGTGGAAAAGGAACAAACCTGTCTGAGATTAGGGACTGTTAGGAGAGGAGGAAGAGAGGAGACGAGGGGAGAGACGGAGATGGATGGCACGTGGAAAAGGAACAAACCTGTCTGAGATTAGGGACTGTTAGGAGAGGAGGAAGAGAGGAGACGAGGGGAGAGACGGAGATGGATGGCACGTGGAAAAGGAACAAACCTGTCTGAGATTAGGGACTGTTAGGAGAGGAGGAAGAGAGGAGACGAGGGGAGAGACGGAGATGGATGGCACGTGGAAAAGGAACAAACCTGTCTGAGATTAGGGACTGTTAGGAGAGGAGGAAGAGAGGAGACGAGGGGAGAGACGGAGATGGATGGCACGTGGAAAAGGAACAAACCTGTCTGAGATTAGTCTGTCTTCCAGCAGGGGGACTCGCTCCAGTCTGAGGATCCATTTGTTTTCTACTGAGAGAGATAATTCTTTAATTAACCTGCAGAGCATCTCTGGATCTCGAAGAGTTAAAGAACTTATGTATCTCTGCTGAGTTAAAGCGCTGTCAAGAGGTGTTACCTCTCTGCCGGGACGGTTACAAAATAACCAGACTTTGTTTTCAGCCCCAGCTCAGGAAGAAGACTGTCCTTGACCCTACTGATGGCATCTTAGTGGCTGCTGTTGGAAATTCAACGTGTTGAGTTTTGTAAATGCAGACATATATATTTATTAATACATTTACAGTGGGGTGTAGATGTGACATTGTTTTATTTGTAGAAGATTGCTGTTGACTTGACCAATACTAAAAACACATTAAATCATACAAATGAATAGAGTTGAATTAAAGAGAAAACATTTACGTAAAGCATTTCTTCACACCTACACATCTTATGCACTGACAGAGAGAAAGAGACTACTATAGGACATTATCAACCCCCATGCCCCCTGTTAGGGGTAAATCACATCCACGACTGAAGTCTCTCTCACTCTAACCAGTTCCATCTAATATCTGCCTTCAGATTCACAAACACATGTCTCCCTCAGGCAACAGCAGCAGCCTCTGCACTCCTGCAAATAAATTCAACATGCCCCCCCCCCCAGCCTGGAGAGGTTCATCATACTTGGTGTCTGGTTCATGCTTTATTCCCCCCCCCCCCTTTAAATGTGTAATTCCGCTGCCATCTGGCAGGGGAGCAGGCTTCCGAGGGCTGTGTGATGCCAGCAGGACGATGCCACATCTTGGAACGGGCTATTGCTTTCTAAATGGCTCTGGGCTCCGTTGTCCTCTCCACACTGTATTGAAGCAATATCATTAGCTTGTTTTCGATCCCCGACTTCTCTTCCCAAAGTTTAAAAAGTAATCTTGACTCTCTTGCAGGCTGTTGTGATAAGGAATGTGAACTGGGTCAAGGACGGTGGAAGTCATCCAGTATAATCACAACAGAGTTCAGTTTATTCTGCTCTGCTGTGAGCTGCTGCTGGGAGAGATACACATCCACTACTGGATTTAGAGCCATTGTTTCTCTTTCCTCATGAGTCAAATCATTTCCTGCTATTTTCTTTCCACAGTATAGTCAGTATTAAAGCTGCTCAGATATTATGGAGCCATCTGGAAGGAAGGAGTGTACAGACCGCTCACCTCAACACTACAGCGGTAGGACATCCACCTCAACACTACAGCGGTAGGACATCCACCTCAACACTACAGCGGTAGGACATCCACCTCAACACTACAGTGGTAGGACATCCACCTCAACACTACAGCGGTAGGACATCCACCTCAACACTACAGCGGTAGGACATCCACCTCAACACTACAGCGGTAGGACATCCACCTCAACACTACAGCGGTAGGACATCCACCTCAACACTACAGTGGTAGGGCATCCACCTCAACACTACAGCGGTAGGACATCCACCTCAACACTACAGTGGTAGGACATCCACCTCAACACTACAGTGGTAGGACATCCACCTCAACACTACAGTGGTAGGACATCCACCTCAACACTAAAGTGGTAGGGCATCCACCTCAACACTACAGTGGTAGGACATCCACCTCAACACTACAGTGGTAGGACATCCACCTCAACACTACAGTGGTAGGACATCCACCTCAACACTACAGTGGTAGGACATCCACCTCAACACGACAGTGGTAGGACATCCACCTCAACACGACAGTGGTAGGACATCCACCTCAACACTACAGCGGTAGGACATCCACCTCAACACGACAGTGGTAGGACATCCACCTCAACACTACAGTGGTAGGACATCCACCTCAACACTACAGCGGTAGGACATCCACCTCAACACTACAGTGGTAGGACATCCACCTCAACACGACAGTGGTAGGACATCCACCTCAACACTACAGTGGTAGGACATCCACCTCAACACTACAGTGGTAGGACATCCACCTCAACACGACAGTGGTAGGACATCCACCTCAACACGACAGTGGTAGGACATCCACCTCAACACTACAGCGGTAGGACATCCATCTCAACACGACAGTGGTAGGACATCCACCTCAACACTACAGTGGTAGGACATCCACCTCAACACTACAGCGGTAGGACATCCACCTCAACACTACAGTGGTAGGACATCCACCTCAACACGACAGTGGTAGGACATCCACCTCAACACTACAGCGGTAGGACATCCACCTCAACACTACAGCGGTAGGACATCCACCTCAACACTACAGTGGTAGGACATCCACCTCAACACTACAGTGGTAGGACATCCACCTCAACACTACAGTGGTAGGACATCCACCTCAACACTACAGTGGTAGGACATCCACCTCAACACTACAGCGGTAGGACATCCACCTCAACACTACAGTGGTAGGACATCCACCTCAACACGACAGTGGTAGGACATCCACCTCAACACTACAGCGGTAGGACATCCACCTCAACACTACAGCGGTAGGACATCCACCTCAACACTACAGTGGTAGGACATCCACCTCAACACTACAGTGGTAGGACATCCACCTCAACACTACAGTGGTAGGACATCCACCTCAACACTACAGCGGTAGGACATCCACCTCAACACTACAGCGGTAGGACATCCACCTCAACACTACAGCGGTAGGACATCCACCTCAACACTACAGTGGTAGGACATCCACCTCAACACGACAGTGGTAGGACATCCACCTCAACACGACAGTGGTAGGACATCCACCTCAACACTACAGCGGTAGGACATCCACCTCAACACGACAGTGGTAGGACATCCACCTCAACACTACAGTGGTAGGACATCCACCTCAACACTACAGCGGTAGGACATCCACCTCAACACTACAGTGGTAGGACATCCACCTCAACACGACAGTGGTAGGACATCCACCTCAACACTACAGTGGTAGGACATCCACCTCAACACTACAGTGGTAGGACATCCACCTCAACACGACAGTGGTAGGACATCCACCTCAACACGACAGTGGTAGGACATCCACCTCAACACTACAGCGGTAGGACATCCACCTCAACACGACAGTGGTAGGACATCCACCTCAACACTACAGTGGTAGGACATCCACCTCAACACTACAGCGGTAGGACATCCACCTCAACACTACAGTGGTAGGACATCCACCTCAACACGACAGTGGTAGGACATCCACCTCAACACTACAGCGGTAGGACATCCACCTCAACACTACAGCGGTAGGACATCCACCTCAACACTACAGTGGTAGGACATCCACCTCAACACTACAGTGGTAGGACATCCACCTCAACACTACAGTGGTAGGACATCCACCTCAACACTACAGTGGTAGGACATCCACCTCAACACTACAGCGGTAGGACATCCACCTCAACACTACAGTGGTAGGACATCCACCTCAACACGACAGTGGTAGGACATCCACCTCAACACTACAGCGGTAGGACATCCACCTCAACACTACAGCGGTAGGACATCCACCTCAACACTACAGTGGTAGGACATCCACCTCAACACTACAGTGGTAGGACATCCACCTCAACACTACAGTGGTAGGACATCCACCTCAACACTACAGCGGTAGGACATCCACCTCAACACTACAGCGACAACCATTATGTAAACACAGTGCAGTAGCTTTGAAACAAAAGGCTCCATATTTTGGTGTATATATTATTATCCATTCATTCTTTAGGCACTGTATGTTGCTTAATAGACCTGGGCATGAATTCAAAAATACAAATTGAATAACACAACACTTTATAAAATATTATTTATATGTATTCCTATACTAGTATTGATAGGTTAAAATAATAAGTTAATATGAAAATAAAATAAACATTCCAGGAACAATATACGATACTACATTTTGTCAAAACACCAATATAACCACGGCAACATTAAGTATATACGATGTGTCCAAAATGGCACCCTATTCCCTACATAGTCCACTTATTTTGACCAGAGCCTTATGAGTAGTAGTGCACTATACAGGGAATAGGGTACCATTTTGACACATGCACACTGTACTGTATCAACACACTATTAAAGAGATCTGCTAATGCAGGAGTGGAGTGGTGGCCTTCGAAGGGATGGAGGGATGTAGGGGTGGAGGAGTCGAAGGGTGGAGGGGTGGAGGGGTGGAGGGGTGGAGGGGTGGAGGGGTCGAAGGGTGGAGGAGTGGAGGAGTGGAGGGGTAGAGGGGTGGAGGGGTGGAGGAGTGGAATGGTGTAGGGGTGGAGGGGTGGAGGAGTCGAAGGGTGGAGGAGTGGAGGGATGGAGGGGTGGAGGGGTGGAGGAGTCGAAGGGTGGAGGAGTGGAGGGATGGAGGGGTGGAGGGGTGGAGGAGTCGAAGGGTGGAGGAGTGGAGGGATGGAGGAGTTGAAGGGTGGAGGGGTGGAGGAGTGGAGGGGTGGAGGAGTGGAGGGGTGGAGGAGTGGAGGGGTGGAGGAGTCGAAGGGTGGAGGAGTGGAGGGGTGGAGGGGTGGAGGGGTGGAGGGGTCGAAGGGTGGAGGAGTGGAGGAGTGGAGGGGTAGAGGGGTGGAGGGGTGGAGGAGTGGAATGGTGTAGGGGTGGAGGGGTGGAGGAGTCGAAGGGTGGAGGAGTGGAGGGATGGAGGAGTGGAGGGGTGGAGGAGTCGAAGGGTGGAGGAGTGGAGGGATGGAGGAGTTGAAGGGTGGAGGGGTGGAGGAGTGGAGGGGTGGAGGAGTGGAGGGGTGGAGGAGTGGAGGGGTGGAGGAGTCGAAGGGTGGAGGAGTGGAGGGGTGGAGGGGTGGAGGGGTGGAGGGGTCGATGGGTGGAGGGGTGGAGGAGTGGAGGGGTAGAGGGGTGGAGGGGTGGAGGAGTGGAATGGTGTAGGGGTGGAGGGGTGGAGGAGTCGAAGGGTGGAGGAGTGGAGGGATGGAGGGGTGGAGGGGTGGAGGAGTCGAAGGGTGGAGGAGTGGAGGGATGGAGGAGTTGAAGGGTGGAGGGGTGGAGGAGTGGAGGGGTGGAGGAGTGGAGGGGTGGAGGAGTGGAGGGGTGGAGGAGTCGAAGGGTGGAGGAGTGGAGGAGTGGAAGGGTGGAGGAGTGGAGGAGTGGAGGGGTGGAGGGGTGGAGGGGTGGAGGAGTCGAAGGGTGGAGGGGTGGAGGTGTGGAGGAGTCGAAGGGTGGAGGGGTGGAGGAGTCGAAGGGTGGAGGAGTGGAGGGGTGGAGGGGTGGAGGGGTGGAGGAGTCGAAGGGTGGAGGAGTGGAGGGGTGGAGGAGTGGAGGAGTGGAGGGGTGGAGGAGTGGAGGAGTGGAGGGGTGGAGGAGTCGAAGGGTGGAGGAGTGGAGGGGTGGAGGGGTGGAGGGGTGGAGGAGTCGAAGGGTGGAGGAGTGGAGGAGTGGAGGGGTGGAGGAGTGGAGGAGTGGAGGGGTGGATGGGTAGAGGAGTGGAGGGGTGGAGGGGTGGAGGGGTGGAGGAGTGGAATGGTGTAGGGGTGGAGGGGTGGAGGGGTGGAGGGGTGGAGGAGTGGAATGGTGTAGGGGTGGAGGGGTGGAGGGGCGGAGCAGTGGAAGGGTGGAGGGGTGGAAGGGTGGAGGGGTGGAGGGGTGGAGGGGTGGAGGGTTCGAAGGGTGGAGGGATGGAGGGGTGGAGGAGTGGAGGGGTGGAGGGTTGGAGGGTGGAGGGGTGGAGGAGTCCAAGGGTGGAGGGGTGGAAGGGTGTAGAGGTGGAGGAGTGGAGGAGTCGAAGGGTGGAGGGTTGGAGGGGTGGAGGAGTCGAAGGGTGGAGGGGTCGAAGGGTGGAGGGGTGGAGGGGTGGAGGAGTGGAATGGTGTAGGGGTGGAGGGGTGGAGGGGTGGAGGAGTGGAATGGTGGAGGAGTGTAGTGGTGGAGGGGTGGAGGGGTGGAGGAGTGGAAGGGTGGAGGGGTGGAGGGGTGGAATGGTGGAGGAGTGTAGGGGTGGAGGGGTCGAAGGGTGGAGGGGTGGAGGGGTGGAGGGGTCGAAGGGTGGAGGGGTGGAGGGGTGGAGGAGTGGAAGGATGGAGGGGTCGAAGGCTGGAGGGGTGGAGGGTTGGAGGAGTGGAGGGGTAGAGGAGTGGAAGGGTGGAGGAGTGGAAGGGTGGAGGGGTGGAGGGGTGGAGGGTGTAGGGGTGGAGGGGTGGAGGGGTGGAGGAGTGGAATGGTGTAGGGGTAGAGAGTTGGAGGGTGGAGGGGTGGAGGAGTGGAGGGGTGGAGTGGTGGAGGGGTGGAGGGTTGGAGGGTGGAGGGGTGGAGGAGTCCAAGGGTGGAGGGGTGGAGGGGTGGAGGAGTCCAAGGGTGGAGGGGTGGAAGGGTGTAGGGGTGTAGAGGTGGAGGAGTGGAGGAGTCGAAGGGTGGAGGGGTGGAGGGGTGGAGGAGTCGAAGGGTGGAGGGGTCGAAGGGTGGAGGGGTGGAGGAGTGGAGGAGTCAAAGGGTGGAGGGGTGGAAGGGTGGAGGGGTGGAGGAGTGGAGGAGTTGAAGGGTGGAGGGGTGGAGGGGTGGAGGAATGGAAGGGTGGAGGAGTCGAAGGTTGGACGGGTGGAGGAGTCGAAGGGTGGAAGGGTGGAGGAGTGGAGGAGTCGAAGGGTGGAGGGGTGGAAGAGTTGAAGGGTGGAGGGGTGGAGGAGTGGAGGAGTCGAAGGTTGGAGGGGTGGAGGAGTTGAAGGGTGGAGGGGTGGAGGGGTGGAATGGTGGAGGGGTGGAGGAGTGGAATGGTGTAGGGGTGGAGGGGTGGAATGGTGGAGGGGTGGAGGAGTGGAATGGTGTAGGGGTGGAGGGGTGGAGCAGTGGAAGGGTGGAGGGGTGGAGGGGTGGAGGAGTGGAAGGGTGGAGAGGTGGAGGAGTGGAATGGTGTAGGGTTGGAGGGGTGGAGCGGTGGAGGAGTCGAAGGCTGGAGGGGTGGAGGGGTGGAGGAGTGGAGGAGTGGAAGGGTGGAGGGGTGGAGGGGTGGAATGGTGGAGGGGTGGAGGGGTGGAAGGGTGTAGGGGTGTAGAGGTGGAGGAGTGGAGGAGTCGAAGGGTGGAGGAGTCGAAGGTTGGAGGGGTGGAGGAGTCGAAGGGTGGAAGGGTGGAGGAGTGGAGGAGTCGAAGGGTGGAGGGGTGGAAGAGTTGAAGGGTGGAGGGGTGGAGGAGTGGAGGAGTCGAAGGTTGGAGGGGTGGAGGAGTTGAAGGGTGGAGGGGTGGAGGAGTGGAGGAGTGGAAGGGTGGAGGAGTCGAAGGTTGGAGGGGTGGAGGAGTCGAAGGGTGGAAGGGTGGAGGTGTGGAGGAGTCGAAGGGTGGAGGGGTGGAAGGGTGGAGGGGTGGAGGAGTGGAGGAGTTGAAGGGTGGAGGGGTGGAGGGGTGGAGGAATGGAAGGGTGGAGGAGTCGAAGGTTGGAGGGGTGGAGGAGTCGAAGGGTGGAAGGGTGGAGGAGTGGAGGAGTCGAAGGGTGGAGGGGTGGAAGAGTTGAAGGGTGGAGGGGTGGAGGAGTGGAGGAGTCGAAGGTTGGAGGGGTGGAGGAGTTGAAGGGTGGAGGGGTGGAGGGGTGGAGGGGTGGAATGGTGGAGGGGTGGAGGAGTGGAATGGTGTAGGGGTGGAGGGGTGGAATGGTGGAGGGGTGGAGGAGTGGAATGGTGTAGGGGTGGAGGGGTGGAGCAGTGGAAGGGTGGAGGGGTGGAGGGGTGGAGCAGTGGAAGGGTGGAGGGGTGGAGGGGTGGAGGAGTCGAAGGCTGGAGGGGTGGAGGGGTGGAGGAGTGGAGGAGTGGAAGGGTGGAGGGGTGGAGGGGTGGAGGGGTGGAGGGGTGGAGGGGTGGAATGGTGGAGGGGTGGACGGGTGGAGGGGTGGAGGAGTGGAATGGTGTAGGGGTGGAGGGGTGGAGGAGTGGAAGGGTGGAGGGGTGGAGGAGTGGAAGGGTGGAGGGGTGGAGGGGTGGAGGGGTGGAGGGGTGGAGGGGTGGAGGGGTCGAAGGGTGGAGGTGGTCGAGGAGTGGAATGGTGTAGGGGTGGAGGGGTGGAGGGGTGGAGGGTTGGAGGAGTGGAGGGGTAGAGGAGTGGAAGGGTGGAGGAGTGGAAGGGTGGAGGGGTGGAGGGGTGGAGGGGTGGAAGGGTGGAGGGGTGGAGGAGTCCAAGGGTGGAGGGGTGGAGGGGTGGAGGAGTCCAAGGGTGGAGGGGTGGAAGGGTGTAGGGGTGTAGAGGTGGAGGAGTGGAGGAGTCGAAGGGTGGAGGAGTCGAAGGTTGGAGGGGTGGAGGAGTCGAAGGGTGGAAGGGTGGAGGTGTGGAGGAGTCGAAGGGTGGGGGGGTGGAAGAGTTGAAGGGTGGAGGGGTGGAGGAGTGGAGGAGTCGAAGGTTGGAGGGGTGGAGGAGTTGAAGGGTGGAGGGGTGGAGGAGTGGAGGAGTGGAAGGGTGGAGGAGTCGAAGGTTGGAGGGGTGGAGGAGTCGAAGGGTGGAAGGGTGGAGGTGTGGAGGAGTCGAAGGGTGGAGGGGTGGAGGGGTGGAGGAGTGGAATGGTGGAGGAGTTTAGGGGTGGAGGGGTCGAAGGGTGGAGGGGTGGAGGGGTGGAGGGGTCGAAGGGTGGAGGGGTGGAGGTGTGGAGGAGTTGAAGGGTGGAGGGGTGGAGAGGTGGAGGAGTGGAAGGGTGGAGGAGTCGAAGGTTGGAGGGGTGGAGGAGTCGAAGGGTGGAAGGGTGGAGGAGTGGAGGAGTCGAAGGGTGGAGGGGTGGAAGAGTTGAAGGGTGGAGGGGTGGAGGAGTGGAGGAGTCGAAGGTTGGAGGGGTGGAGGAGTTGAAGGGTGGAGGGGTGGAGGGGTGGATGGGTGTAGGGGTGGAGGGGTGGAGCAGTGGAAGGGTGGAGGGGTGGAGGGGTGGAGGGGTGGAGCAGTGGAAGGGTGGAGGGGTGGAGGGGTGGAGGGGTGGAGGGGTGGAGGGGTGGAGGGGTGGAGGGTTGGAGGAGTGGAGGGGTAGAGGAGTGGAAGGGTGGAGGAGTGGAAGGGTGGAGGGGTGGAGGAGTCCAAGGGTGGAGGGGTGGAGGGGTGGAGGAGTCCAAGGGTGGAGGGGTGGAAGGGTGTAGGGGTGTAGAGGTGGAGGAGTGGAGGAGTCGAAGGGTGGAGGAGTCGAAGGTTGGAGGGGTGGAGGAGTCGAAGGGTGGAAGGGTGGAGGAGTGGAGGAGTCGAAGGGTGGAGGGGTGGAAGAGTTGAAGGGTGGAGGGGTGGAGGTGTGGAGGAGTCGAAGGTTGGAGGGGTGGAGGAGTTGAAGGGTGGAGGGGTGGAGGAGTGTAGGAGTGGAAGGGTGGAGGAGTCGAAGGTTGGAGGGGTGGAGGAGTCGAAGGGTGGAAGGGTGGAGGTGTGGAGGAGTCGAAGGGTGGAGGGGTGGAGGGGTGGAGGAGTGGAATGGTGGAGGAGTGTAGGGGTGGAGGGGTCGAAGGGTGGAGGGGTGGAGGGGTGGAGGGGTCGAAGGGTGGAGGGGTGGAGGAGTCGAAGGCTGGAGGGGTGGAAGGGTGGAGGTGTGGAGGAGTCGAGGGGTGGAGGGGTGGAGGGGTGGAGGAGTGGAATGGTGGAGGAGTGTAGGGGTGGAGGGGTCGAAGGGTGGAGGGGTGGAGGGGTCGAAGGGTGGAGGGGTGGAGGGGTGGAGGAGTGGAAGGGTGGAGGGGTCGAAGGCTGGAGGGGTGGAGGGTTGGAGGAGTGGAGGGGTAGAGGAGTGGAAGGGTGGAGGAGTGGAAGGGTGGAGGGGTGGAGGGGTCGAAGGGTGGAGGGGTGGAGGGGTGGAGGAGTCCAAGGGTGGAGGGGTGGAGGGGTGGAGGAGTCCAAGGGTGGTGGGGTGGAAGGGTGTAGGGGTGTAGAGGTGGAGGAGTGGAGGAGTCGAAGGGTGGAGGGGTGGAGGGGTGGAGGAGTCGAAGGGTGGAGGGGTCGAAGGGTGGAGGGGTGGAGGAGTCGAAGGGTGGAGGGGTGGAGTAGTCGAAGGGTGGAGGGGTGGAGGGTGGAGGGGTGGAAGGGTGGAGGGGTGTAGGGGTGGAGGAGTGGAGGAGTCGAAGGGTGGAGGGGTGGAAGGGTGGAGGGGTGTAGGGGTGGAGGAGTGGAGGAGTCGAAGGGTGGAGGGGTGGAGGGGTGGAGGAGTATAAGGGTGGAGGGGTCGAAGGGTGGAGGGTGGAGGGGTCGAAGGGTGGAGGAGTGGAGGAGTCAAAGGGTGGAGGGTTGGAGGAGTCGAAGGGTGGAGGGGTGGAGGGGTGGAGGAGTTAAAGGGTGGAGGGGTGGAGGGGTGGAGGAGTGGAAGGGTGGAGGGGTGGAGGGTTGGAGGAGTCGAAGGGTGGAGAAGTCGAAGGGTGGAGGGGTGGAGGAGTTGAAGGGTGGAGGGGTGGAGGAGTGGAGGAGTGGAAGGGTGGAGGGGTCGAAGGGTGGAGGGTGGAGGGGTGGAGGGGTGGAGGAGTATAAGGGTGGAGGGGTCGAAGGGTGGAGGGTGGAGTGGTCGAAGGGTGGAGGAGTGGAGGAGTGGAGGAGTGGAAGGGTGGAGGGGTGGAGGGGTGGAGGAGTCGAAGGGTGGAGAAGTCGAAGGGTGGAGGGGTGGAGGAGTTGAAGGGTGGAGGGGTGGAGGAATGGAGGAGTGGAAGGGTGGAGGGGTCGAAGGGTGGAGGGTGGAGGGGTCGAAGGGTGGAGGAGTGGAGGAGTCAAAGGGTGGAGGGTTGGAGGAGTCGAAGGGTGGAGGGGTGGAGGGGTGGAGGAGTTAAAGGGTGGAGGGGTGGAGGGGTGGAGGGGTGGAGGAGTGGAAGGGTGGAGGGGTGGAGGAGTCGAAGGGTGGAGAAGTTGAAGGGTGGAGGGGTGGAGGAGTTGAAGGGTGGAGGGGTGGAGGAGTGGAGGAGTGGAAGGGTGGAGGAGTCGAAGGTTGGAGGGGTGGAGGAGTCGAAGGGTGGAAGAGTGGAGGAGTGGAGGAGTCGAAGGGTGGAGGGGTGGAAGAGTTGAAGGGTGGAGGGGTGGAGGAGTGGAGGAGTCGAAGGTTGGAGGGGTGGAGGAGTTGAAGGGTGGAGGGGTGGAGGGGTGGAATGGTGGAGGGGTGGAGGGGTGGAGGAGTCGAAGGCTGGAGGGGTGGAGGGGTGGAGGAGTGGAAGGGTGGAGGGGTGGAGGGGTGGAGGAGTCGAAGGGTGGAGGGGTGGAGGAGTTGAAGGGTGTAGGGGTGGAGGAGTCGAAGGGTGGAGGGGTGGAGGAGTCGAAGGGTGGAGGAGTGGAGGAGTGGAGGAGTCGAAGGGTGGAGGGGTGGAGGAGTTGAAGGGTGTAGGGGTGGAGGAGTCGAAGGGTGGAGGGGTGGAGGAGTCGAAGGGTGGAGGAGTGGAGGAGTGGAGGAGTCGAAGGGTGGAGGGGTGGAGGAGTTGAAGGGTGGAGGCGTGGAGGAGTGGAGGAGTGGAAGGGTGGAGGAGTCGAAGGTTGGAGGGGTGGAGGAGTCGAAGGGTGGAAGAGTGGAGGAGTGGAGGAGTTGAAGGGTGGAGGGGTGGAAGAGTTGAAGGGTGGAGGGGTGGAGGAGTGGAATGGTGTAGGGGTGGAGGAGGGGTTTGGTGTAGGGGTGGAGGGGTGGAGGGGTGGAGGAGTGGAGGGGTGGAGGGGTGGAGGAGTGGAATGGTGTAGGGGTGGAGGAGTGGAATGGTGTAGGGGTTGAGGTGTGGAGGGGTGGAGGGGTGGAGGAGTGGAGGAGTCAAAGGGTGGAGGGTTGGAGGAGTCGAAGGGTGGAGGGGTGGAGGGGTGGAGGAGTTAAAGGGTGGAGGGGTGGAGGGGTGGAGGGGTGGAGGAGTGGAAGGGTGGAGGGGTGGAGGAGTCGAAGGGTGGAGAAGTTGAAGGGTGGAGGGGTGGAGGTGTTGAAGGGTGGAGGGGTGGAGGAGTGGAAGGGTGGAGGAGTCGAAGGTTGGAGGGGTGGAGGAGTCGAAGGGTGGAAGAGTGGAGGAGTGGAGGAGTCGAAGGGTGGAGGGGTGGAAGAGTTGAAGGGTGGAGGGGTGGAGGAGTGGAGGAGTCGAAGGTTGGAGGGGTGGAGGAGTTGAAGGGTGGAGGGGTGGAGGGGTGGAATGGTGGAGGGGTGGAGGAGTCGAAGGCTGGAGGGGTGGAGGGGTGGAGGAGTGGAAGGGTGGAGGGGTGGAGGGGTGGAGGAGTCGAAGGGTGGAGGGGTGGAGGAGTTGAAGGGTGTAGGGGTGGAGGAGTCGAAGGGTGGAGGGGTGGAGGAGTCGAAGGGTGGAGGAGTGGAGGAGTGGAGGAGTCGAAGGGTGGAGGGGTGGAGGAGTTGAAGGGTGTAGGGGTGGAGGAGTCGAAGGGTGGAGGGGTGGAGGAGTCGAAGGGTGGAGGAGTGGAGGAGTGGAGGAGTCGAAGGGTGGAGGGGTGGAGGAGTTGAAGGGTGGAGGCGTGGAGGAGTAGAGGAGTGGAAGGGTGGAGGAGTCGAAGGTTGGAGGGGTGGAGGAGTCGAAGGGTGGAAGAGTGGAGGAGTGGAGGAGTTGAAGGGTGGAGGGGTGGAAGAGTTGAAGGGTGGAGGGGTGGAGGAGTGGAATGGTGTAGGGGTGGAGGAGGGGTTTGGTGTAGGGGTGGAGGGGTGGAGGGGTGGAGGAGTGGAGGGGTGGAGGGGTGGAGGAGTGGAATGGTGTAGGGGTGGAGGAGTGGAATGGTGTAGGGGTTGAGGTGTGGAGGGGTGGAGGGGTGGAGGAGTGGAATGGTGTAGGGGTGGAGGAGTGGAATGGTGTAGGGGTGGAGGGGTGGAGGAGTTGAAGGGTGGAGGGGTGGAGGGGTGGAATGGTGGAGGGGTGGAGGGGTGGAGGAGTCGAAGGCTGGAGGGGTGGAGGGGTGGAGGAGTGGAAGAGTGGAGGGGTGGAGGGGTGGAGGAGTGGAATGGTGTAGGGGTGGAGGAGTGGAAGGGTGGAGGGGTGGAGGGGTGGAGGGGTCAAATGGTAGAGGGGTGGAGGGGTGGAGGAGTGGAAGGGTGGAGGGGTGTAGGAGTGGAAGGGTGGAGGGGTGGAGGAGTGGAATGGTGTAGGGGTGGAGGAGTGGAAGGGTGGAGGGGTGGAGGGGTGGAGGGGTCGAAGGGTGGAGGTGGTCGAGGAGTGGAATGGTGTAGGGGTGGAGGGGTGGAGGGGTGGAGGAGTGGAATGGTGGAGGTGTGTAGGGGTGGAGGGGTCGAAGGGTGGAGGGGTGGAGGGGTGGAATGGTGGAGGAGTGTAGGGGTGGAGGGGTCGAAGGGTGGAGTGGTGGAGGAGTGGAATGGTGGAGGTGTGTAGGGGTGGAGGGGTCGAAGGGTGGAGGGGTGGAGGAGTGGAATGGTGGAGGAGTGTAGGGGTGGAGGGGTCGAAGGGTGGAGGGGTGGAGGGGTGGAGGGGTGGAATTGTGTAGGGGTGGAGGTGTCGAAGGGTGGAGGGGTGGAGGGGTCGAAGGGTGGAGGGGTGGAGGGGTGGAGGGGTGGAGGAGTGGAGGGGTGGAGGGGTGGAGGAGTGTAGGGGTGGAGGGGTGTAGGAGTGGAAGGGTGGAGGGGTGGAGGGGTCAAATCCTGGAGGGGTGGAGGGGTGGAGGAGTGGAAGGGTGGAGGGGTCGAAGGCTGGAGGGGTGGAGGGTTGGAGGAGTGGAGGGGTAGAGGAGTGGAAGGGTGGAGGAGTGGAAGGGTGGAGGGGTGGAGGGTGGAGGGGTGGAGGGGTCGAAGGGTGGAGGGGTGGAGGAGTCCAAGGGTGGAGGGGTGGAGGAGTCCAAGGGTGGAGGGGTGGAAGGGTGTAGGGGTGTAGAGGTGGAGGAGTGGAGGAGTCGAAGGGTGGAGGAGTCGAAGGTTGGAGGGGTGGAGGAGTCGAAGGGTGGAAGGGTGGAGGAGTGGAGGATTCGAAGGGTGGAGGGGTGGAAGAGTTGAAGGGTGGAGGGGTGGAGGAGTGGAGGATTCGAAGGGTGGAGGGGTGGAAGAGTTGAAGGGTGGAGGGGTGGAGGAGTGGAGGAGTCGAAGGTTGGAGGGGTGGAGGAGTTGAAGGGTGGAGGGGTGGGGGAGTGGAGGAGTGGAAGGGTGGAGGAGTCGAAGGTTGGAGGGGTGGAGGAGTCGAAGGGTGGAAGGGTGGAGGTGTGGAGGAGTCGAAGGGTGGAGGGGTGGAGGGGTGGAGGGGTGGAGGAGTCGAAGGCTGGAGGGGTGGAAGGGTGGAGGTGTGGAGGAGTCGAGGGGTGGAGGGGTGGAGGGGTGGAGGGGTGGAGGAGTGGAATGGTGGAGGAGTGGAGGGGTGGAGGGGTGGAGGGTTGGAGGAGTGGAATGGTGGAGGGTTGGGGGGGTGGAGGAGTGGAATGGTGTAGGGGTGGAGGGGTGGAGGAGTGGAAGGGTGGAGGGTTGGAGGGGTGGAGCAGTGGAAGGGTGGAGGGGTGGAGGGGTGGAGGGGTCGAAGGGTGGAGGGGTGGAGGAGTGGAATGGTGTAGGGGTGGAGGGGTGGAGGGGTGGAGGAGTCGAAGGCTGGAGGGGTGGAGGGGTGGAGGAGTGGAGGAGTAGAGGGGTGGAGGAGTGGAGGGGTAGAGGGGTGGAGGAGTGGAGGGGTGGAGGGGTGGAGGAGTGGAGGGGTGGAGGAGTAGAAGGGTGGAGGAGTGGAAGGGTGGAGGGGTGGAGGAGTGGAGGGGTGGAGGGGTGGAGGAGTGGAGGGGTGGAGGAGTAGAGGGTGGAGGAGTGGAAGGGTGGAGGGGTGGAGGAGTGGAGGGGTGGAGGAGTGGAGGGGTGGAGGAGTGGAGGGGTGGAGGAGTGGAGGGGTGGAGGAGTGGAAGGGTGGAGGGGTGGAGGAGTGGAGGGGTGGAGGAGTGGAAGGGTGGAGGGGTGGAGGAGTGGAAGGGTGGAGGAGTGGAAGGGTGGAGGGGTGGAGGAGTGGAGGGGTGGAGGAGTGGAAGGGTGGAGGGGTGGAGGAGTGGAAGGGTGGAGGGTGTACTGCACACGGCTGTTTCTAACACAAACTGATTTTCATATTGATGTGCAACGTAGAGTCTCCCTTCCCAGTCCACATATTGGCTCATGCATCACCCAACTGCAGCTGTCAGCTACACTGATAGGACTGACTCAGACACACACTCCCTTCATAAATAAACAACGCTAGCTGGTGTTAGGGCTGCATACTGCTCCAGGTATCACAGACGTAACACACTGTTCATTACTATTAACATTGTATGGGTGTTATGGCTCTCGTTGGTGCTAGGAAGAGTGGACCAAAGCGCACAGTTCTGTCAGGCAGAAAACACGAAACAGAAAACAAGATCCCACAACCTAATGGTGGGAAAAAGGGCTGCCTAAGTATGATCCCCAATCAGAGACAACGATAGACAGATGCCTCTGATTGGGAACCATATCCGGCCAAACAAAGAAATATACAAACTAGAATGCCCACCCCAATCACACCCCGACCTAACCAAATAGAGAAAATACAAAAGGCTCTCTAAGGTCAGGGCGTGACAATGGGCTTCATTCACACGCAGGACTTTGTATTTCTACACAGCGTGACTATTATAAATCTTTACATTCAGAATTGTCAATACAGATGAATATCTATTTTCTCATCATATTATCCTTTATGGCGAGTCTGAGCTAACGTTAATTTTCTACACTGTAGCTGTAATGTTCTCCTGTTAGATTATATCATGACCTCGTGCTACTCTGTAGCTGTAATGTTCTCCTGTTAGATTATATCATGACCTCATGCTACACTGTAGCTGTAATGTTCTCCTGTTAGATTATATCATGACCTCCTGCTACACTGTAGCTGTAATGTTCTCCTGTTAGATTATATCATGACCTCCTGCTACACTGTAGCTGTAACGTTCTCCTGTTAGATTATATCATGACCTCCTGCTACACTGTAGCTGTAATGTTCTCCTGTTAGATTATATCATGACCTCATGCTACACTGTAGCTGTAATGTTCTCCTGTTAGATTATATCATGACCTCCTGCTACTCTGTAGCTGTAATGTTCTCCTGTTAGATTATATCATGACCTCCTGCTACACTGTAGCTGTAATGTTCTCCTGTTAGATTATATCATGACCTCGTGCTACACTGTAGCTGTAATGTTCTCCTGTTAGATTATATCATGACCTCATGCTACACTGTAGCTGTAATGTTCTCCTGTTAGATTATATCATGACCTCATGCTACTCTGTAGCTGTAATGTTCTCCTGTTAGATTATATCATGACCTCATGCTACACTGTAGCTGTAATGTTCTCCTGTTAGATTATATCATGACCTCATGCTACACTGTAGCTGTAATGTTCTCCTGTTCGATTCTATCATGACCTTCTGCTACACTGTAGCTGTAATGTTCTCCTGTTAGATTATATCATGACCTCATGCTACACTGTAGCTGTAATGTTCTCCTGTTAGATTATATCATGACCTCCTGCTACTCTGTAGCTGTAATGTTCTCCTGTTAGATTATATCATGACCTCCTGCTACACTGTAGCTGTAATGTTCTCCTGTTAGATTATATCATGACCTCATGCTACTCTGTAGCTGTAATGTTCTCCTGTTAGATTATATCATGACCTCATGCTACTCTGTAGCTGTAATGTTCTCCTGTTAGATTATATCATGACCTCGTGCTACACTGTAGCTGTAATGTTCTCCTGTTAGATTATATCTCTCAGTATCACACAACAATCACACAATTACAGCACTTGGGACCTTGGGACCAGAAACATTGTTTTCTAGTAAACGTTAGAAAGATCCTCAACACCTTCAACAGTGGAGCAAGATGGCGTCGACATGGCAGCTCTGCTTCTAGCTCCCAAGCAACTTTGCAGTATTTTTTGTTGTTGTTGTGTGTGTTATTTCTTACATTATTAGCCCAGAACATTTTTTGTTGTTATAACATACAGCCAGAAATATCTTTTGGATATCAGAGCGGCGGTAACTCACTAGCATTGCGACCAGGAACACGACTTCCCCAAATTTGATATTTCGTTCGTAACCCCCCAAGGCAATTGAACTTATCCCAGAGGCTGCTCCAAGTCGCCGCTGGCGGAGAAGAGGTATTCGGAGAGGACTACTAGTCTGACTCAGGAGGCGGGCACACCATCCACCGCTTTCGAGGATATTACTATCTAATGTTCAGTATATTACTATCTAATGTTCAGTATATTACTATCTAATGTTCAGTATATTACTATCTAATGTTCAGTATATTACTATCTAATGTTCAGTATATTACTATCTAATGTTCAGTATATTACTATCTAATGTTCAGTATATTACTATCTAATGTTCAGTATATTACTATCTAATGTTCAGTATATTACTATCTAATGTTCAGTATATTACTATCTAATGTTCAGTATATTACTATCTGATGTTCAGTATATTACTATCTAATGTTATCTAATGTTCAGTATATTACTATCTGATGTTCAGTATATTACTATCTGATGTTATCTAATGTTCAGTATATTACTATCTAATGTTCAGTATATTACTATCTAATGTTCAGTATATTACTATCTAATGTTCAGTATATTACTATCTAATGTTATCTAATGTTCAGTATATTACTATCTAATGTTCAGTATATTACTATCTAATGTTATCTAATGTTCAGTATATTACTATCTAATGTTATCTAATGTTCAGTGTATTACTATCTAATGTTCAGTATATTACTATCTGATGTTCAGTATATTACTATCTAATGTTCAGTATATTACTATCTGATGATCAGTATATTACTATATAATGTTCAGTATATTACTATCTAATGTTCAGTATATTACTATCTGATGTTCAGTATATTACTATCTAATGTTCAGTATATTACTATCTAATGTTCAGTATATTACTATCTGATGTTCAGTATATTACTATCTAATGTTCAGTATATTACTATCTGATGTTCAGTATATTACTATCTAATGTTATCTAATGTTCAGTATATTACTATCTAATGTTATATAATGTTCAGTATATTACTATCTAATGTTATCTAATGTTCAGTATATTACTATCTAATGTTCAGTATATTACTATCTAATGTTCAGTATATTACTATATAATGTTCAGTATATTACTATCTAATGTTCAGTATATTACTATCTGATGTTCAGTATATTACTATCTAATGTTCAGTATATTACTATCTAATGTTCAGTATATTACTATCTGATGTTCAGTATATTACTATCTAATGTTCAGTATATTACTATCTAATGTTCAGTATATTACTATCTAATGTTATCTAATGTTCAGTATATTACTATCTAATGTTCAGTATATTACTATCTAATGTTCAGTATATTACTATCTGATGTTCAGTATATTACTATCTAATGTTCAGTATATTACTATCTAATGTTCAGTATATTACTATGTGATGTTCAGTATATTACTATCTAATGTTCAGTATATTACTATCTAATGTTCAGTATATTACTATCTAATGTTATCTAATGTTCAGTATATTACTATCTAATGTTCAGTATATTACTATCTAATGTTATCTAATGTTCAGTATATTACTATCTAATGTTCAGCATATTACTATCTAATGTTATCTAATGTTCAGTATATTACTATCTAATGTTTTCTAATGTTCAGTGTATTACTATCTAATGTTCAGTATATTACTATCTGATGATCAGTATATTACTATCTAATGTTATCTAATGTTCAGTATATTACTATCTAATGTTATCTAATGTTCAGTATATTACTATCTAATGTTTTCTAATGTTCAGTGTATTACTATCTAATGTTCAGTATATTACTATCTAATGTTCAGTATATTATTATATAATGTTCAGTATATTACTATCTAATGTTCAGTATATTACTATCTGATGTTCAGTATATTACTATCTAATGTTCAGTATATTACTATCTGATGTTCAGTATATTACTATCTGATGTTCAGTATATTACTATCTAATGTTCAGTATATTACTATCTAATGTTATCTAATGTTCAGTATATTACTATCTAATGTTATCTGATGTTCAGTATATTACTATCTAATGTTATCTAATGTTCAGTATATTACTATCTAATGTTCAGTATATTACTATCTAATGTTATCTAATGTTCAGTATATTACTATCTGATGTTCAGTATATTACTATCTAATGTTATCTAATGTTCAGTGTATTACTATCTAATGTTCAGTATATTACTATCTAATGTTATCTAATGTTCAGTATATTACTATCTAATGTTCAGTATGTTACTATCTAATGTTCAGTATATTACTATCTAATGTTCAGTATATTACTATCTAATGTTATCTAATGTTCAGTATATTACTATCTAATGTTCAGTGTATTACTATCTAATGTTCAGTATATTACTATCTAATGTTATCTAATGTTCAGTATATTACTATCTAATGTTCAGTATATTACTATCTAATGTTCAGTATATCACTATCTAATGTTATCTAATGTTCAGTGTATTACTATCTAATGTTCAGTATATTACTATCTAATGTTATCTAATGTTCAGTATATTACTATCTAATGTTCAGTATATTACTATGTAATGTTATCTAATGTTCAGTATATTACTATCTAATGTTATCTAATGTTCAGTGTATTACTATCTAATGTTCAGTATATTACTATCTAATGTTATCTAATGTTCAGTATATTACTATCTAATGTTCAGTATATTACTATCTAATGTTATCTAATGTTCAGTATATTACTCTCTAATGTTCAGTATATTACTATCTAATGTTACCTAATGTTCAGTATATTACTATCTAATGTTCAGTATATTACTATCTAATGTTATCTAATGTTCAGTATATTACTATCTAATGTTCAGTATATTACTATCTAATGTTATCTAATGTTCAGTATATTACTATCTAATGTTCAGTATATTACTATTTAATGTTATCTAATGTTCAGTATATTACTATCTAATGTTATCTAATGTTCAGTATATTACTATCTAATGTTCAGTATATTACTATCTAATGTTATCTAATGTTCAGTATATTACTCTCTAATGTTCAGTATATTACTATCTAATGTTACCTAATGTTCAGTATATTACTATCTAATGTTCAATATATTACTATCTAATGTTATCTAATGTTCAGTATATTACTATCTAATGTTCAGTATATTACTATCTAATGTTATCTAATGTTCAGTATATTACTATCTAATGTTCAGTATATTACTATTTAATGTTATCTAATGTTCAGTATATTACTATCTAATGTTATCTAATGTTCAGTATATTACTATCTAATGTTCAGTATATTACTATCTAATGTTATCTAATGTTCAGTATAATACTATCTAATGTTATCTAATGTTCAGTATATTACTATCTAATGTTCAGTATATTACTATCTGATGTTCAGTATATTACTATCTAATGTTCAGTATATTACTATCTAATGTTATCTAATGTTCAGTATATTACTATCTGATGGTCAGTATATTACTATCTAATGTTATCTAATGTTCAGTATATTACTATCTAATGTTCAGTATATTACTATCTAATGTTATCTAATGTTCAGTATATTACTATCTAATGTTCAGTATATTACTATCTAATGTTATCTAATGTTCAGTATATTACTATCTGATGTTCAGTATATTACTATCTAATGTTCAGTATATTACTATCTAATGTTATCTAATGTTCAGTATATTACTATCTAATGTTCAGTATATTACTATCTAATGTTATCTAATGTTCAGTATATTACTATCTAATGTTCAGTGTATTACTATCTGATGTTCAGTATATTACTATCTAATGTTCAGTATATTACTATCTAATGTTCAGTATATTACTATCTAATGTTCAGTATATTACTATCTAATAATATCTAATGTTCAGTGTATTACTATCTAATGTTCAGTATATTACTATCTAATGTTCAGTGTATTACTATCTAATGTTCAGTATATTACTATCTAATGTTCAGTATATTACTATCTAATGTTCAGTATATTACTATCTAATGTTCAGTATATTACTATCTAATGTTCAGTATATTACTATCTAATAATATCTAATGTTCAGTGTATTACTATCTAATGTTCAGTATATTACTATCTAATGTTATCTAATGTTCAGTATATTACTATCTAATGTTCAGTATGTTACTATCTAATGTTCAGTATATTACTATCTAATGTTCAGTATATTACTATCTAATGTTCAGTATATTACTATCTAATGTTCAGTATATTACTATCTTATGTTATCTAATGTTCAGTATATTACTATCTAATGTTCAGTATGTTACTATCTAATGTTCAGTATATTACTATCTAATGTTCAGTATATTACTATCTAATGTTATCTAATGTTCAGTATATTACTATCTAATGTTCAGTGTATTACTATCTAATGTTCAGTATATTACTATCTAATGTTATCTAATGTTCAGTATATTACTATCTAATGTTCAGTATATTACTATCTAATGTTCAGTATATTACTATCTAATGTTATCTAATGTTCAGTGTATTACTATCTAATGTTCAGTATATTACTATCTAATGTTATCTAATGTTCAGTATATTACTATCTAATGTTCAGTATATTACTATCTAATGTTATCTAATGTTCAGTATATTACTATCTAATGTTATCTAATGTTCAGTGTATTACTATCTAATGTTCAGTATATTACTATCTAATGTTATCTAATGTTCAGTATATTACTATCTAATGTTCAGTATATTACTATCTAATGTTATCTAATGTTCAGTATATTACTATCTGATGTTCAGTATATTACTATCTAATGTTCAGTATATTACTATCTAATGTTATCTAATGTTCAGTATATTACTATCTAATGTTCAGTATATTACTATCTAATGTTATCTAATGTTCAGTATATTACTATCTAATGTTCAGTGTATTACTATCTGATGTTCAGTATATTACTATCTAATGTTCAGTATATTACTATCTAATGTTCAGTATATTACTATCTAATGTTCAGTATATTACTATCTAATAATATCTAATGTTCAGTGTATTACTATCTAATGTTCAGTATATTACTATCTAATGTTCAGTGTATTACTATCTAATGTTCAGTATATTACTATCTAATGTTCAGTATATTACTATCTAATGTTCAGTATATTACTATCTAATGTTCAGTATATTACTATCTAATGTTCAGTATATTACTATCTAATAATATCTAATGTTCAGTGTATTACTATCTAATGTTCAGTATATTACTATCTAATGTTATCTAATGTTCAGTATATTACTATCTAATGTTCAGTATGTTTCTATCTAATGTTCAGTATATTACTATCTAATGTTCAGTGTATTACTATCTAATGTTCAGTATATTACTATCTAATGTTATCTAATGTTCAGTATATTACTATCTAATGTTCAGTATATTACTATCTAATGTTATCTAATGTTCAGTATATTACTATCTAATGTTATCTAATGTTCAGTGTATTACTATCTAATGTTCAGTATATTACTATCTAATGTTATCTAATGTTCAGTATATTACTATCTAATGTTCAGTATATTACTATCTAATGTTATCTAATGTTCAGTATATTACTATCTGATGTTCAGTATATTACTATCTAATGTTCAGTATATTACTATCTAATGTTATCTAATGTTCAGTATATTACTATCTAATGTTCAGTATATTACTATCTAATGTTATCTAATGTTCAGTATATTACTATCTAATGTTCAGTGTATTACTATCTGATGTTCAGTATATTACTATCTAATGTTCAGTATATTACTATCTAATGTTCAGTATATTACTATCTAATGTTCAGTATATTACTATCTAATAATATCTAATGTTCAGTGTATTACTATCTAATGTTCAGTATATTACTATCTAATGTTCAGTGTATTACTATCTAATGTTCAGTATATTACTATCTAATGTTCAGTATATTACTATCTAATGTTCAGTATATTACTATCTAATGTTCAGTATATTACTATCTAATGTTCAGTATATTACTATCTAATAATATCTAATGTTCAGTGTATTACTATCTAATGTTCAGTATATTACTATCTAATGTTATCTAATGTTCAGTATATTACTATCTAATGTTCAGTATGTTTCTATCTAATGTTCAGTATATTACTATCTAATGTTCAGTATATTACTATCTAATGTTCAGTATATTACTATCTAATGTTCAGTATATTACTATCTTATGTTATCTAATGTTCAGTATATTACTATCTAATGTTCAGTATGTTACTATCTAATGTTCAGTATATTACTATCTAATGTTCAGTATATTACTATCTAATGTTATCTAATGTTCAGTATATTACTATCTAATGTTCAGTGTATTACTATCTAATGTTCAGTATATTACTATCTAATGTTATCTAATGTTCAGTATATTACTATCTAATGTTCAGTATATTACTATCTAATGTTCAGTATATCACTATCTAATGTTATCTAATGTTCAGTGTATTACTATCTAATGTTCAGTATATTACTATCTAATGTTATCTAATGTTCAGTATATTACTATCTAATGTTCAGTATATTACTATCTAATGTTATCTAATGTTCAGTATATTACTATCTAATGTTATCTAATGTTCAGTGTATTACTATCTATTGTTCAGTATATTACTATCTAATGTTATCTAATGTTCAGTATATTACTATCTAATGTTCAGTATATTACTATCTAATGTTATCTAATGTTCAGTATATTACTATCTAATGTTCAGTATATTACTATCTAATGTTCAGTGTATTACTATCTAATGTTATCTAATGTTCAGTATATTACTATCTAATGTTCAGTATATTACTATCTAATGTTATCTAATGTTCAGTATATTACTATCTAATGTTATCTAATGTTCAGTATATTACTATCTAATGTTATCTAATGTTCAGTATATTACTATCTAATGTTCAGTATATTACTATCTAATGTTCATTGTATTACTCCCTGCATTTTACCACAGCCACATAACATCTGCTAAATACTGGATGTGTGTGTGACCAATACAATTTGAATTGATTTGAGCAGGAGAGCTACTGACCACAGTGAGGCTAAACTATTTAATCTACAGTATTACAGTATCTACAGGGTTGAACTGAGACATGGAAGAGAAGTCTGTTTCTGTAATCCATGTGAAAGAGAAAAGAGCAGTCGGAGAATTACATGAAGCTAAGCGTTGCATGTTACATTGGGAAGATTATCCCGGGCCAGCCAGATGTGTCTTTCTTGGAGGGAGCCGGGCCGACGGGGCCGATCAGAACAAGCTGTAAGAAGCCGAGAGACAGGCCATGCAGCGACAAGCAGTCACATCCTGCGGCTGGGAGGCAGAGAACAGCGGGGAGTCTACACTGTCTGAGTCACTCACCGTCTCTCTCTGTCTCTGAATTTGCAACATTTCAGGTTTAGGAGAATTCAGTTGTTGACATACATATGTTTCCCATGACAAAAAAGCCTTTTGAATTAAATAAAGAGAAAATTCATTGAAAAAAGACAAATAAATATATAAAGGTTTTGTGTTTCACTTTGTGCTATGTATAGTACAGGTCAATATTTTGGACACACCTACTCATTCCAGGGTTTTTCTTTATTTCTACTATTTTCTACATTGTAGAATAATAGTGAAGACATCAAAACTATGACATAACACATGGAATCATGTAGTAACCAAAAAAGTGTTAAACAAATCTAAATAGATTTTATATTTGAGATTCTTCAAAGTAGCCACCCTTTTCCTTGATGACAGCTTCGCGCACTCTTGGCGTTCTCTCAACCAGCTTCACGAGGAATGCTTTTCCAACAGTCTTGAAGGAGTTCCCACATATGCTGAGCAGTTGTTGGCAGCTTTTCCTTCACTCTGCGGTCCAACTCATCTCAATTGGGTTGAGGTCATGTGATTGTGGAGGCCAGGTCCTCTGATGCAGCACCATCATTCTCCTTCTTGGTCAAATAGCCCTTACACAGTCAGGAGGTGTGTTATGGGTCATTGTCCTGATGAAAAACAAATGATAGTTCCACTAAGCGCAAACCAGATGGGATGAAGTATAGCTGTTGTAGCCATGCTGGTTAAGTGTGCCTTGAATTCTAAATAAATCACTGTCAGGCACGTCGTAATGAGTAGACCAAGGCGCAGCGTGCGTAGAGTTCCACATCATTTTAATAAACCGAAACTCACTGAACAAAAACAACAAACAACCAACCAAACGAACTACTGAAACGTGCAACTACTGTTGTGCACTCAGGCAACTAAATGTAGACAAGATCCCACGAATAACCACGGGGAAATGGCTGCCTAAATATGATCCCAAATCAGAGACTACAATAAACAGCTGCCTCTGATTGGGAACCATATCAGGCCACCATAGACATACAAATTCACTTAGACGACCCACCCAAGTCACTATCACGCCCCAACCAACACAGAGAATAAACAGCTTACTATGGTCAGGGCGTGACAATCACAGACAGTGTCACCAGCAAAGCACCCCCAAAGTGAAAAGGAAAATGGCGCCGACAGAGAGGGCTGCCTCGCATCTTGCTCTCGGGAAACTTAGCAGTATTTCGTTTTTTTTTAACCCAGAATGTTTTATGTTATTACATACAGCCAGGAAGAACTATTGAATATCAGAGCGGAAGTAACTCACCAGCACTACCAGCATCACGACCAGGAATACGACTTTCCTGAAGCAAATCCTTTGTTCGTACCCCCAGTGTCAGGTATCAAAGTAAGACCCAGATGCAGACTGTCGAAGTAACAATTTTTAATGTTCCAACAGGGACAAGCAGAAGACGGGTCAAGGCAGGCAGAGGTCGGTAATCCAGAGGGAGGCAGAGGTACAGGTCGGCGGGCAGGCGCAGGGTCGGGGGAAGGCAGAGTGGTCAGGCAGGCGGGCACAGAGCACAGAAAACAGGCAAGGGTGAAAACCGGGAGGACTAGCAAAAGAGATAGCAGGAGCATGGGAATACATACAGGTAGACTTCAAAACATACAAGACGAACTGGCCCAGAGAGACAGGAAACACAGGGGTAAATACACTGGGGAAAAAGCGACACCTGGAGGGAGTGGAGACAATCACAAGACAGGTGAAACAGATCAGGGCGTGACACCCAGGGCAATTGAACTGATTCCAGAATCAGACCCAAAACAACGCAGGCGAAGGAGAGGTACTCGGAGTAGTCTTCTAGTCTGATTTAGGAGGCGTGCACAGCACCCACCGTTTCCGAGAATATTACTCGCTAATGTTCAGTCCATGGATCATTTCCAGAGAGACATCAGGGATTGTAACATACTCTGATATAAATATGAACTTGATCGAACAAAACATACATGTATTGTGTAACATGTTGTCCCGGGAGAGTCATCTGGTGAAGAAGGTTAGTGATTCATTTTATCTCTATTTCTGCTTTATGTGACTCCTCTCTTTGGTTGGAAAATCGCTGTATGCTTTCTGTGACTAGGTGCTGACCTAACATAAGGATATGTTGTGCTTTCGCCGAAAAGCCTTTTTGAAATCGGAGACTGTGGTTGGATTAACGAGAAGTTTATCTTTAAAATGGTGTCTAATACTTGTATGTTTGAGAAATTTGAATTATGAAGATTCTGTTGTTTGAATTTGGCGCCCTGCAATTTCATTGGCTGTTGGCGAGGGGTTCCCAGACAGGTGAAGTCCTTTCGTTCACCCAATCTAGAATACCTCACAATAAAATGCAGACTGTATTATCTCCCAAGAGATACAATCTCATCGGTTATCGCCACGGCCGTGTACATCCCCCCCCCTCAAGCTGATACCACAACAGCCCTCAAAGAACTTCACTGGACTTTATACGCCACTGGAAACCACATATCCTGAGGCTGCGTTTATTGTAGCTGGGGATTTTAACAAAGCACATTTGAGAATAAGGATGGTGAAGTTCTATCAACCTATCGACTGTAGTACCGCATTTAACAATGGCAAGGTGACTGGGAATATTGCCCAATACAAACAGTGTATTCCTCTGTAAGCCAATCAAACAGGAACAAATCAAGTCAACCGTTATTGGTTACATAGACGTGTTTAGCTGTTGTCAAATGTTATTGCTGGTGTAGCAAAATGCTTGTGCTTCTAGCTCCGACAGTGCAGTAATATCTAACAAGTAATATCTACAAATTACACAACATATACCCAATACACACAAATCTAGTAAAGAAATGTAATTAAGAATATAAAAATATATGGACGAGTAATGTCAGAGCGGCATAGAATAAGATACAGTAGGATAGTATAGGATACAGAATATACATATGGATAATGCAAGATATAGAACAAAGTGGAGTCGCAATTCAACGGCTCAGACATGAGACGTATGTGGCAGGGTCTACAGACAATCACGAACTACAAAAGAAAAACCAGCCGCATTGCGGACACTGACATCTTGCCTCCAGATGAGCTAATCTCCTTCTTTGCCCGCTTTGAGGATAAACAGTGCTACCAACGTGGCCTGCTACCAAGGACTGTGGGCTCTCCTTCTCCATGGCGCATGTGAGTAAGACTTTTAAGCCTGTTAACCCTCGCAAGACTGCCAGCCCAGACGACATCCCTAGCTGCGTCCTCAGAGCATGCGCAGACCAGCTGACTGGTGTGTTTACGGACATATTCAATCTCTCCCTATCCCAGTCTGCTGTCCCCACATGCTTCAAGATGGCCACCATTGTTCCTGTACCAAAGAAAGCAAAGTTCAAATCAAATTTATTTATATAGCCCTTCGTACATCAGCTGATATCTCAAAGTGCTGTACAGAAACCCAGCCTAAAACCCCAAACAGCAAGCAATGCAGGTGTAGAAGCACAGTGGCTAGGAAAAACTCCCTAGAAAGGCAGGAACCTAGGAAGAAACCTAGAGAGGAACCAGGCTATGAGGGGTGGCCAGTCCTCTTCTGGCTGTGCCGGGTGGAGATTATAACAGAACATGGCCAAGATGTTCAAATGTTCATAAATGACCAGCATGGTCAAATAATAATAATCACAGTAGTTGTCGAGGGTGCAGCAAGTCAGCACCTCAGGAGTAAATGTCAGTTGGCTTTTCATAGCCGATCATTAAGAGTATCTCTACCGCTCCTGCGGTCTCTAGAGAGTTGAAAACAGCAGGTCTGGGACAGGTAGCACGTCCGGTGAACAGGTCAGGGTTCCATAGCCGCAGGCAGAACAGTTGAAACTGGAGCAGCAGCACGGCCAGGTGGACTGGGGACAGCAAGGAGTCATCATGCCAGGTAGTCCTGAGGCATGGTCCTAGGGCTCAGGTCCTCCGAGAGAGAGAAAGAAAGAGAGAATTAGAGAGAGCATACTTAAATTCACACAGGACACCGGATAAGACAGGAGAAGTACTCCAGATATAACAAACTGACCCTAGCCCCCCGACACATAAAACTACTGCAGCATAAATACTGGAGGTTGAGACAGGAGGGGTCAGGAGACACTGTGGCCCCATCCGAAGAAACCCCCGGACAGGGCCAAACAGGAAGGATATAACCCCACACACTCTGCCAAAGCACAGCCCCCACACCACTAGAGGGATATCTTCAACCACCAACTTACCATCCTGAGACAAGGCCGAGTATAGTGCACAAAGATCTCCGCCACAGCACGAACAAAGGGGGAGCGCCAACCCAGACAGGAAGATCACGTCAGTGACTCAACCCACTCAAGTGACGCACCCCTCCTAGGGACGGCACTAACATATCTAGATGAAGTATGGACTATTCCATGCCTCTGGTGCACAAGAAGAGAAGGCAGTCTCGCTTAATACTGTGAATGTCCTTGGGACTTTAAGTAGCAACCACCTAGCAGACCGGGTATGGTAACATAGCAACCACCTAGCAGACCGGGTATGGTAACAGAGCAACCACGGCGGTGGCCCGTTCCTGTAGGTTCATGCTCTACAACATCCGCAGAGTACGACCCTGCCTCACACAGGAAGCGGCGCAGGTCCTAATCCAGGCACTTGTCATCTCCCGTCTGGATTACTGCAACTCGCTGTTGGCTGGGCTCCCTGCCTGTGCCATTAAACCCCTACAACTCATCCAGAACGCCGCAGCCCGTCTGGTGTTCAACCTTCCCAAGTTCTCTCACGTCACCCCGCTCCTCCACTCTCCCCACTGGCTTCCAGTTGAAGCTCGCATCCGCTACAAGACCATGGTGCTTGCCTACGGAGCTGTGAGGGGAACGGCACCTCAGTACCTTCAGGCTCTGATCAGGCCCTACACCCAAACAAGGGCACTGCGTTCATCCACCTCTGGCCTGCTCGCCTCCCTACCACTGAGGAAGTACAGTTCCCGCTCAGCCCAGTCAAAACTGTTCGCTGCTCTGGCACCCCAATGGTGGAACAAACTCCCTCACGACGCCAGGACAGCGGAGTCAATCACCACCTTCCGGAGACACCTGAAACCCCACCTCTTTAAGGAATACCTAGGATAGGATAAAGCAATCCTTCAGACACCCCCCCCCCCTTAAAAGATTTAGATGCACTATTGTAAAGTGGCTGTTCCACTGGATGTCATAAGGTGAATGCACCAATTTGTAAGTCGCTCTGGATAAGAGCGTCTTCTAAATGACTTAAATGTAAATGTAAATGTAAACCACCTAGCAGACCAGGTATGGTAACAGAGCAACCACCTAGCAGACCGGGTATGGTAACAGAGCAACCACCTAGCAGACCAGGTATGGTAACAGAGCAACCACCTAGCAGACCAGGTATGGTAACATAGCAACCACCTAGCAGACCAGGTATGGTAACTGCTGGTGGTGAAGGAGACCAGACTACAGAGGTAAAGGGAGTTTTACCTTAAAGGGCTTTGTAGATGAACACATATAAATGTAGTTTTCTGCGCATATAAAGTGAGGTCCAACTTCTCATTTGGTACAAGGTGCAATGGTGGGGGAGTGACTTGGCATTTGTAGTAAAGCCCAATGATGCATGATAAACAGACTGCAATCTCTGTAAGACGGAGGAGGCTGCATGATAAACAGAGTCCAGTCTCTGTAAGACGGAGGAGGCTGCATGATAAACAGAGTCCAGTCTCTGTAAGACGGAGGAGGCTGCATGATAAACAGAGTCCAGTCTCTGTAAGACGGAGGAGGCTGCATGATAAACATAGTCCAGTCTCTGTAAGACGGAGGAGGCTGCATGATAAACATAGTCCAGTCTCTGTTAGACAGAGGAGGCTGCATGATAAACAGAGTCTCTGTAAGACAGAAGAGACTGCATGATAAACAGAGTCCAGTCTCTGTAAGACAGAGGAGGCTGCATGATAAACAGAGTCCAATCTCTGTAAGACGGAGGAGGCTGCATGATAAACAGACTGCAATCTCTGTAAGACAGAGGAGGCTGCATGATAAACAGAGTCCAGTCTCTGTAAGACAGAGGAGGCTGCATGATAAACAGAGTCCAGTCTCTTTAAGACAGAGGAGGCTGCATGATAAACAGAGTCCAGTCTCTGTAAGACAGAGGAGGCTGCATGATAAACAGAGTCCAGTCTCTGTAAGACAGAGGAGGCTGCATGATAAACAGAGTCCAGTCTCTTTAAGACAGAGGAGGCTGCATGATAAACAGAGTCCAGTCTCTTTAAGACAGAGGAGGCTGCATGATAAACAGAGTCCAGTCTCTGTAAGACAGAGGAGGCTGCATGATAAACAGAGTCCAGTCTCTGTAAGACGGAGGAGGCTGCATGATAAACAGAGTCCAGTCTCTGTAAGACAGAGGAGGCTGCATGATAAACAGAGTCCAGTCTCTGTAAGACAGAGGAGGCTGCATGATAAACAGAGTCCAGTCTCTGTAAGACAGAGGAGGCTGCATGATAAACAGAGTCCAGTCTCTGTAAGACAGAGGAGGCTGCATGATAAACAGAGTCCAGTCTCTGTAAGACAGAGGAGGCTGCATGATAAACAGAGTCCAGTCTCTGTAAGACAGAGGAGGCTGCATGATAAACAGAGTCCAGTCTCTGTAAGACAGAGGAGGCTGCATGATAAACAGAGTCCAGTCTCTGTAAGACAGAGGAGGATGCATGATAAACAGAGTCCAGTCTCTGTAAGACAGAGGAGGCTGCATGATAAACAGAGTCCAGTCTCTGTAAGACAGAGGAGGATGCATGATAAACAGAGTCCAGTCTCTGTAAGACGGAGGAGGCTGCATGATAAACAGAGTCCAGTCTCTGTAAGACAGAGGAGGCTGCATGATAAACAGAGTCCAGTCTCTGTTAGACAGAGGAGGCTGCATGATAAACAGAGTCCAGTCTCTGTAAGACAGAGGAGGCTGCATGATAAACAGAGTCCAGTCTCTGTAAGACAGAGGAGGCTGCATGATAAACAGAGTCCAGTCTCTGTTAGACAGAGGAGGCTGCATGATAAACAGAGTCTCTGTAAGACAGAAGAGACTGCATGATAAACAGAGTCCAGTCTCTGTAAGACAGAGGAGGCTGCATGATAAACAGAGTCCAGTCTCTGTAAGACAGAGGAGGCTGCATGATAAACAGAGTCCAGTCTCTGTAAGACAGAGGAGGCTGTATGATAAACAGAGTCCAGTCTCTGTAAGACAGAGGAGGCTGTATGATAAACAGAGTCTCTGTTAGACAGAGGAGGTTGCATGATAAACAGAGTCCAGTCTCTGTAAGACGGAGGAGGCTGCATGATAAACAGAGTCCAGTCTCTGTAAGACAGAGGAGGCTGTATGATAAACAGAGTCTCTGTTAGACAGAGGAGGCTGCATGATAAACAGAGTCCAGTCTCTGTAAGGCAGAGGAGGCTGCCTGATAAACAGAGTCCAGTCTCTGTAAGACGGAGGAGGCTGCATGATAAACATAGTCCAGTCTCTGTAAGACAGAGGAGGTTGCATGATAAACATAGTCCAGTCTCTGTAAGACAGAGGAGGCTGCATGATAAACAGAGTCCAGTCTCTGTAAGACAGAGGAGCATGCATGATAAACAGAGTCCAGTCTCTGTAAGACGGAGGAGGCTGCATGATAAACAGAGTCCAGTCTCTGTAAGACAGAGGAGGCTGCATGATAAACAGAGTCCACTCTCTGTAAGACAGAGGAGGCTGCATGATAAACAGAGTCCAGTCTCTGTAAGACAGAGGAGGTTGCATGATAAACAGAGTCCAGTCTCTGTAAGACAGAGGAGGCTGCATGATAAACAGAGTCCAGTCTCTGTTAGACAGAGGAGGCTGCATGATAAACAGAGTCTCTGTAAGACAGAAGAGACTGCATGATAAACAGAGTCCAGTCTCTGTAAGACAGAGGAGGCTGCATGATAAACAGAGTCCAGTCTCTGTAAGACAGAGGAGGCTGCATGATAAACAGAGTCCAGTCTCTGTAAGACAGAGGAGGCTGCATGATAAACAGAGTCCAGTCTCTGTAAGACAGAGGAGGCTGCATGATAAACAGAGTCCAGTCTCTGTAAGACAGAGGAGGCTGCATGATAAACAGAGTCCAGTCTCTGTAAGACAGAGGAGGCTGCATGATAAACAGAGTCCAGCCTCTGTAAGACAGAGGAGGCTGCATGATAAACAGAGTCCAGTCTCTGTAAGACAGAGGAGGCTGCATGATAAACAGAGTCCAGTCTCTGTAAGACAGAGGAGGCTGCATGATAAACAGAGTCCAGTCTCTGTAAGACAGAGGAGGCTGCATGATAAACAGAGTCCAGTCTCTGTAAGACAGAGGAGGCTGCATGATAAACAGAGTCTCTGTAAGACAGAGGAGGCTGCATGATAAACAGAGTCTCTGTAAGACAGAGGAGGCTGCATGATAAACAGAGTCCAGTCTCTGTAAGACAGAGGAGGCTGCATGATAAACAGAGTCCAGTCTCTGTAAGACAGAGGAGACTGCATGATAAACAGAGTCTCTGTAAGACAGAGGAGACTGCATGATAAACAGAGTCCAGTCTCTGTAAGACAGAGGAGGCTGCATGATAAACAGAGTCCAGTGTCTGTAAGACGGGGGAGGCTGCATGATAAACAGAGTCCAGTCTCTGTTAGACAGAGGAGGCTGCATGATAAACAGAGTCCAGTCTCTGTAAGACAGAGGAGGCTGCATGATAAACAGAGTCCAGTCTCTGTAAGACAGAGGAGGCTGCATGATAAACAGAGTCTCTGTAAGACAGAGGAGGCTGCATGATAAACAGAGTCCAGTCTCTGTAAGACAGAGGAGGCTGCATGATAAACAGAGTCCAGTCTCTGTAAGACAGAGGAGGCTGCATGATAAACAGAGTCCAGTCTCTGTAAGACAGAGGAGGCTGCATGATAAACAGAGTCCAGCCTCTGTAAGACAGAGGAGGCTGCATGATAAACAGAGTCCAGTCTCTGTAAGACAGAGGAGGCTGCATGATAAACAGAGTCCAGTCTCTGTAAGACAGAGGAGGCTGCATGATAAACAGAGTCCAGTCTCTGTAAGACAGAGGAGGCTGCATGATAAACAGAGTCCAGTCTCTGTAAGACAGAGGAGGCTGCATGATAAACAGAGTCTCTGTAAGACAGAGGAGGCTGCATGATAAACAGAGTCTCTGTAAGACAGAGGAGGCTGCATGATAAACAGAGTCCAGTCTCTGTAAGACAGAGGAGGCTGCATGATAAACAGAGTCCAGTCTCTGTAAGACAGAGGAGACTGCATGATAAACAGAGTCTCTGTTAGACAGAGGAGACTGCATGATAAACAGAGTCCAGTCTCTGTAAGACAGAGGAGGCTGCATGATAAACAGAGTCCAGTCTCTGTAAGACAGAGGAGGCTGCATGATAAACAGAGTCTCTGTAAGACAGAGGAGGCTGCATGATAAACAGAGTCTCTGTTAGACAAAGGAGGCTGCATGATAAACAGAGTCCAGTCTCTGTAAGACAGAGGAGGCTGCATGATAAACAGAGTCCAGTCTCTGTAAGACAGAGGAGGCTGCATGATAAACAGAGTCCAGTCTCTGTAAGACAGAGGAGGCTGCATGATAAACAGAGTCTCTGTAAGACAGAGGAGGCTGCATGATAAACAGAGTCTCTGTTAGACAGAGGAGGCTGCATGATAAACAGAGTCCAGTCTCTGTAAGACAGAGGAGGCTGCATGATAAACAGAGTCCAGTCTCTGTAAGACAGAGGAGGCTGCATGATAAACAGAGTCCAGTCTCTGTAAGACAGAGGAGGCTGCATGATAAACAGAGTCCAGTCTCTGTAAGACAGAGGAGGCTGCATGATAAATAGAGTCTCTGTAAGACAGAGGAGGCTGCATGATAAACAGAGTCCAGTCTCTGTAAGACAGAGGAGACTGCATGATAAACAGAGTCCAGTCTCTGTAAGACAGAGGAGGCTGCATGATAAACAGAGTCCAGTCTCTGTAAGACGGAGGAGGCTGCATGATAAACAGAGTCTCTGTAAGACAGAGGAGGCTGCATGATAAACAGAGTCCAGTCTCTGTAAGACGGAGGAGGCTGCATGATAAACAGAGTCCAGTCTCTGTTAGACAGAGGAGGCTGCATGATAAACAGAGTCCAGTCTCTGTAAGACAGAGGAGGCTGCATGATAAACAGAGTCCAGTCTCTGTAAGACAGAGGAGGCTGCATGATAAACAGAGTCCAGTCTCTGTAAGACAGAGGAGGCTGCATGATAAACAGAGTCCAGTCTCTGTAAGACGGAGGAGGCTGCATGATAAACAGAGTCCAGTCTCTGTTAGACAGAGGAGGCTGCATGATAAACAGAGTCTCTGTAAGACAGAGGAGGCTGCATGATAAACAGAGTCTCTGTTAGACAGAGGAGGCTGCATGATAAACAGAGTCCAGTCTCTGTAAGACAGAGGAGGCTGCATGATAAACAGAGTCCAGTCTCTGTAAGACAGAGGAGGCTGCATGATAAACAGAGTCCAGTCTCTGTAAGACAGAGGAGGCTGCATGATAAACAGAGTCCAGTCTCTGTAAGACAGAGGAGGCTGCATGATAAATAGAGTCTCTGTAAGACAGAGGAGGCTGCATGATAAACAGAGTCCAGTCTCTGTAAGACAGAGGAGGCTGCATGATAAACAGAGTCCAGTCTCTGTAAGACGGAGGAGGCTGCATGATAAACAGAGTCTCTGTAAGACAGAGGAGGCTGCATGATAAACAGAGTCCAGTCTCTGTAAGACAGAGGAGACTGCATGATAAACAGAGTCCAGTCTCTGTAAGACAGAGGAGGCTGCATGATAAACAGAGTCCAGTCTCTGTAAGACGGAGGAGGCTGCATGATAAACAGAGTCTCTGTAAGACAGAGGAGGCTGCATGATAAACAGAGTCCAGTCTCTGTAAGACGGAGGAGGCTGCATGATAAACAGAGTCCAGTCTCTGTTAGACAGAGGAGGCTGCATGATAAACAGAGTCCAGTCTCTGTAAGACAGAGGAGGCTGCATGATAAACAGAGTCCAGTCTCTGTAAGACAGAGGAGGCTGCATGATAAACAGAGTCCAGTCTCTGTAAGACAGAGGAGGCTGCATGATAAACAGAGTCCAGTCTCTGTAAGACGGAGGAGGCTGCATGATAAACAGAGTCCAGTCTCTGTTAGACAGAGGAGGCTGCATGATAAACAGAGTCCAGTCTCTGTAAGACAGAGGAGGCTGCATGATAAACAGAGTCCAGTCTCTGTTAGACAGAGGAGGCTGCATGATAAACAGAGTCCAGTCTCTGTAAGACAGAGGAGGCTGCATGATAAACAGAGTCCAGTCTCTGTTAGACAGAGGAGGCTGCATGATAAACAGAGTCCAGTCTCTGTAAGGCAGAGGAGACTGCATGATAAACAGAGTCCAGTCTCTGTAAGACAGAGGAGGCTGCATGATAAACAGAGTCCAGTCTCTGTAAGACAGAGGAGGCTGCATGATAAACAGAGTCTCTGTAAGACAGAGGAGGCTGCATGATAAACAGAGTCCAGTCTCTGTAAGACAGAGGAGGCTGCATGATAAACAGAGTCCAGTCTCTGTTAGACAGAGGAGGCTGCATGATAAACAGAGTCCAGTCTCTGTAAGACAGAGGAGGCTGCATGATAAACAGAGTCCAGTCTCTGTAAGACAGAGGAGGCTGCATGATAAACAGAGTCTCTGTTAGACAGAGGAGGCTGCATGATAAACAGAGTCCAGTCTCTGTAAGACAGAGGAGGCTGCATGATAAACAGAGTCCAGTCTCTGTAAGACAGAGGAGGCTGCATGATAAACAGAGTCCAGTCTCTGTAAGACAGAGGAGGCTGCATGATAAACAGAGTCCAGTCTCTGTAAGACAGAGGAGGCTGCATGATAAACAGAGTCCAGTCTCTGTAAGACAGAGGAGGCTGCATGATAAACAGAGTCCAGTCTCTGTAAGACAGAGGAGGCTGCATGATAAACAGAGTCCAGTCTCTGTAAGACAGAGGAGGCTGCATGATAAACAGAGTCCAGTCTCTGTAAGACAGAGGAGGCTGCATGATAAACAGAGTCCAGTCTCTGTAAGACAGAGGAGGCTGCATGATAAATAGAGTCTCTGTAAGACAGAGGAGGCTGCATGATAAACAGAGTCCAGTCTCTGTAAGACAGAGGAGGCTGCATGATAAACAGAGTCCAGTCTCTGTAAGACAGAGGAGGCTGCATGATAAACAGAGTCCAGTCTCTGTTAGACAGAGGAGGCTGCATGATAAACAGAGTCCAGTCTCTGTAAGACAGAGGAGGCTGCATGATAAACAGAGTCCAGTCTCTGTAAGACAGAGGAGGCTGCATGATAAACAGAGTCCAGTCTCTGTTAGACAGAGGAGGCTGCATGATAAACAGAGTCCAGTCTCTGTAAGACGGAGGAGGCTGCATGATAAACAGAGTCTCTGTAAGACGGAGGAGGCTGCATGATAAACAGAGTCCAGTCTCTGTAATACGGAGGAGGCTGCATGATAAACAGAGTCCAGTCTTTGTAAGGCAGAGGAGACTGCATGATAAACAGAGTCCAGTCTCTGTAAGACAGAGGAGGCTGCATGATAAACAGAGTCCCGTCTCTGTAAGACGGAGGAGGCTGCATGATAAACAGAGTCTCTGTAAGACAGAGGAGGCTGCATGATAAACAGAGTCCAGTCTCTGTAAGACAGAGGAGGCTGCATGATAAACAGAGTCCAGTCTCTGTAAGACAGAGGAGGCTGCATGATAAACAGAGTCCAGTCTCTGTAAGACAGAGGAGGCTGCATGATAAACAGAGTCCAGTCTCTTTAAGACAGAGGAGGCTGCATGATAAACAGAGTCCAGTCTCTGTAAGACAGAGGAGGCTGCATGATAAACAGAGTCCAGTCTCTGTAAGACAGAGGAGGCTGCATGATAAACATAGTCCAGTCTCTGTAAGACAGAGGAGGCTGCATGATAAACAGAGTCCAGTCTCTGTAAGACAGAGGAGGCTGCATGATAAACATAGTCCAGTCTCTGTAAGACAGAGGAGGCTGCATGATAAACATAGTCCAGTCTCTGTAAGACAGAGGAGGCTGCATGATAAACATAGTCCAGTCTCTGTTAGACAGAGGAGGCTGCATGATAAACAGAGTCTCTGTAAGACAGAAGAGACTGCATGATAAACAGAGTCCAGTCTCTGTAAGACAGAGGAGGCTGCATGATAAACAGAGTCCAGTCTCTGTAAGACAGAGGAGGCTGCATGATAAACAGAGTCCAGTCTCTGTAAGACAGAGGAGGCTGCATGATAAACAGAGTCTCTGTAAGACAGAGGAGGCTGCATGATAAACAGAGTCCAGTCTCTGTAAGACCGAGGAGGCTGCATGATAAACAGAGTCCAGTCTCTGTAAGACAGAGGAGGCTGCATGATAAACAGAGTCCAGTCTCTGTAAGACAGAGGAGGCTGCATGATAAACAGAGTCCAGTCTCTGTAAGACAGAGGAGGCTGCATGATAAACAGAGTCTCTGTAAGACAGAGGAGGCTGCATGATAAACAGAGTCCAGTCTCTGTAAGACCGAGGAGGCTGCATGCATATGCAACAAGTCACCATAATCAATTACAGAGAGAAAAGTGGCCTGAATAAGCCATAAGCGGGAAGCAAGCCTTATTACCAAAATAAAAACCCAATTTCAATTTAATTTCCTCAAAAAATTATCCAAATGAACTTTAAAGGACAACTTGTCATCCAACCATATACCTTGGTATTTGTAGGAGGACACTTTTTCCAATGGGTAAGCCACCAGATGTGACAATGCAAACCTTCTATGGCATAGTTCTAGCTCTGGTAAAGGTAACGAATTTAGTGTTTGGTACATTCAAGACCAGCTTGACACCATAAAGGGAGGCCTGCGGTGACTGAAAAGCAGTCTGGAGCTCTTCAACAGCCTGAACCAGAGAAGGAACACATGAATATATGACTGTATCATCTGCATATAGATGTAACTTTGCTGGTTGCATCCCATTTCCCAAATCATAAATAATCATAAGTAAAACTTGAGAACACAGGAGCTATAATGAAACCCTGGGCTACACCTCTTTTCATCTCTAGAAAGCTAGTGATTGTCAGTATACACACATTGTGTTCTGTCATAAAGATAGTTCTTAAACCAATTTATTGCTCCTTCACTGAGACCAATGTTACTGAGTCTAGCTAGCAACAATTCATGGTTAACTGAATGAAAGGCCTTTGATAAATCCACAAACAGAGCAGCACAATGTTGCTTTTTATCAAGTGCATTAATGATGTAATTTGCCTTAGCTGCAGTTGTGGTGCTGTGCCCCGATCTAAAGCCAGACTGAACCCCGCTCAGTGTGTTATTTTCAATTAAGAACTGTTAACTGTGAGTTCACTAGGGATTCATAGACTTTGACCAGGATAGGAAGTTCACTAGGGGTTTATAGACTTTGGCCAGGATAGAGAGTTCACTAGGGATTCATGGACTTTGTCCAGGATAGGGAATTCACTAGGGGTTCATAGACTTTGTCCAGGATAGAGAGTTCACTAGGGGTTCATAGACTTCGACCAGGATAGAGAGTTTGGAGATAGTTGTCAGCATCTGAGGGAGGTCCACATAATCTGATTTCCAAATGCAGGGAACTGGTCAAGAGACTCCAGTTGAAAATGTGAGCCACAGGTTCAGTAATAATACCAGGTGCTATCTTGAAGAGGTATCGGTCCAGGTTGTCTGGACCTGCAGACTTTTTACTGTCTATTGCTTTTAGTGCTTTATAGACATCAGCATAAGAAACAGGCTCAAAGTTGAGATGGTTCACATGAGGACCTATATCATAGTTGACTGTAACAGAGCTTACATTAGAGGCCTGGGCCCCAACATTATTAAAAATGTCACTATTCTTTTTGAACTTTTGTGAGTGTAATGTTTACTGTTCATTTTTTTATTGTTTATTTCACTTTTGTTTATTATCTATTTCACTTGCTTTGGCAATGTAAACATTTGTTTCCCTATTTTTCCAACTTAATTGAGGAGAATAAGAACAATCCAAATTTTATTTTTGATACTGTCGCAAAGCAGCACTTCCCAAGAGAGGATGGCTTTCACTTCAGCAGTGATAAATTCATGAACTTCTTTGAGGAAAAGATCATGATCATGAGAAAGCTAATTACGAGGTCCTCTTTAAATCTGTGTATTTCTCCAAAGCTCAGTTATCCTGAGTCTGCACAACACTGTCAGGACCTAGGATCATGGGAGACACTCAAGTTTTTTAATACTAGATCTCTTGATACAATGATGAAAATAGTCTTGGCCTCTAAAACCTTCAAGCTGCACACTGGACCCTATTCCAACTAAACTACTGAAAGAGCTGCTTCCTGTGCTTGGCCCTCCTATGTTGAACATAATAAACAGCTCTCTATCCACCGGATGTGTACTAAACTCACTAAAAGTGACAGTAATAAAGCCTCTCTTGAAAAAGCCAAACTTTGACCCAGAAAATATACAAAACTATCGGCCTATATCGAATCTCCCATTCCTCTCAACATTATTTGAGAAGGCTGTTGTGTAGCAACTCACTGCCTTCCTGAAGACAAACAATGCTTACAAAACGCTTCAGTCTGGTTTTAGACCCCATCATAGTACTGAGACTGCACTTGTGAAGGTGGTAAATGACCTTTTAATGGCGTCAGACCAAGGCTCTGCATCTGTTCTCGTGCTCCTAGACCTTAGTGCTGCCTTTGACACCATCGATCACCACATTCTTTTCGAGTGATTGGAAACCCAAATTGGTCTACACGGACAAGTTCTGGCCTGGTTTAGATCTAATCTGTCGGAAAGACAGTGGATGGTTTGTCCTCTGACAAATCAACTGTACATTTCGATGTTCCTCGAGGTTCCGTTTTAAAACCACTATTGTTTTCACTTTACATCTTGGTGATGTCATTATGTTAACTTTCACTGCTATGTGGACGATATACAGCTGTACATTTCAATGAAACATGGTGAAGCCTCAGAATTGCCCTCCCTGGAAGCCTGTGTTTCATAAGGAAGTGGATGCATCAAATGTTTTACTTTGAAACTCGGACAAAACAGAGATGCTAGTTCTAGGTCCCAAGAAACAAAGAGATCTTCTGTTGAATCTGACAATTAATCTTGATGGTTGTAAAGTCGTCTCAAATAAAACTGTGAAGGACCTCGGCGTTACTCTGGACCCTGATCTCTCTTTTGAAGAACATATCAAGACTGTTTCAAGGACAGCTTTTTTCCATCTACGTAACATTGCAAAAATCAGACACTTTCTGTCCAAAAATGATGCAGAAAAATTAACCCATGTTTTTGTCACTTCTAGATTAGACTACTGCAATGCTCTACTTTCCAGCTACCCCGATAAAGCACTAAATAAACTTCAAATAGTGCTAAATATGGCTGTTAGAATCTTGCCTAGAACCCAAAAAATTGATCATATTACTCCAGTGCTAGCCTCCCTACACTGGCTTCCTGTTAAGGCAAGGGCTGATTTCAAGGTTTTACTGCTAACCTACAAAGCATTACATGGGCTTGCTCCTACCTATGTTTCCGATTTGGTCCTTCCGTACATACCTACACATATGCTATGGTCACAACATGCAGGCCTCCTTACTGTCCCTAGAATTTCTAAGCAAACAGCTGAAGGCAAGGCTTTCTTCCATAGAAAAGAAAAGAAAAGCTGAAATAAATCATTCTCTCCACTATTATTCTGAAATGTCACATTCTTTAAATAAAGTGTTGATCCTAACTGACCTAAGACAGGGAATGTTTACTAGGATTAAATGTCAAGAATTGTGAAAAACTGAGTTTAAATGCATTTGGCTAAGTTGTATGTAAACTTCCGACTTCAACTGTATACACAAGGTACCAGTACCAAGTCCATGTGCAGGTGTACAATGTAATTGAAGTAGATATGTAGATATAGGTAGGGGTCAAGTGACTAGGCAACAGGATAGATAATAAACAGTAGCAGCAGCTTATGTGACGATTTAAATTCTCTAGGATAAGGGGCAGCATTTTCACGTTTGGATGAAAAGGATACCCAAATTCAACTGCCAGCTACTCATCCCCAGAAGATAAGATATGCATATTATTAGTAGATGTGGATAGAAAACACTCAGAAGTTTCTAAAACTGTTTGGATCATGTCTGTGAGTATAACATAACTTCTTTAGCAGGCGAAACCCCGAGGGTAAACCATTCAGATTGTTGTTTTTTTAGGTCACTCTTTTCAATGGGTTTTCATTGGGAATACAGATTTCTAATTGACCTTCCTTCAGTTCCTACCGCGTCCACTGGATGTCAACAGTCTTTAGAAATTGGTTGAGGTTTTTTTCTTTGTGTAATGAAGAAGTACGGCCATGTTGAATGAGGGTCACTGGAAGTGTCCTGTTAGTTAGAGGCGCATGACCAGAACGCATGCTACAGATTGATTTAATCCTGTATTGAACACAGATCATCCCGTCTTCAATTTTATTGATTATTTACGTAAAAAAATACCTAAAGTTGTATTACAAAAGCAGTTTGAAATGTTTTGGCAAAGTTTACAGATAACTTTTGATATTTTGTAGTCACGTTTCACAAGTCGGAAACAGTGTTTTTCTGGATCAAACGCGCCAAATAAATTGACATTTTGGATATATATCGACGGAATTAATCGAACAAAGGACCATTTGTGATGTTTATGGGACATATTAGAGTGCCAACAACAGAAGCTCGTCAAAGGTAAGGCATGAATTATATTTTTATTTCTGCGTTTTGTGTCGCGCCTGCAGGGTTGAAATATGCTTCTCTCTCTTTGTTTACAATGGTGCTATCCTCAGATAATAGCATCGTTTGCTTTCGCCGAAAAGCCTATTTGAATTCTGACATGTTGGCTGGATTCACAACCAGTGTGTAACGAATATCCTCCTCCTCTTCAACCGAAAAGGAGGAGTATTGAGGGAACCAAGGCGCAGCGGATTGTGAAGACATAATGATTTATTAAAGACACGACAAAATAACAAACACGACGTAGACAGAAAACGAACTATACTTGAATAAACTACAAAACAAATAAACGATGAAAACAGACCTGGACACGAACTTACATATAACTTGAAGAACGCACGAACAGGTACACGACTACAAACAAACGCTACAGTCCCATGTGGCGTAACATCACACAGACACAGGAGACAACCACCCACAAACAAACAGTGTAATTGCCCTACCTAAATATGACTCTTGATTAGAGGAAAATGCAAACCACCTGCCTCTAATCAAGAGCCATACCAGGCAAACCAAAACCAACATAGAAACGAATAACATAGACTGCCCACCCAAAACACATGCCCTGACCATAAACACATAAAAAACAACATAAAACAGGTCAGGACTGTTACAGTACCCCCCCCTCAAGATGCGCACGCCGGGCGCACAAGCACAAAGTCCAGGGGAGGGTCCGGGTGGGCAGTTGACCACGGTGGTGGTTCCGGCTCAGGACGCTGTCCCCATACCACCATAGTCACTCCCCTCTTCTTTCTACCCCTTCTAATGACCACCCAAACATTAGCTTCCCCTAAATAAACAGCTAGCACCGGGACAAAGGGCAGCACCGGGACAAGGGGTAGCACCGGGACAAGGGGCAGCACCAGAACAAGGGGCAGCACCAGGATAAGGACCATCACTGAGACAAGGGGCAGCACCGGGACAAGGGGCAGCACCGGGACAAGGGGCAGCACCGGGACAAGGGGCAGCACCGGGACAAGGGGCAGCACCGGGACAAGGGGCAGATCCCGGCTGAAGGACTCTGGCAGGTCCTGTTTGGACGGCTCTGGCAGGTCCATGCTGGCTGACGGCTCTCGACGCTCATGGCAGACTGACGGCTCTCTACGCTCATGGCAGGCTGACGGCTCTCGACGCTCATGGCAGGCTGACGGCTCTCGACGCTCATGGCAGGCTGACGGCTCTCGACGCTCATGGCAGGCTGACGGCTCTCGACGCTCATGGCAGGCTGACGGCTCACGACGCTCATGGCGCTCTGACGGCTCTGGCTGCTCATGGCTCTCTGACGGCTCTGGCTGCTCATGGCTCTCTGACGGCTCTGGCTGCTCATGGCTCACTGACGGCTCTGGCTGCTCATGGCTCACTGACGGCTCTGGCTGCTCATGGCTCACTGACGGCTCTGGCTGCTCATGGCTCACTGACGGCTCTGGCAGATCCTGTCTGGTTGGCGGCTCTGGCAGATCCTGTCTGGTTGGCGGCTCTGGCAGATCCTGTCTGGTTGGCGGCTCTGGCAGATCCTGTCTGGTTGGCGGCTCTGGCAGATCCTGTCTGGCTGACGGCTCTAGCGGCTCCTGTCTGGCTGATGGCTCTAGCGGCTCCTGTCTGGCTGACGGCTCTGTAGGCTCATGGCAGACGGGCGGCTTTGCAGGCTCATGGCAGACGGGCGGCTTTGCAGGCTCCTGGCAGACGGATGGCTCAGATGGCGCTGGGAAGACGGATGGCTCAGATGGCGCTGGGAAGACAGATGGCTCAGATGGCGCTGGGGAGACGGATGGCTCAGATGGCGCTGGGGAGACGGATGGCTCAGATGGCGCTGGGGAGACGGATGGCTCTGGCCGGATATGGCGCACTGTAGACCTGGTGCGTGGTGCCGGAACTGGAGGCACCGTGCTAATGACAAGCACCTTCCTACTAGTGCGGGGAGCAGGGACAGGGCACACTGTATTCTCAAAGCCTACTCTATCCCTGATGCGTGGTACCGGCACTGGTGACGCCGGGCTGAGGACAAGCACATCAGGATTAGTAGAGGGAGAATATACAGTGTGTACAGGGCTCTGGAGACGCACTGGTAGCTTAGTGCGTGGGCCCGGAACTGGAGGCACCGGGCTAAATACACGCACCACAGGGAGAGTGCGTGGAGGAGGAACAGGGCTCAGGATACGCACTGGTAGCCTAGTGCATAGTGTAGACACTGTAGGTACTAGGCTGGGGCGGGGAGGTGGTGCCGGAAATACCGGACCGTGGAGGCGTACTGGCACTCTTGAGCATTGAACCTGCCCAACCTTACCTGGTTGAATGCTCCCGGTTGCCCAACCAGTGCGGGGAGGTGGAATAACCCGCACCGGCCTATGTAGGCGAACCTGGGAAACCATGCGTAAGGCAGGTGCCATGTATGCCGGCCCGAGGAGACGCACTGGAGACCAGACGCGTTGAGCCGGCCTCATGACACCTGGCTCAATGCCCAATCTAGCCCTCCCAGTGCGGGGAGGTGGAATAACCCGCACTGGGCTATGCACTCGTACAGGAGACACCGTGCGCTCTACTGCGTAACACGGCGCCTGCCCGTACTCCCGCTCTCCACGGTAAGCCTGGGAAGTGGGCGCAGGTCTCCTACCTGCCCTTGGCCCACTACCCTTTAGCCCCCCCCCAAGAAATTTTTGGGAGTTACTCACGGGCTTTTTCGGCTTCCGTGCCAGACGCGTTCCCTCATAGCTCCGGTTCCTCTCTCCGGTAGCCTCCGCTCTCCTCAGTGCCTCCAGCTGTTCCCATGGGAGGCGATCTCTACCAGCTAGGATCTCCTCCCATGTGTAGACACCCTTTCCATCCAGAACATCGTCCCATGTCCATTGCTCCTTCTTTTCCTGTCCCTTTCTCCTTTGACTCCGCTGCTTGGCTCTGGAGAGGTGGGTGGTTCTGTAACGAATATCCTCCTCCTCTTCAACCGAAAAGGAGGAGTATTGAGGGAACCAAGGCGCAGCGGATTGTGAAGACATAATGATTTATTAAAGACACGACAAAATAACAAACACGACGTAGACAGAAAACGAACTATACTTGAATAAACTACAAAACAAATAAACGATGAAAACAGACCTGGACACGAACTTACATATAACTTGAAGAACGCACGAACAGGTACACGACTACAAACAAACGCTACAGTCCCATGTGGCGTAACATCACACAGACACAGGAGACAACCACCCACAAACAAACAGTGTAATTGCCCTACCTAAATATGACTCTTGATTAGAGGAAAATGCAAACCACCTGCCTCTAATCAAGAGCCATACCAGGCAAACCAAAACCAACATAGAAACGAATAACATAGACTGCCCACCCAAAACACATGCCCTGACCATAAACACATAAAAAACAACATAAAACAGGTCAGGACTGTTACACAGTGTAGCTTTAATTTGGTATCTTTCATGTGTGATTTAATGAAAATTTGATTTTATAGTAATTTATTTGAATATGGTGCTCTGCATTTTTACTGGCTTTCGGCCAACAATCAAAGATTTTTTACCAATGTTTACTGACACCGGCCAATGGGTGTTGAGCGTTCGTAAATTTGTCAGTTATTCTGCACTCTCAAATGAGAGTGCTCTAAAATATGAGTGAATTTCCCGCTCAGCCCAGTCAAAACTGTTCGCTGCTCTGGCACCCCAATGGTGGAACAAACTCCCCCACGACGCCAGGTCAGCGGAGTCAATCACCACCTTCCGGAAACACCTGAAACACCACCTCTTCAAGGAATACCTAGGATAGGATAAAGTAATCCTTCTAACCCCCCCCCCCCCTTAAAAGAGTTAGATGCACTATTGTAAAGTGGTTGTTCCACTGGATGTCATAAGGTGAATGCACCAACTTGTAAGTCGCTCTGGATAAGAGCATCTGCTAAATGACTTAAATGTAAATGTAAATGAATTTACCAGCTACGTCTATCGACAGTTTTCACAGTGACATAATGACAATTCTATTGAAATGGTAACTTGCATATTCGAGTCTTTTGTTTAGACATGTAGCTAACTAGCTAAACAATTAACCATAATCCCAACTCATAATGTTGCTACCAATGAGCCAAGATCAGCTCAGTTTATCCCTACCATTGTGACTATGAGTCATCATAATACTGCATCAAATGTACATTACCCAAGGGTCATTGGCAGACACAATGTAAGTAACGTAAGTTATGTCCCCCTAATTGCCATGAATACCTCTGTTTATCCTACAGCTGCTGTATGCAGTAATCATGAGCCTATGAACCAGAATTGGGTACTGTCACGTCCTGATCTGTTTCACCTGTCCTTGTGTTTGTCTCCACCCCCTCCACGTGTTGCTTATTATCCCCGGTGTATGTATCCTTGTGTTTCCTGTCTCTCTGTGCCAGTTTGTTCCTGTCTCAGCCGAACCCGGCTGCCTGACCACTCTGCCTGTCCTGACCTCGAGCCTGCCTATCGCCTGGTACTGTTTGGACTCTGACCTGGTTTATGAACTCTCGCCTGTCCCCGACCTGCCTTTTGCTTACCCCTTTTGGTGTAATAAATATCGGAGCTCTACCATCTGCCTCCTGTGTCTGCATTTGGGTCTCCCCTTGTGCCCTTATAATAGAAGGATCACCGCGCTTTTACATGATGGTCTTCATGGGGGGCATTTTATATTAAAATATTTATACTCATGAAATCCCAAGTGCAATATAGCAAAACACAGCTTAGCTTGTTGTTAATCCACCTGTCGTGTCAGATTTGGAAAATATGCTTTACAGCGAAAGCAATCCAAGCGTTTGTGTGAGTTTATCGATCACTAGACAAAACATTAAGAACACCTAGCAGGAATGTAGATTGGTCACGAAAGCCAGAAAAGCAATAAAATGAATCGCTTACCTTTGATGATCTTCAGATGTTTGCACTCACGAGACTCCCAGTTACACAATAAATGTTCCTTTTGTTCGATAAAGATTATTTTTATATCAAAAAAACTCCATTTGTTTGGCGCGTTATGTTCAGTATTCCACAGCCTTAGGCAGGTCATCAAGGTTTGACGAAAATTCCAAATAGTATCCGTAAAGTTTGTAGAAACATGTCAAACGTTTTTAATAATCAATCCTCAGGTTGTTTTTAACATCAATAATGAACCGGACTGTAAACTATTCAATACTGGAGAGAAAGAAAATGTCGAGCAACCAGTGTCGCGCGCGTGAACTAATGGAAGGACATCCATCTATCCACTGATGTGATTTGATAAATCTTCCTAATTTTTCAGAATAAAAAAGCTTGAAACTATGTCTAAAGACTGTTCACTGGTTGATATCCCTTTAAATGGACGAAAGGCAGGCAATGGAACAGTGATTTTTCAAAATAAAAGTCACTTCCGGGTTGGATTTCCTCAGGTTTTCGCCTGCAAAATCAGTTCTGTTATACTCACAGACAATATTTTGACAGTTTTGGAAACTTTAGAGTGTTTTCTATCCTACTCTGTCAATTATATGCATATTCTAGCATCTGGGCCTGAGAAATAGGCAGCTTACATTGGGAACGTTATTTTTCCAAACATAAAAATTCTGCACCCTAGCTTCAAGAGGTTTTAACCTTTATTAAACTAGGCAAGTCAGTTGAGAAGAAATTCTTATTTACAATGACAGCCTACCCCGGCCAAACCCTAACTCGGACGACGCTGGGCCAATTGTGCGCCGCCCTCTGGCCAATCACGGCCGGTTGTGACACAGCCTGGAATCAAACCAGGGTCTGTAATGACGCCTCTAGCACTGAGATGCAGTACCTTAGACCGCTGCGCCACTCGGGAGCCAATTTGATTTAATGTGGATTGCTTTTATTAGAATGTCCACAGTTGTCAAGCCCTGACCTTAGAAAACCTTTTGGTTAGGTCAGGGTGTGACTAGGGTGAGTAGACTAGTTTTTTATTTTCTATGTTGGCCTGGTATGGTTCCCAATCAGAGGCAGCTGTCTATCGTTGTCTCTGTTTGGGGATCATATTTAGGCAGCCTTTTCCACCTGTTGTGTGTGGGATCTTGATTTTGTATTGTTGCTTTTAGCCCTACAAAGCTGTACGTTTCGTTTGTTACTCTTTCTTGTTTTGTGCCGGTTATCATAAATACAAATTTAACTACCCCACGCTGCAACTACCCCACGCTGCATCTTGGTCCGACCATCCTTCCAACAATATAACGATCATTACAACAGTGAAACAATTAGTAAATCATACTGTGAGACATACCGGATCCGTGAAAATAGGTGCCGGAACAAACAAAGTCCATTCAGACAGGATCCGACTCCAATTCAGCGCTGATCCCAACTCCAGCTGATGTAAATTCACTTACTGCCTCTCAACTCCAGCTGATGTAAATTCACTTACTGCCTCCCATCTCCAGCTGATGTAAATTCACTTACTGCCTCCCATCTCCAGCTGATGTAAATTCACTTACTGCCTCCCATCTCCAGCTGATGTAAATTCACTTACTGCCTCCCAACCACAGCTGCTGTAAATTCACTTACTGCCTCCCAACCACAGCTGATGTAAATTCACTTACTGCCTCCCAACTCCAGCTGATGTATATTCACTTACTGCCTCCCAACCACAGCTGATGTAAATTCACTTACTGCCTCCCAACCACAGCTGATGTATATTCACTTACTGCCTCCCAACTCCAGATGCTTTAAATTCACTTACTGCCTCTCAACTCCAGCTGATGTAAATTCACTTACTGCCTCTCAACTCCAGCTGATGTAAATTCACTTACTGCCTCTCAACTCCAGCTGATGTAAATTAATTAACTGCCTCCCAACTCCAGCTGATGTAAATTCACTTACTGCCTCCCAACTCTAGCTGATGTAAATTCACTTACTGCCTCCCAACTCTAGCTGATGTATATTCACTTACTGCCTCCCAACCACAGCTGATGTACATTTACTTACTGCCTCCCAACCACAGCTGATGTAAATTCACTTACTGCCTCCCAACCACAGCTGATGTAAATTTACTTACTGCCTCCCAACCACAGCTGATGTAAATTTACTTACTGCCTCCCAACCACAGCTGATGTAAATTCACTTACTGCCTCCCAACCACAGCTGATGTAAATTTACTTACTGCCTCCCAACCACAGCGGATGTACATTTACTTACTGCCTCCCAACCACAGCTGATGTAAATTCACTTACTGCCTCCCAACTCCAGTTGCTGTAATTTCACTTACTGCCTCCCAACTCCAGCTGATGTAAATTCACTTACTGCCTCTCAACTCCAGCTGATGTAAATTCACTTACTGCCTCCCAACTCCAGCTGATGTATATTCACTTACTGCCTCCCAACCACAGCTGATGTAAATTCACTTACTGCCTCCCAACCACAGCTGATGTATATTCACTTACTGCCTCCCAACTCCAGATGCTTTAAATTCACTTACTGCCTCTCAACTCCAGCTGATGTAAATTCACTTACTGCCTCTCAACTCCAGCTGATGTAAATTAATTAACTGCCTCCCAACTCCAGCTGATGTAAATTCACTTACTGCCTCCCAACTCTAGCTGATGTAAATTCACTTACTGCCTCCCAACTCTAGCTGATGTATATTCACTTACTGCCTCCCAACCACAGCTGATGTACATTTACTTACTGCCTCCCAACCACAGCTGATGTAAATTCACTTACTGCCTCCCAACCACAGCTGATGTAAATTTACTTACTGCCTCCCAACCACAGCTGATGTAAATTTACTTACTGCCTCCCAACCACAGCTGATGTAAATTCACTTACTGCCTCCCAACCACAGCTGATGTAAATTTACTTACTGCCTCCCAACCACAGCGGATGTACATTTACTTACTGCCTCCCAACCACAGCTGATGTAAATTCACTTACTGCCTCCCAACTCCAGTTGCTGTAATTTCACTTACTGCCTCCCAACTCCAGCTGATGTAAATTCACTTACTGCCTCTCAACTCCAGCTGATGTAAATTCACTTACTGCCTCCCAACTCCAGCTGATGTAAATTCACTTACTGCCTCCCAACCACAGCTGATGTAAATTCACTTACTGCCTCCCAACCACAGCTGATGTAAATTCACTTACTGCCTCCCAACTCCAGCTGATGTAAATTCACTTACTGCCTCCCAACTCCAGCTGATGTAAATTCACTTACTGCCTCCCAACTCCAGCTGATGTAAATTCACTTACTGCCTCCCAACCACAGCTGATGTATATTCACTTACTGCCTCCCAACTCCACCCTGCAGTGGAGGACCTTGTCTTTTCTCATTAACTCTAAAAATCCAGTAATTGGAATTCATTATAATTCTTGTCTTGGCCTTGTCCCCTGTGATGTCATCGGGCTAGCAGCACCTGCTAACGTCCTTTACCCAGGGTCCTCACTTGAAACAGATTATCAGGAAGTGACAGAGCATTTGTCATGGAGATAACATACCTCAAGGAGGCATGGTAATGCTCTTCAGATACAACTTATAAAGGATAATAACCCTAACTCAAAACAGAGCTAGAGAGAGTACTTTGTAGAAATACTGTGTCACGCCCTGACCTTAGAGATCCCTATTATTCTCTATGTTTGGTTAGGTCAGGGTGTGACTCGGGTGGGAAAGTCTATGTTTTCTATTTCTTTGTTTTGCCCGAGTGTGGTTCCCAATCAGAGGCAGCTGTCTATTGTTGTCTCTGATTGGGGATCATATATAAGTTGTCATTTTCCATTTGGGTTTTGTGGGATCTTGTTTTCTGTATAGTTTATTTGCCTTACAAAACTATGCGCTTTGGTTTTCACTTTGGTTATTTTGTTCGAGTGTTTTTTTGAAAATAAATATTATGAACACTTTCCACGCTGCGCTTTGGTCCACATACTGCCATATATCACTGAACTCAGCAACAAGTCTGGAAGTTGACATGTTATTGAGAGATATCCAGGTATGTGGTGTTATCTGATGAAGAAAAACCTTTGTTGTGAACATATGTGCAACTTTTATGCGGGTTGAATTTCTTCGATAAAGGAGAATAGGTAAATAGGCGATAAAGTTATTCATGCCTATCCACTTGGTCAAAAATCCATCTTGCAAATGGCAAATGCTTTTGAAAGATTGATAACTAAAATATATTCAAAATTAAGGAACAACTTTGTGTATTCTTGTTTCAGTGCTGCCCCCCCCCCCCTCCCCCCTGTTAGGATGTATCCTGTAACCTTCAGGACATGCTTCAACTCTAGCTTACAAGGTAAGAACTCTGACTTACAAGGTAAGAAGTCTAGCTTATAAAAAAAGGTGCTATCTAGAACCTAAAAGGGTTCTTTGGATGGCCCCATAGAATAACCCTTTAAAGAAACATTTTTGATTCCAGGCAGAACCCTTTAGGTTCCAGGTAGAACTCTTTTGGGTTCCATGTAGAACCCTTTCCACAGAGGTTTTTACATAGAGCCCAAAAAGGTTTTACCTAGAACCAAAAAGGGTTCAACCTGGAACCAAAAAGGGTTATCCTATGGGGACAGCCGAAGAACCGTTTAGGAAGTATTTTTTTCTAAGAGTCTAACTTACAAGATAAGAACTCTAGGAAGACATAAACTCCCTTTAACACATCCGACAGCAATCAAACAAGCTAAGTCCCAGTATAGAGACAAAGTAGAGTCGCAATTCAACAGCTCAGACACAAGAGGTATGTGGCAGGGTCTACAGTCAATCACGGATTACAAAAAGAAAACCAGCCCCGTCGCAGAGCAGGATGTCTTGCTCCCAGACAGACTAAATCACTTTTTTTGCTCGCTTTGAGGACAATACAGTGCCACTGACACGGCCCGCTACCAAAACCTGCGGGCTCTCCTTCACTGCAGCCGAGGTGAGTAAAACATTTAAACGTGTTAACCCTCACAAGGCTGCTGGCCCAGACGGCCTCCCTAGCCGCGTCCTCAGAGCATGCGCAGACCAGCTGGCTGGTGTGTTTAAGGACATATTCAATCAATCCTTATCCCAGTCTGCTGTTCCCACATGCTTCAAGAGGGCCACCATTGTTCCTGTTCCCAAGAAAGCTAAGGTAACTGAGCTAAACGACTACCGCCCCGTAGCACTCACTTCCGTCATCATGAAGTGCTTTGAGAGTCTAGTCAAGGACCATATCACCTCCACCCTACCTGACACCCTAGACCCACTCCAATTTGCTGACCGACCCAATAGGTCCACAGACGACGCAATCGCAACCACACTGCTCACTGCCCTAACCCATCTGGACAAGAGGAATAGCTATGTGAGAATGCTGTTCATCGACTACAGCTCAGCATTTAACACCATAGTACCCTTCAAACTCGTCATCAAGCTCGAGACCCTGGGTCTCGACCCCGCCCTGTCCAATTGGGTCCTGGACTTCCTGACGTGCCGCCCCCAGGTGGTGAGGGTAGGTAACTACATCTCCACCCCGCTGATCCTCAACACTGGGGCCCCACAAGGGTGCGTTCTGAGCCCTCTCCTGTACTCCCTGTTCACCACGACTGCGTGGCCATGCACGCCTCCAACTCAATCATCAAGTTTGTGGACGACATTACAGTGGTAGGCTTGATTACCAAAACGACGAGACAGCCTACAGGGAGGAGGTGAGGGCCCTCGGAGTGTGGTGTCAGGAAAATAACCTCACACTCAACGTCAACAAAACAAAGGAGATGATTGTGGACTTCAGGAAACAGCAGAGGGAGCACCCCCCTATCCACATCGACGGGACAGTAGTGGAGAGGGTAGAAAGTTTTAAGTTCCTCGGTGTACACATCACGGACAAACTGAATTGGTCCACCCACACAGACAGCGTTGTGAAGAAGGCACAGTAGCGCCTCTTCAACCTCAGGAGGCTGAAGAAATTTGGCTTGTCACCAAAAGCACTCACAAACTTTTATAGATGCACAATCGAGAGCATCCTGTCAGGCTGTATCACCGCCTTGCCTATGCCGTTCTGTACCATCACTCATTCATATATCTTTATGTACATATTCTTTATCCCTTTACACTTGTGTGTGTATAAGGTAGTAGTTGTGGAATTGTTAGGTTAGATTACTTGTTGGTTATTACTGCATTGTCGGAACTAGAAGCACAAGCATTTCGCTACACTCGCATTAACATCTGCTAACCATGTGTATGTGACAAATAAAATTTGATTTGATTTAATAGTTAGAAGCAGAGAGGCCTTGAAATAAGGCCCTGATACTGATACACATCCTGAAATGCCTGCTCTCTCTGCCATGCTGTTCCTAGAGAATTAGAACATCTTAGAAGATGTTGGTATATTGTGAGAGAGAAATTACGTTTTTACCTGATTTATTTGATATTAATGTTTAACAATTAATATTTAACCAATAGTAAGACATTTCTGTGCTGCTAGTGTCTGTGTTTTTATGGTCTCCACTCTAGTTCCCTTCAGCTAATCTGGGCGTATGGTCACCAGAGATGGGTTGAGCTGACAAATGAGTTAAAGACTGCATTACATGGACAAGCATGTGTTTTACTAGGGATAGTTTAGAGTAGAACAATCCCTCATTGTCTCAAAAGCATCCTTGCATCTGGGAGACTAAGCCAGGGTGGGGTTAAGACAACAACCCTGTGCAGATAACAACCAGATGAACCCAGAGTGGCTTATGATTCCCCAAACTGCATGGGATGGGTGGAACCAAACATTTTTAGTGTCAGCTATATATAGTACTCTGCATTTGTGTAAAGGTTAGGTTACTCGGTCCAACACTCAAGGGTGTGGGGTCGACCAGCCTCATTATTGCAGTAATGAATCGATATTGAATAAAGATGATTATTTGAAGAAAGGACAGTTTCTCTCACTTGATTAGAATATTCCACTACAATCTACTGTAGCACCTAGCCTTTTACCACAGCAAGACTATATAGCACCGTCCTCAGCATCACCAGGTCCAGTGGAATATGGCCACTAATTGACGATCCCTGATTTATTCTGTTTTGTGCAGGGCATCAGTTACATCACTCAGAAACAGAGTGAAGAGTCCAGCTGCAGGGTTTTCTCATATGCTGGGTGGGTCTATGTCTGGATGGTTCTATAGACAGCTAGCTCTACTCTGGTTGGTTGTGCTGACATGGTCTTAGGATATCCTATTAGGGCTCTCATGGTTTAAATCAATGGTGAATAACAGCAAATCAGAAGGGCTGGAATCTTGGCTGGGATGGGTGGAATCTGTGTCAGGAAGGGAGGGATAGATAGGGTGGAATCTGGGCTGGGAAGGGAGGAATCAGAGCTGGGATGGGTGGAATCTGGGCTGGGAAGGGAGGGATAGATAGGGTGGAATCTGGGCTGGGAAGGGAGGAATCAGAGCTGGGATGGGTGGAATCTGGGCTGGGATGGGTTGAATCTGGGGTGGAATGGATAGGGTGGAACCTTGGGTGTAATGGATAGAGTGAAATCTTGGCTGGGAAGGGAAGAAACTGGGCTGGGATGGGTAGAATCTGGGTTGAGATGGGTGGAATCTGGGGGGTGGATAGGGTGGAATCTGGGATGGGATGGGTGGAATCTGGGTTGAGATGGGTGGAATCTGGGATGGGATGGGTGGAATCTGAGCTGGGATGGGAGGGGTGGATAGGGTGGAATCAGGGCTGGGATGGATAGGGTGGAATCAGGGCTGGGATGGATAGGGTGGAATCAGGGCTGGGATGGATAGGGTGGAATCAGGGCTGGGATGGATAGGGTGGAATCTGGGCTGGGATGGATAGGGTGGAATCAGGGCTGGGATGGATAGGGTGGAATCAGGGCTGGGATGGATAGGGTGGAATCTGGGCTGGGATGGATAGGGTGGAATCAGGGCTGGGATGGATAGGGTGGAATCAGGGCTGGGATGGATAGGGTGGAATCTGGGCTGGGATGGGAGGGATGGATAGGGTGGAATCAGGGCTGGGATGGATAGGGTGGAATCAGGGCTGGGATGGATAGGGTGGAATCTGGGATGGGATGGATAGGGTGGAATCTGGGCTGGGATGGATAGGGTGGAATCTGAGCTGGGATGGGAGGGGTGGAATCTGAGCTGGGATGGGAGGGGTGGAATCTGAGCTGGGATGGGAGGGGTGGATAGGGTGGAATCTGGGCTGGGATGGATAGGGTGGAATCTGGGCTGGGATGGATAGGGTGGAATCTGGGCTGGGATGGATAATGTAGAATCTGGGCTGGGATGGATAATGTAGAATCTGGGCTGGGATGGGAGGGATGGATAATGTAGAATCTGGGCTGGGATGGGAGGGATAGATAGGGTGGTATCTGAGCTGGGATGGGAGGGATGGATAGGGTGGAATATGGGCTTTGATGGGAGGGTGAAATCTAGGTTGGAGTATGGGTGTAGTAGTTCTGTAATCAGGTTTAGCATTCTTTGCTTCATAAATCTACAGAAACATCTTTGTTAATAATCTAAAGTGAAATCGGTCTCATAACATTAATCTAGAGAAACCATTGTTAATCTGGAGACCCTGTCTCACTTTATTAATCTGGAGAAGCCATAGAGAGAAACCTCTACGTCTCACTGACTTCAAAAGGTTAATTAATCTGCACTAAAATGGAGATGGACCTCTGATAGGGCTGATAGTTATGTACTGGTGTTATTCTGTTTCAGCATAGTTATTCTATATCTCTCATATTTAATCTGGAATATGAACCGTGCCTAATGTTGTTAATTGACCAGGTTCATATCTTGATCCATGACGAGGAATTGAATATCTTTTCATAATTCATAAATAATATTTTGGCCTTTATTTCCCTGACATCTGAGAATCTGATTTATAAAAGAAAAAAGAGAGTAGAAGAACAAGTCAATTTGAGAAACGTGTCTGAAACCAGTGAAAATATTAGTTGACAGAATAAGAAATGTGGGCTGTGAGCCAACGTTTTTAAGGTGATCCTGGATTTAGTCGTTTAATCAGTCAGCTAGAGTCAGATGCTCGATGTGACGATACAGAGAGCTGAGAGTGGGCATCTGCATCTCACTCTATGGAGTTCAGGTGGTCACCACGTAGGGAATAACTAGGTTCTAACTAGGTTCAGACTGGGTTCTATCACCACCAGCAACAGACTGGGTTCTATCACCACCAGCAACAGACTGGGTTCTATCACCACCAGCAACAGACTGGGTTCTATCACCACCAGCAACAGACTGGGTTCTATCACCACCAGCAACAGACTGGGTTCTATCACCACCAGCAACAGACTGGGTTCTATCACCACCAGCAACAGACTGGGTTCTATCACCACCAGCAACAGACTGGGTTCTATCACCACCAGCAACAGACTGGATTCTATCACCACCAGCAACAGACTGGGTTCTATCACCACCAGCAACAGACTGGGTTCTATCACCACCAGCAACAGACTGGGTTCTATCACCACCAGCAACAGACTGGGTTCTATCACCACCAGCAACAGACTGGGTTCTATCACCACCAGCAACAGATTGGGTTCTATCACCACCAGCAACAGACTGGGTTCTATCCCCACCAGCAACAGACTGGGTTCTATCACCACATAGAGAAAAGGCTAGATTCTATCAGATCCGCGCTAGCCAACACCCGCAAAGCGTTTTTTCTGTTAAACCCACAAGTAACTCCCAACATTATACCTATAGTGGACACTGCGTTCTATCACTCCAAAGGAAGAGATGGGAGTACAGTTGTATTTAGTATGATGCAATGCTGTTACTGATGGTTGTGGTGTACACTAAGCAAAGAGAGTCCAATTATATGATCCTGTATAGGTGCTGTTGTTATTGTTGATGTCTCTGTATCTCTGATCCATAAGAGCATCAAGGCTGGTCCGTCCAACTTTTCACTGTCTCAGAAACATTAAACATGACAGAGATATTCTAACAGAGACTAAAACGGAGATTAACTGTGTTTAAGAGGTTATACCCCACATATGAAACCAGTCCCTTACATTTCCCTACAGACTCCATTATACTTTATTAATCAAGTTGTGTCTTAACTTCGCTTTTATTAAATGCAATTTCAACTCCAATCCATTCTGTTGATCCTAAATCTCTTCTCCCTCCTGGGAATGAGTTCAATTGTGCATAGGAAATGAAGTTTCTAGTGTAAAGAGCTGGGTCTCAGGAGTGGTTCTCTGCCTTAATAACATCTTATCTGCTCTTCATTTAGCACTATGGTGGTCAGAGCTCAACTAATTAAGGTGTTGTTATAACCTGGGTTCTGTTATAGCCTGGGTTCTGTTATAATGTTCTGTTATAGCCTGGGTTCTGATATAGTATTCTGTTATACGCTAGGTGTTGTTATAGTGTTCTCTTATAGACTGGGTTCTGTTGTACTCTGGGTTCTGTTGAAGTCTGTGTTCTGTTGTATCCTGGGTTCTGTTATAATGTTCTGTTATAGCCTGGGTTCTTATATAGTATTCTGTTATAAGCTAGGTGCTGTTATTGTGTTCTGTTATAGCCTGGCTTCTGTTGTACTCTGGGTTCTGTTGACGTCTAGGTTCTGTTGTATCCTGGGTTCTGTTCTAATGTTCTGTTATAGTCTGGGTTCTATTATATATCCTGGGTTCTGTTATAATGTTCTGATATAGTCTGAGTTCTGTTATATCATGAGTTCTGTTATAGCCTGGGTTCTATTATATATCCTGGGTTCTGTTATAATGTTCTGTTATAGTCTGAGTTCTGTTATAGCCTGGGCTCTGTTATAGCCTGGGTTCTGATATAATGTTATGTTATATGCTGGGTTCTGTTATATCATGAGTTCTGTTATAATGTTCTGTTATAGCCTGGGTTCTATTATAATGTTCTGTTACAGTCTGGGTTCTAAGTCCTGTCTCCGGATAACATCTTCAAACTAAGGGCAACCATGGCATCCGTGACAGAGTGAGAAGCATCCATCCATGTATACGGGTAAGAGTCTAGCTAGCTACATTTTCAGATATTACACGTTTCTAATTCTGTCAGAAAGTTGTTGTTTTTTGTACTCGCTAGCTAACGTTATGTGTATGATTTATGTAGTAATATTATTAGTATCTCAGAGCGATTTGCATTGCTAGTTATAGCATAATGTTAGCTAGCTAACGTTGAATGTGGTTGGTTAGCTACCTGCAGATTCATGCAGGGTATTTTGTATTTGCCAAGGCAGCAGCTACTCTTGCTGTGGTCCAAACATATTAAAGTGCTTGTATTGCATATAAAACAGTACATCATATATCATTATCACACCACTACATATATACAATCCAAAATGTTTAATACCACCATACGAACCCACAGCATTTGTGGGTTCGATTACAGGCTCAAAATGGCCAGAAACAAAGACCTTTCTTCTGAAACTAATCAATCCATTCTTGTTCTGAGAAATTAAGATTATTCTATAAAAAAAAATTGCCAAGAAACTGAAAATCAGGTACAACTCACTGTACTACTCCCTTCACAGAACAGCGCAAACTGTCTCTAACCAGAATAGAAAGAGGAGTGGGAGGCACCGGCGCACAACTGAGCAAGAGGACAAGTACATTAGAGTGTCTAGTTTGAAAAACAGACACCTCACAAGTCCTCAACTGGCAGGTTCATTAAATACCACCCGCAAAACACCAGTCTCAACGTCAACAGTGAAGCAGTGACTCCGGAAAGCTGGCCTTCTAGGCAGAGTGGCAAAGAAAAAGCCATATCTCAGACTGGCCAATAAAAAGAAAAGATTAAGATGGGCAAAAGAACACAGACACTGGACAGAGGAACTCTGCCTAGAAGGCCAGCATCCCATCCCTCTTCACTGTTGACGTTGAGACCGGTGTGTTGCGGGTTCTATTTAACCTCTCTGGGAAATGTGGGACGCTAGCCAAATTCAAAACAACAGAAATCAATCCCATAATTAAAATTCCTCAAACACAAGATTTGACACCATTTTGAAGATAAACTTCTTGTAAATCCAGCCACAGTGTCCAAATTCAAATAGGCTTTATGGCGAAAGCACACCAAACGATTATGTTAGTTCAGCACCTAGTCACAGAAAACCATAAAGCCATTTTCCAGCCAATGAGAGCACTCTCAAAAGTCAGAAATAGCGATTAAATTAATCACTAACCTGTGATCTTCATCAGATGGCACTCACAGGACTTCATGTTACAAAATAAATGTGTGTTTTGTTCGATAAAGTTAATATTTATATCCAAAAACCTCATTTCAAATTGGTGTGTTATGGTCAGAAATGCATTGTCTCAAACAAACATCTGGTGAAAGTGCAGAGAGGCACATCAAATTACAGAAATACTCATAATAAACAATGATAAAAGATAACAATTGTATCTTCTCTAGGGTAGGGGGCAGCATTCGGAATTTTGGATGAAAAGCATGCCCAAGTTAAACTGCCTGCTTCTCGGGCCCAGAAGATATGATATGCATGGTAGATTTGGATAGAAAACACTCTAAAGTTTCCAAAACTGTTAAAATAGTGTCTGTGAGTATAACAGAACTGATTTGGCAGGCGAAAACCTGAGAAAAATCCATTCAGGAAGTAGTTTTTTTTGTTGGTTTTGTAGTTTTCTATTCAATGCCATTACAGTATCCAGTGACTTAGAACTCAAATTGCAGTTCCTATGCCTTCCACTAGATGTCAACAGTCTTTAGAAATTGTTTCAGGCGTGTATTCTGAAAAATGAGGAAGTAAGAGCAGTCTGAATGAGTGGACCCTGCCGTGTCACAGAGCGTTTTCATGCGCGCGACCGAGAGAGTGCCTTTATTACCTTTTATATTGACGACGTTATTGTCCGGTTGAAATATTATCGATTATTTAGGCTAAAAACAACCTGAGGGTTGAATATAAACATCGTTTGACATGTTTCTATGAACTTTACGGATACAATTTTGTTTTTTTGTCTGCCTGTTGTGACTGCGTTTTGCCTGTGGATTACTGAAGAAAATGCGCGAACAAAACGGAGGTGTTTGGATAAAAAGAGACTTTATCGAACAGAAGGAACATTTATTGAGTAAATGAATGTCTCCTGAGTGCAACCATATGAAGATCATCAAAGGTAAGGGATTAATTTTATCTCTACTTCTGACTTGTGTAACTCTTCTACTTGGCTGGTTACTGTTTGTAATGATTTGTCTGCTGGGCTATGTTCTCAAATAATCATAAGGTATGCTTTCGCCGTAAAGCATTTAAAAAATCTGACACCGTGGTTGGATTCACAAGTTCATCTTTAAACCTATGTAAAATATGTTTTGTTTTCAGCATTTTTATAATGAGTATTTCTGTATTTGAATTTGGCGCTCTGCAATCTCACTGGATGTTGGCCAGGTGGGACGCTAGCGTCCCACATACCCTAGAGAGGATTTATGCATGGAAATATAGATAAACCTCTCCTTAATGCAACCGCTGTGTCAGATTTCAAAAAGGCTTTACGGCGAAAGCACACCTTGCGCTTATGTTTGGTCAGCACCAAGTCACAGAAAAACATATAGCCATTTTCCAAAGAAGGAGAGGTGTCACAAAAGTCAGAAATAGCATTAGAAATATTCACTTACCTTTGATGATCTTCATCAGAATGCACTCCCAGGAATCCCAGTTCCACAATAAATGTTTGTTTTGTTCGATAAAGTCCATCATTTATGTACAAATACCTCCTTTTTGTTCGAGCGTTTAGTTCACAAATCCAAACTCAGGAGGCGCGGGCAGGTCCATTCGAAAGTTCAGACAAAGTCCAAAAAGTTATATTACAGTTCGTATAAACATGTCAAACGATGTATATAATCAATCTTTAGGATGTTTTTCTCGTAAATCTTCAATAATGTTTCAACCGGACAATTCCTTTGTCTTTAGAAATGCAATGGAAGACAGCTAACTCTCACGGGTGTGCGCGAGACTGAGCTCAATGCATTCTGCCAGACCTCTAACTCAATCAGCTCTTATTCTCTCCTACTTCACAGTAGAAGCCTCAAACAAGGCTCTAAAGACTGTTGACATCCAGTGGAAGCCTTAGGAAGTGCAATATGACCACATAGACACTGTATATTCGATAGGCAATGACTTGAAAAACTACAAACGTCAGATTTCCCACTTCCTGATTGGATTTTTTTCTCAGGTTTTTGCCTCCCATATGAGTTCTGTTATACTCACAGACGTCATTCAAACAGTTTTAGAAACTTCCGAGTGTTTTCTATCCACATATACTAATTATATGCAGATTCTAGTTTCTGGGCCTGAGTAGCGAGAGGTTACTCTGGGCACATTATTATCCAAGCTACTCAATACTGCCCCCCAGTCTCAAAGAAGTTAATGAAGCTGCAAGTTGAGGACTTTTGAGGCATTTGTTTCTCAAAATAGACAATCTAATGTACTTGTCCTATTTCTCAGCATTCTGATGCTACAGATACTCAACTAGTCTAAAGACTGGTGGAACCATCTAGTGGCTGTAGTTAGTGTTATCTGGACTGGTGGATCCATCTAGTGGCTGTAGTTAGTGTTATCTGGACTGGTGGAACCATCTAGTGGCTGTAGTTAGTGTTATCTGGACTGGTGGATCCATCTAGTGGCTGTAGTTAGTGTTATCTGGACTGGTGGAACCATCTAGTGGCTGTAGTTAGTGTTATCTGGACTGGTGGAACCATCTAGTGGCTGTAGTTAGTGTTATCTGGACTGGTGGAACCATCTAGTGGCTGTAGTTAGTGTTATCTGGACTGGTGGAACCATCTAGTGGCTGTAGTTAGTGTTATTATCTGGACTGGTGGAACCATCTAGTGGCTGTAGTTAGTGTTATCTGGACTGGTGGAACCATCTAGTGGCTGTAGTTAGTGTTATCTGGACTGGTGGAACCATCTAGTGGCTGTAGTTAGTGTTATCTGGACAGGTGGAACCATCTAGTGGCTGTAGTTAGTGTTATCTGGACTGGTGGAACCATCTAGTGGCTGTAGTTAGTGTTATCTGGACTGGTGGAACCATCTAGTGGCTGTAGTTAGTGTTATCTGGACTGGTGGAACCATCTAGTGGCTGTAGTTAGTGTTATCTGGACTGGTGGAACCATCTAGTGGCTGTAGTTAGTGTTATCTGGACTGGTGGAACCATCTAGTGGCTGTAGTTAGTGTTATCTGGACTGGTGGAACCATCTAGTGGCTGTAGTTAGTGTTATCTGGACTGGTGGAACCATCTAGTGGCTGTAGTTAGTGTTATCTGGACTGGTGGAACCATCTAGTGGCTGTAGTTAGTGTTATCTGGACTGGTGGAACCATCTAGTGGCTGTAGTTAGTGTTATCTGGACTGGTGGAACCATCTAGTGGCTGTAGTTAGTGTTATCTGGACTGGTGGAACCATCTAGTGGCTGTAGTTAGTGTTATCTGGACTGGTGGAACCATCTAGTGGCTGTAGTTAGTGTTATCTGGACTGGTGGAACCATCTAGTGGCTGTAGTTAGTGTTATCTGGACTGGTGGAACCATCTAGTGGCTGTAGTTAGTGTTATCTGGACTGGTGGATCCATCTAGTGGCTGTAGTTAGTGTTATCTGGACTGGTGGAACCATCTAGTGGCTGTAGTTAGTGTTGTCTGGACTGGTGGAACCATCTAGTGGCTGTAGTTAGTGTTATCTGGACTGGTGGAACCATCTAGTGGCTGTAGTTAGTGTTATCTGGACTGGTGGAACCATCTAGTGGCTGTAGTTAGTGTTGTCTGGACTGGTGGAACCATCTAGTGGCTGTAGTTAGTGTTATCTGGACTGGTGGAACCATCTAGTGGCTGTAGTTAGTGTTATCTGGACTGGTGGAACCATCTAGTGGCTGTAGTTAGTGTTATCTGGACTGGTGGAACCATCTAGTGGCTGTAGTTAGTGTTATCTGGACTGGTGGAACCATCTAGTGGCTGTAGTTAGTGTTATCTGGACTGGTGGATCCATCTAGTGGCTGTAGTTAGTGTTATCTGGACTGGTGGAACCATCTAGTGGCTGTAGTTAGTGTTATCTGGACTGGTGGAACCATCTAGTGGCTGTAGTTAGTGTAGTTATCTGGACTGGTGGAACCATCTAGTGGCTGTAGTTAGTGTTATCTGGACTGGTGGAACCATCTAGTGGCTGTAGTTAGTGTTATCTGGACTGGTGGAACCATCTAGTGGCTGTAGTTAGTGTTATCTGGACTGGTGGAACCATCTAGTGGCTGTAGTTAGTGTTGTTATCTGGACTGGTGGAACCATCTAGTGGCTGTAGTTAGTGTTGTCTGGACTGGTGGAACCATCTAGTGGCTGTAGTTAGTGTTATCTGGACTGGTGGAACCATCTAGTGGCTGTAGTTAGTGTTATCTGGACTGGTGGAACCATCTAGTGGCTGTAGTTAGTGTTATCTGGACTGGTGGAACCATCTAGTGGCTGTAGTTAGTGTTATCTGGACTGGTGGAACCATCTAGTGGCTGTAGTTAGTGTTATCTGGACTGGTGGATCCATCTAGTGGCTGTAGTTAGTGTTATCTGGACTGGTGGAACCATCTAGTGGCTGTAGTTAGTGTTATCTGGACTGGTGGAACCATCTAGTGGCTGTAGTTAGTGTTATCTGGACTGGTGGAACCATCTAGTGGCTGTAGTTAGTGTTATCTGGACTGGTGGAACCATCTAGTGGCTGTAGTTAGTGTTATCTGGACTGGTGGAACCATCTAGTGGCTGTAGTTAGTGTTATCTGGACTGGTGGAACCATCTAGTGGCTGTAGTTAGTGTTATCTGGACTGGTGGAACCATCTAGTGGCTGTAGTTAGTGTTATCTGGACTGGTGGAACCATCTAGTGGCTGTAGTTAGTGTTATCTGGACTGGTGGAACCATCTAGTGGCTGTAGTTAGTGTTGTTATCTGGACTGGTGGAACCATCTAGTGGCTGTAGTTAGTGTTATCTGGACTGGTGGAACCATCTAGTGGCTGTAGTTAGTGTTATCTGGACTGGTGGAACCATCTAGTGGCTGTAGTTAGTGTTATCTGGACTGGTGGAACCATCTAGTGGCTGTAGTTAGTGTTATCTGGACTGGTGGAACCATCTAGTGGCTGTAGTTAGTGTTATCTGGACTGGTGGAACCATCTAGTGGCTGTAGTTAGTGTTATCTGGACTGGTGGAACCATCTAGTGGCTGTAGTTAGTGTTATCTGGACTGGTGGAACCATCTAGTGGCTGTAGTTAGTGTTATCTGGACTGGTGGAACCATCTAGTGGCTGTAGTTAGTGTTATCTGGACTGGTGGAACCATCTAGTGGCTGTAGTTAGTGTTATCTGGACTGGTGGAACCATCTAGTGGCTGTAGTTAGTGTTATCTGGACTGGTGGAACCATCTAGTGGCTGTAGTTAGTGTTATCTGGACTGGTGGAACCATCTAGTGGCTGTAGTTAGTGTTATCTGGACTGGTGGAACCATCTAGTGGCTGTAGTTAGTGTTATCTGGACTGGTGGAACCATCTAGTGGCTGTAGTTAGTGTTATCTGGACTGGTGGAACCATCTAGTGGCTGTAGTTAGTGTTATCTGGACTGGTGGAACCATCTAGTGGCTGTAGTTAGTGTTATCTGGACTGGTGGAACCATCTAGTGGCTGTAGTTAGTGTTATCTGGACTGGTGGAACCATCTAGTGGCTGTAGTTAGTGTTATCTGGACTGGTGGAACCATCTAGTGGCTGTAGTTAGTGTTATCTGGACTGGTGGAACCATCTAGTGGCTGTAGTTAGTGTTATCTGGACTGGTGGAACCATCTAGTGGCTGTAGTTAGTGTTATCTGGACTGGTGGAACCATCTAGTGGCTGTAGTTAGTGTTATCTGGACTGGTGGAACCATCTAGTGGCTGTAGTTAGTGTTATCTGGACTGGTGGAACCATCTAGTGGCTGTAGTTAGTGTTATCTGGACTGGTGGAACCATCTAGTGGCTGTAGTTAGTGTTATCTGGACTGGTGGAACCATCTAGTGGCTGTAGTTAGTGTTATCTGGACTGGTGGAACCATCTAGTGGCTGTAGTTAGTGTTATCTGGACTGGTGGAACCATCTAGTGGCTGTAGTTAGTGTTATCTGGACTGGTGGAACCATCTAGTGGCTGTAGTTAGTGTTATCTGGACTGGTGGAACCATCTAGTGGCTGTAGTTAGTGTTATCTGGACTGGTGGAACCATCTAGTGGCTGTAGTTAGTGTTATCTGGACTGGTGGAACCATCTAGTGGCTGTAGTTAGTGTTATCTGGACTGGTGGAACCATCTAGTGGCTGTAGTTAGTGTTATCTGGACTGGTGGAACCATCTAGTGGCTGTAGTTAGTGTTATCTGGACTGGTGGAACCATCTAGTGGCTGTAGTTAGTGTTATCTGGACTGGTGGAACCATCTAGTGGCTGTAGTTAGTGTTATCTGGACTGGTGGAACCATCTAGTGGCTGTAGTTAGTGTTATCTGGACTGGTGGAACCATCTAGTGGCTGTAGTTAGTGTTATCTGGACTGGTGGAACCATCTAGTGGCTGTAGTTAGTGTTATCTGGACTGGTGGAACCATCTAGTGGCTGTAGTTAGTGTTATCTGGACTGGTGGAACCATCTAGTGGCTGTAGTTAGTGTTATCTGGACTGGTGGAACCATCTAGTGGCTGTAGTTAGTGTTATCTGGACTGGTGGAACCATCTAGTGGCTGTAGTTAGTGTTATCTGGACTGGTGGAACCATCTAGTGGCTGTAGTTAGTGTTATCTGGACTGGTGGAACCATCTAGTGGCTGTAGTTAGTGTTATCTGGACTGGTGGAACCATCTAGTGGCTGTAGTTAGTGTTATCTGGACTGGTGGAACCATCTAGTGGCTGTAGTTAGTGTTATCTGGACTGGTGGAACCATCTAGTGGCTGTAGTTAGTGTTATCTGGACTGGTGGAACCATCTAGTGGCTGTAGTTAGTGTTATCTGGACTGGTGGAACCATCTAGTGGCTGTAGTTAGTGTTATCTGGACTGGTGGAACCATCTAGTGGCTGTAGTTAGTGTTATCTGGACTGGTGGAACCATCTAGTGGCTGTAGTTAGTGTTATCTGGACTGGTGGAACCATCTAGTGGCTGTAGTTAGTGTTATCTGGACTGGTGGAACCATCTAGTGGCTGTAGTTAGTGTTATCTGGACTGGTGGAACCATCTAGTGGCTGTAGTTAGTGTTATCTGGACTGGTGGAACCATCTAGTGGCTGTAGTTAGTGTTATCTGGACTGGTGGAACCATCTAGTGGCTGTAGTTAGTGTTATCTGGACTGGTGGAACCATCTAGTGGCTGTAGTTAGTGTTATCTGGACTGGTGGAACCATCTAGTGGCTGTAGTTAGTGTTATCTGGACTGGTGGAACCATCTAGTGGCTGTAGTTAGTGTTATCTGGACTGGTGGAACCATCTAGTGGCTGTAGTTAGTGTTATCTGGACTGGTGGAACCATCTAGTGGCTGTAGTTAGTGTTATCTGGACTGGTGGAACCATCTAGTGGCTGTAGTTAGTGTTATCTGGACTGGTGGAACCATCTAGTGGCTGTAGTTAGTGTTATCTGGACTGGTGGAACCATCTAGTGGCTGTAGTTAGTGTTATCTGGACTGGTGGAACCATCTAGTGGCTGTAGTTAGTGTTATCTGGACTGGTGGAACCATCTAGTGGCTGTAGTTAGTGTTATCTGGACTGGTGGAACCATCTAGTGGCTGTAGTTAGTGTTATCTGGACTGGTGGAACCATCTAGTGGCTGTAGTTAGTGTTATCTGGACTGGTGGAACCATCTAGTGGCTGTAGTTAGTGTTATCTGGACTGGTGGAACCATCTAGTGGCTGTAGTTAGTGTTATCTGGACTGGTGGAACCATCTAGTGGCTGTAGTTAGTGTTATCTGGACTGGTGGAACCATCTAGTGGCTGTAGTTAGTGTTATCTGGACTGGTGGAACCATCTAGTGGCTGTAGTTAGTGTTATCTGGACTGGTGGAACCATCTAGTGGCTGTAGTTAGTGTTATCTGGACTGGTGGAACCATCTAGTGGCTGTAGTTAGTGTTATCTGGACTGGTGGAACCATCTAGTGGCTGTAGTTAGTGTTATCTGGACTGGTGGAACCATCTAGTGGCTGTAGTTAGTGTTATCTGGACTGGTGGAACCATCTAGTGGCTGTAGTTAGTGTTATCTGGACTGGTGGAACCATCTAGTGGCTGTAGTTAGTGTTATCTGGACTGGTGGAACCATCTAGTGGCTGTAGTTAGTGTTATCTGGACTGGTGGAACCATCTAGTGGCTGTAGTTAGTGTTATCTGGACTGGTGGAACCATCTAGTGGCTGTAGTTAGTGTTATCTGGACTGGTGGAACCATCTAGTGGCTGTAGTTAGTGTTATCTGGACTGGTGGAACCATCTAGTGGCTGTAGTTAGTGTTATCTGGACTGGTGGAACCATCTAGTGGCTGTAGTTAGTGTTATCTGGACTGGTGGAACCATCTAGTGGCTGTAGTTAGTGTTATCTGGACTGGTGGAACCATCTAGTGGCTGTAGTTAGTGTTATCTGGACTGGTGGAACCATCTAGTGGCTGTAGTTAGTGTTATCTGGACTGGTGGAACCATCTAGTGGCTGTAGTTAGTGTTATCTGGACTGGTGGAACCATCTAGTGGCTGTAGTTAGTGTTATCTGGACTGGTGGAACCATCTAGTGGCTGTAGTTAGTGTTATCTGGACTGGTGGAACCATCTAGTGGCTGTAGTTAGTGTTATCTGGACTGGTGGAACCATCTAGTGGCTGTAGTTAGTGTTATCTGGACTGGTGGAACCATCTAGTGGCTGTAGTTAGTGTTATCTGGACTGGTGGAACCATCTAGTGGCTGTAGTTAGTGTTATCTGGACTGGTGGAACCATCTAGTGGCTGTAGTTAGTGTTATCTGGACTGGTGGAACCATCTAGTGGCTGTAGTTAGTGTTATCTGGACTGGTGGAACCATCTAGTGGCTGTAGTTAGTGTTATCTGGACTGGTGGAACCATCTAGTGGCTGTAGTTAGTGTTATCTGGACTGGTGGAACCATCTAGTGGCTGTAGTTAGTGTTATCTGGACTGGTGGAACCATCTAGTGGCTGTAGTTAGTGTTATCTGGACTGGTGGAACCATCTAGTGGCTGTAGTTAGTGTTATCTGGACTGGTGGAACCATCTAGTGGCTGTAGTTAGTGTTATCTGGACTGGTGGAACCATCTAGTGGCTGTAGTTAGTGTTATCTGGACTGGTGGAACCATCTAGTGGCTGTAGTTAGTGTTATCTGGACTGGTGGAACCATCTAGTGGCTGTAGTTAGTGTTATCTGGACTGGTGGAACCATCTAGTGGCTGTAGTTAGTGTTATCTGGACTGGTGGAACCATCTAGTGGCTGTAGTTAGTGTTATCTGGACTGGTGGAACCATCTAGTGGCTGTAGTTAGTGTTATCTGGACTGGTGGAACCATCTAGTGGCTGTAGTTAGTGTTATCTGGACTGGTGGAACCATCTAGTGGCTGTAGTTAGTGTTATCTGGACTGGTGGAACCATCTAGTGGCTGTAGTTAGTGTTATCTGGACTGGTGGAACCATCTAGTGGCTGTAGTTAGTGTTATCTGGACTGGTGGAACCATCTAGTGGCTGTAGTTAGTGTTATCTGGACTGGTGGAACCATCTAGTGGCTGTAGTTAGTGTTATCTGGACTGGTGGAACCATCTAGTGGCTGTAGTTAGTGTTATCTGGACTGGTGGAACCATCTAGTGGCTGTAGTTAGTGTTATCTGGACTGGTGGAACCATCTAGTGGCTGTAGTTAGTGTTATCTGGACTGGTGGAACCATCTAGTGGCTGTAGTTAGTGTTATCTGGACTGGTGGAACCATCTAGTGGCTGTAGTTAGTGTTATCTGGACTGGTGGAACCATCTAGTGGCTGTAGTTAGTGTTATCTGGACTGGTGGAACCATCTAGTGGCTGTAGTTAGTGTTATCTGGACTGGTGGAACCATCTAGTGGCTGTAGTTAGTGTTATCTGGACTGGTGGAACCATCTAGTGGCTGTAGTTAGTGTTATCTGGACTGGTGGAACCATCTAGTGGCTGTAGTTAGTGTTATCTGGACTGGTGGAACCATCTAGTGGCTGTAGTTAGTGTTATCTGGACTGGTGGAACCATCTAGTGGCTGTAGTTAGTGTTATCTGGACTGGTGGAACCATCTAGTGGCTGTAGTTAGTGTTATCTGGACTGGTGGAACCATCTAGTGGCTGTAGTTAGTGTTATCTGGACTGGTGGAACCATCTAGTGGCTGTAGTTAGTGTTATCTGGACTGGTGGAACCATCTAGTGGCTGTAGTTAGTGTTATCTGGACTGGTGGAACCATCTAGTGGCTGTAGTTAGTGTTATCTGGACTGGTGGAACCATCTAGTGGCTGTAGTTAGTGTTATCTGGACTGGTGGAACCATCTAGTGGCTGTAGTTAGTGTTATCTGGACTGGTGGAACCATCTAGTGGCTGTAGTTAGTGTTATCTGGACTGGTGGAACCATCTAGTGGCTGTAGTTAGTGTTATCTGGACTGGTGGAACCATCTAGTGGCTGTAGTTAGTGTTATCTGGACTGGTGGAACCATCTAGTGGCTGTAGTTAGTGTTATCTGGACTGGTGGAACCATCTAGTGGCTGTAGTTAGTGTTATCTGGACTGGTGGAACCATCTAGTGGCTGTAGTTAGTGTTATCTGGACTGGTGGAACCATCTAGTGGCTGTAGTTAGTGTTATCTGGACTGGTGGAACCATCTAGTGGCTGTAGTTAGTGTTATCTGGACTGGTGGAACCATCTAGTGGCTGTAGTTAGTGTTATCTGGACTGGTGGAACCATCTAGTGGCTGTAGTTAGTGTTATCTGGACTGGTGGAACCATCTAGTGGCTGTAGTTAGTGTTATCTGGACTGGTGGAACCATCTAGTGGCTGTAGTTAGTGTTATCTGGACTGGTGGAACCATCTAGTGGCTGTAGTTAGTGTTATCTGGACTGGTGGAACCATCTAGTGGCTGTAGTTAGTGTTATCTGGACTGGTGGAACCATCTAGTGGCTGTAGTTAGTGTTATCTGGACTGGTGGAACCATCTAGTGGCTGTAGTTAGTGTTATCTGGACTGGTGGAACCATCTAGTGGCTGTAGTTAGTGTTATCTGGACTGGTGGAACCATCTAGTGGCTGTAGTTAGTGTTATCTGGACTGGTGGAACCATCTAGTGGCTGTAGTTAGTGTTATCTGGACTGGTGGAACCATCTAGTGGCTGTAGTTAGTGTTATCTGGACTGGTGGAACCATCTAGTGGCTGTAGTTAGTGTTATCTGGACTGGTGGAACCATCTAGTGGCTGTAGTTAGTGTTATCTGGACTGGTGGAACCATCTAGTGGCTGTAGTTAGTGTTATCTGGACTGGTGGAACCATCTAGTGGCTGTAGTTAGTGTTATCTGGACTGGTGGAACCATCTAGTGGCTGTAGTTAGTGTTATCTGGACTGGTGGAACCATCTAGTGGCTGTAGTTAGTGTTATCTGGACTGGTGGAACCATCTAGTGGCTGTAGTTAGTGTTATCTGGACTGGTGGAACCATCTAGTGGCTGTAGTTAGTGTTATCTGGACTGGTGGAACCATCTAGTGGCTGTAGTTAGTGTTATCTGGACTGGTGGAACCATCTAGTGGCTGTAGTTAGTGTTATCTGGACTGGTGGAACCATCTAGTGGCTGTAGTTAGTGTTATCTGGACTGGTGGAACCATCTAGTGGCTGTAGTTAGTGTTATCTGGACTGGTGGAACCATCTAGTGGCTGTAGTTAGTGTTATCTGGACTGGTGGAACCATCTAGTGGCTGTAGTTAGTGTTATCTGGACTGGTGGAACCATCTAGTGGCTGTAGTTAGTGTTATCTGGACTGGTGGAACCATCTAGTGGCTGTAGTTAGTGTTATCTGGACTGGTGGAACCATCTAGTGGCTGTAGTTAGTGTTATCTGGACTGGTGGAACCATCTAGTGGCTGTAGTTAGTGTTATCTGGACTGGTGGAACCATCTAGTGGCTGTAGTTAGTGTTATCTGGACTGGTGGAACCATCTAGTGGCTGTAGTTAGTGTTATCTGGACTGGTGGAACCATCTAGTGGCTGTAGTTAGTGTTATCTGGACTGGTGGAACCATCTAGTGGCTGTAGTTAGTGTTATCTGGACTGGTGGAACCATCTAGTGGCTGTAGTTAGTGTTATCTGGACTGGTGGAACCATCTAGTGGCTGTAGTTAGTGTTATCTGGACTGGTGGAACCATCTAGTGGCTGTAGTTAGTGTTATCTGGACTGGTGGAACCATCTAGTGGCTGTAGTTAGTGTTATCTGGACTGGTGGAACCATCTAGTGGCTGTAGTTAGTGTTATCTGGACTGGTGGAACCATCTAGTGGCTGTAGTTAGTGTTATCTGGACTGGTGGAACCATCTAGTGGCTGTAGTTAGTGTTATCTGGACTGGTGGAACCATCTAGTGGCTGTAGTTAGTGTTATCTGGACTGGTGGAACCATCTAGTGGCTGTAGTTAGTGTTATCTGGACTGGTGGAACCATCTAGTGGCTGTAGTTAGTGTTATCTGGACTGGTGGAACCATCTAGTGGCTGTAGTTAGTGTTATCTGGACTGGTGGAACCATCTAGTGGCTGTAGTTAGTGTTATCTGGACTGGTGGAACCATCTAGTGGCTGTAGTTAGTGTTATCTGGACTGGTGGAACCATCTAGTGGCTGTAGTTAGTGTTATCTGGACTGGTGGAACCATCTAGTGGCTGTAGTTAGTGTTATCTGGACTGGTGGAACCATCTAGTGGCTGTAGTTAGTGTTATCTGGACTGGTGGAACCATCTAGTGGCTGTAGTTAGTGTTATCTGGACTGGTGGAACCATCTAGTGGCTGTAGTTAGTGTTATCTGGACTGGTGGAACCATCTAGTGGCTGTAGTTAGTGTTATCTGGACTGGTGGAACCATCTAGTGGCTGTAGTTAGTGTTATCTGGACTGGTGGAACCATCTAGTGGCTGTAGTTAGTGTTATCTGGACTGGTGGAACCATCTAGTGGCTGTAGTTAGTGTTATCTGGACTGGTGGAACCATCTAGTGGCTGTAGTTAGTGTTATCTGGACTGGTGGAACCATCTAGTGGCTGTAGTTAGTGTTATCTGGACTGGTGGAACCATCTAGTGGCTGTAGTTAGTGTTATCTGGACTGGTGGAACCATCTAGTGGCTGTAGTTAGTGTTATCTGGACTGGTGGAACCATCTAGTGGCTGTAGTTAGTGTTATCTGGACTGGTGGAACCATCTAGTGGCTGTAGTTAGTGTTATCTGGACTGGTGGAACCATCTAGTGGCTGTAGTTAGTGTTATCTGGACTGGTGGAACCATCTAGTGGCTGTAGTTAGTGTTATCTGGACTGGTGGAACCATCTAGTGGCTGTAGTTAGTGTTATCTGGACTGGTGGAACCATCTAGTGGCTGTAGTTAGTGTTATCTGGACTGGTGGAACCATCTAGTGGCTGTAGTTAGTGTTGTCTGGACTGGTGGAACCATCTAGTGGCTGTAGTTAGTGTTATCTGGACTGGTGGAACCATCTAGTGGCTGTAGTTAGTGTTATCTGGACTGGTGGAACCATCTAGTGGCTGTAGTTAGTGTTATCTGGACTGGTGGAACCATCTAGTGGCTGTAGTTAGTGTTATCTGGACTGGTGGAACCATCTAGTGGCTGTAGTTAGTGTTATCTGGACTGGTGGAACCATCTAGTGGCTGTAGTTAGTGTTATCTGGACTGGTGGAACCATCTAGTGGCTGTAGTTAGTGTTATCTGGACTGGTGGAACCATCTAGTGGCTGTAGTTAGTGTTATCTGGACTGGTGGAACCATCTAGTGGCTGTAGTTAGTGTTATCTGGACTGGTGGAACCATCTAGTGGCTGTAGTTAGTGTTATCTGGACTGGTGGAACCATCTAGTGGCTGTAGTTAGTGTTATCTGGACTGGTGGAACCATCTAGTGGCTGTAGTTAGTGTTATCTGGACTGGTGGAACCATCTAGTGGCTGTAGTTAGTGTTATCTGGACTGGTGGAACCATCTAGTGGCTGTAGTTAGTGTTATCTGGACTGGTGGAACCATCTAGTGGCTGTAGTTAGTGTTATCTGGACTGGTGGAACCATCTAGTGGCTGTAGTTAGTGTTATCTGGACTGGTGGAACCATCTAGTGGCTGTAGTTAGTGTTATCTGGACTGGTGGAACCATCTAGTGGCTGTAGTTAGTGTTATCTGGACTGGTGGAACCATCTAGTGGCTGTAGTTAGTGTTATCTGGACTGGTGGAACCATCTAGTGGCTGTAGTTAGTGTTATCTGGACTGGTGGAACCATCTAGTGGCTGTAGTTAGTGTTATCTGGACTGGTGGAACCATCTAGTGGCTGTAGTTAGTGTTATCTGGACTGGTGGAACCATCTAGTGGCTGTAGTTAGTGTTATCTGGACTGGTGGAACCATCTAGTGGCTGTAGTTAGTGTTATCTGGACTGGTGGAACCATCTAGTGGCTGTAGTTAGTGTTATCTGGACTGGTGGATCCATCTAGTGGCTGTAGTTAGTGTTATCTGGACTGGTGGAACCATCTAGTGGCTGTAGTTAGTGTTATCTGGAATGGTGGAACCATCTAGTGGCTGTAGTTAGTGTTATCTGGACTGGTGGAACCATCTAGTGGCTGTAGTTAGTGTTGTCTGGACTGGTGGAACCATCTAGTGGCTGTAGTTAGTGTTGTTATCTGGACTGGTGGATCCATCTAGTGGCTGTAGTTAGTGTTATCTGGACTGGTGGATCCATCTAGTGGCTGTAGTTAGTGTTATCTGGACTGGTGGAACCATCTAGTGGCTGTAGTTAGTGTTGTTATCTGGACTGGTGGAACCATCTAGTGGCTGTAGTTAGTGTTATCTGGACTGGTGGAACCATCTAGTGGCTGTAGTTAGTGTTATCTGGACTGGTGGAACCATCTAGTGGCTGTAGTTAGTGTTATCTGGACTGGTGGAACCATCTAGTGGCTGTAGTTAGTGTTATCTGGACTGGTGGAACCATCTAGTGGCTGTAGTTAGTGTTATCTGGACTGGTGGAACCATCTAGTGGCTGTAGTTAGTGTTATCTGGACTGGTGGAACCATCTAGTGGCTGTAGTTAGTGTTATCTGGACTGGTGGAACCATCTAGTGGCTGTAGTTAGTGTTATCTGGACTGGTGGAACCATCTAGTGGCTGTAGTTAGTGTTATCTGGACTGGTGGAACCATCTAGTGGCTGTAGTTAGTGTTATCTGGACTGGTGGAACCATCTAGTGGCTGTAGTTAGTGTTATCTGGACTGGTGGAACCATCTAGTGGCTGTAGTTAGTGTTATCTGGACTGGTGGAACCATCTAGTGGCTGTAGTTAGTGTTATCTGGACTGGTGGAACCATCTAGTGGCTGTAGTTAGTGTTATCTGGACTGGTGGAACCATCTAGTGGCTGTAGTTAGTGTTATCTGGACTGGTGGAACCATCTAGTGGCTGTAGTTAGTGTTATCTGGACTGGTGGATCCATCTAGTGCACATGTGTCAAACTCAAGGCCCGCGGGCCAGATGTGGCCCGCCAGGTCATTTTATGTGGCCCGCGAGAGCTTAAAAGTTTTGAGTGTCTAAAAATAAATACCAAAAAATAAATTAAGAGCGTGCTTTGACCAAAAACCACATTCCCACAATGCCTTTCGACTACGCTAGCCACGGCAGTGTCCATGCCAACGAGTGGAATTGAGATATAAATAATGATCCCAAAATGTCCAGAAAGAGAAAAGTTGATGCAGACGGAAGACTGTTTCAAGAAAGATGGGAAGGCGAATACTTGTTTGCGCTTCAAGGAGAAAGACCGGTATGTCTTTTGTGTTACGAGGCGGTGTCGGTTGTCAAAGAGTACAATCTGCGTCGACATTTTGACACCAAACACGGAGCTAAGTACGCTAAAGCTAGCCTTCAAGAAAAGCAACAAATTGCCCAAGAATTAAAAGGCAAACTGCGGTCGCAGCAGAGTTTGTTCATGAAATCCACAGCCAAAAACGAGGCCGCGGTGAAAGCTAGCTTCATTGTGGCTGAAGAAATCGCCCACGCTTCCAAGTCTTTTTCAGAGGGAGCGTTTTTGAAGCAGTGCATGCTGAAGGTCTGTGAGCAGGTGTGTCCCGACCAGTTACAGACTTTTAAAAATGTCAGTTTATCAAGAAACACCATCGTCGACCGAGTGAAGGAACTAGCAGAAAATCTTACAACACAGCTGGCCGAGGAGACACGCAGCTACACAGCTTTTTCATTAGCTGTTGATGAAAGCACAGATAACACGGACACAGCGCAGTTATCAATTTTTATTAGAGGCGTAAAGTCGGACCTCTCTATCACTGAGGAGCTGTTGGATGTGGCTGCAATGCATGGGACCACGACGGGACAGAACATTTTTGATGCGGTAGAGAAGTCCGTAAGTAAAAATGCATTGCAGTGGGAAAACTTGGTAGGATTAACTACAGACGGTGCACCGGCAATGTGTGGAGGAAAAGTGGGCTTGGTTGGACTAATGAAGGGGAAAATGCAAAAAATGAACTGTCACACGCCTTTGATAACGTATCATTGCATTATCCATCAAGAAGCTTTGTGTGGGAAGGTGCTGGGGATGGAGGACATTGTGACCACAGTCATGAAAACAGTGAACTTCATTCGGGCGCGTGGCCTGAATCACCGTCAGTTCCAGCAGTTTTTGCTGGAGATGGGCTCGGAACACGGGGATGTGCTGTACCATACAGAAGTGCGGTGGCTGAGTAGGAGCAAAGTCCTCAAGCGATTTTTCGAGCTCAGGAAAGACATTGCTCTTTTTATGCAGAGTAAAGGAAAACTCATGTCTGAACTATCAGATCCAAAGTGGATGTGTGACTTTGCTGTGTTGTGTGACATAACCGACCATCTCGCCCAGCTGAATCAGAAGCTGCAGGGACGCAAACAAGTCATCACGCAGATGTCCGACACGATCACGGCTTTCCAGCGTAAATTGGACTTATGGATGTGGCAAGTGAAACAGGACAATCTTGTTCACTTTCCTGTTTGTCAGAGCATGTCAGCCTCATTTCCCGAGACTTTTTCATGTGCTCAGTTGGCTACCAAACTGAGCTGGTTAAAGACTGAGTTTGATCGGCGCTTCTCTGACTTCAGAGCACAACAGTCTGGCTTTGACATCTTTGCCAATCCTTTCACCACCGATGTCTGCACTGCACCCCAACACCTTCAGATGGAGCTAATTGAGCTTCAAAGCGACAGTGGCCTGAGAGCAAAGTTTCAGGATGCTACAATCCAGGACTTTTACCGTCTGCTGCCTCCTGGTTTGATGCCACAGCTTCGACTTCATGCTGCCCGTGTTCTGTCCATGTTTGGGAGCACCTATCTGTGCGAACAGTTTTTTTCCATAATGAATCTGAACAAAAACAAGCACAGATCACGCCTCACGGATGACAACCTCCATGCTGTTCTACGCATTGCCTCAGCACAGGACCTAAAACCAGACATTGACACACTGGTAACGGGAAAACGGTGTCAGACATCTGGTCAGAAAACACACAGGCAAGCATTTTTTTTTAAACTTAATTAAAATATAATAAAATGTAATTCAACCAAGAAGAAGAACAGTTAAACTGTGTGCAATTTAATGATTGTGCTTGCATTTTGTTTTGTGTTTATCATTTTCAGAACATGATCAATCGATAGTAGAGAGAGAATCCACTTGGTGTGTTCAAGGACAGGCAGCATCTCCTCATCAAAGACTAACCGAAAAACTTGACCAATATAGTTGTGAACTGAGTCAACCTTTATTTTGGGTGCACGGCTGTGTGCAGCCTTTTTTTGTAAAATGCTACATGTGTCATACATGTTCTTTGCAGCTAAGTTTTATGTTATTTTTCTTTATTCACTTGGACAGTTTGATCCTTCATTAATGGAGTTATGTGGGTTTTCATAAGCTGACAAAATTTAAAAGGATTTATGTTAGAGCTACAAGCAAACATATATTTTCTATGCAACTGTAATTGTCACTTGAATAAGTTATAATAAATAATGAGTTATTTAACATTAAGGAGGAGTTACATTTATTTTACATTACATTCGATTACATTTATAAGTTACATCTGGCCCTTTGAGGACAGCCATTATGCTGATGTGGCCCTCGGTGAAAATGAGTTTGACACCCCTGATCTAGTGGCTGTAGTTAGTGTTATCTGGACTGGTGGAACCATCTAGTGGCTGTAGTTAGTGTTATCTGGACTGGTGGAACCATCTAGTGGCTGTAGTTAGTGTTATCTGGACTGGTGGAACCATCTAGTGGCTGTAGTTAGTGTTATCTGGACTGGTGGAACCATCTAGTGGCTGTAGTTAGTGTTATCTGGACTGGTGGAACCATCTAGTGGCTGTAGTTAGTGTTATCTGGACTGGTGGAACCATCTAGTGGCTGTAGTTAGTGTTATCTGGACTGGTGGAACCATCTAGTGGCTGTAGTTAGTGTTATCTGGACTGGTGGAACCATCTAGTGGCTGTAGTTAGTGTTATCTGGACTGGTGGAACCATCTAGTGGCTGTAGTTAGTGTTATCTGGACTGGTGGAACCATCTAGTGGCTGTAGTTAGTGTTATCTGGACTGGTGGAACCATCTAGTGGCTGTAGTTAGTGTTATCTGGACTGGTGGAACCATCTAGTGGCTGTAGTTAGTGTTATCTGGACTGGTGGAACCATCTAGTGGCTGTAGTTAGTGTTATCTGGACTGGTGGAACCATCTAGTGGCTGTAGTTAGTGTTATCTGGACTGGTGGATCCATCTAGTGGCTGTAGTTAGTGTTATCTGGACTGGTGGAACCATCTAGTGGCTGTAGTTAGTGTTATCTGGACTGGTGGAACCATCTAGTGGCTGTAGTTAGTGTTATCTGGACTGGTGGAACCATCTAGTGGCTGTAGTTAGTGTTATCTGGACTGGTGGAACCATCTAGTGGCTGTAGTTAGTGTTATCTGGACTGGTGGAACCATCTAGTGGCTGTAGTTAGTGTTATCTGGACTGGTGGAACCATCTAGTGGCTGTAGTTAGTGTTATCTGGACTGGTGGATCCATCTAGTGGCTGTAGTTAGTGTTATCTGGACTGGTGGAACCATCTAGTGGCTGTAGTTAGTGTTATCTGGACTGGTGGAACCATCTAGTGGCTGTAGTTAGTGTTATCTGGACTGGTGGAACCATCTAGTGGCTGTAGTTAGTGTTATCTGGACTGGTGGAACCATCTAGTGGCTGTAGTTAGTGTTATCTGGACTGGTGGAACCATCTAGTGGCTGTAGTTAGTGTTATCTGGACTGGTGGAACCATCTAGTGGCTGTAGTTAGTGTTATCTGGACTGGTGGATCCATCTAGTGGCTGTAGTTAGTGTTATCTGGACTGGTGGAACCATCTAGTGGCTGTAGTTAGTGTTGTCTGGACTGGTGGAACCATCTAGTGGCTGTAGTTAGTGTTATCTGGACTGGTGGAACCATCTAGTGGCTGTAGTTAGTGTTATCTGGACTGGTGGAACCATCTAGTGGCTGTAGTTAGTGTTATCTGGACTGGTGGAACCATCTAGTGGCTGTAGTTAGTGTTATCTGGACTGGTGGAACCATCTAGTGGCTGTAGTTAGTGTTATCTGGACTGGTGGAACCATCTAGTGGCTGTAGTTAGTGTTATCTGGACTGGTGGAACCATCTAGTGGCTGTAGTTAGTGTTATCTGGACTGGTGGAACCATCTAGTGGCTGTAGTTAGTGTTATCTGGACTGGTGGAACCATCTAGTGGCTGTAGTTAGTGTTATCTGGACTGGTGGAACCATCTAGTGGCTGTAGTTAGTGTTATCTGGACTGGTGGAACCATCTAGTGGCTGTAGTTAGTGTTATCTGGACTGGTGGAACCATCTAGTGGCTGTAGTTAGTGTTATCTGGACTGGTGGAACCATCTAGTGGCTGTAGTTAGTGTTATCTGGACTGGTGGAACCATCTAGTGGCTGTAGTTAGTGTTATCTGGACTGGTGGAACCATCTAGTGGCTGTAGTTAGTGTTATCTGGACTGGTGGAACCATCTAGTGGCTGTAGTTAGTGTTGTTATCTGGACTGGTGGAACCATCTAGTGGCTGTAGTTAGTGTTATCTGGACTGGTGGATCCATCTAGTGGCTGTAGTTAGTGTTATCTGGACTGGTGGAACCATCTAGTGGCTGTAGTTAGTGTTATCTGGACTGGTGGAACCATCTAGTGGCTGTAGTTAGTATTATCTGGACTGGTGGAACCATCTAGTGGCTGTAGTTAGTGTTATCTGGACTGGTGGAACCATCTAGTGGCTGTAGTTAGTGTTATCTGGACTGGTGGAACCATCTAGTGGCTGTAGTTAGTGTTATCTGGACTGGTGGATCCATCTAGTGGCTGTAGTTAGTGTTGTCTGGACTGGTGGAACCATCTAGTGGCTGTAGTTAGTGTTATCTGGACTGGTGGAACCATCTAGTGGCTGTAGTTAGTGTTATCTGGACTGGTGGAACCATCTAGTGGCTGTAGTTAGTGTTATCTGGACTGGTGGAACCATCTAGTGGCTGTAGTTAGTGTTGTCTGGACTGGTGGAACCATCTAGTGGCTGTAGTTAGTGTTATCTGGACTGGTGGAACCATCTAGTGGCTGTAGTTAGTGTTGTCTGGACTGGTGGAACCATCTAGTGGCTGTAGTTAGTGTTGTCTGGACTGGTGGAACCATCTAGTGGCTGTAGTTAGTGTTATCTGGACTGGTGGAACCATCTAGTGGCTGTAGTTAGTGTTATCTGGACTGGTGGAACCATCTAGTGGCTGTAGTTAGTGTTATCTGGACTGGTGGAACCATCTAGTGGCTGTAGTTAGTGTTATCTGGACTGGTGGAACCATCTAGTGGCTGTAGTTAGTGTTATCTGGACTGGTGGAACCATCTAGTGGCTGTAGTTAGTGTTATCTGGACTGGTGGAACCATCTAGTGGCTGTAGTTAGTGTTATCTGGACTGGTGGAACCATCTAGTGGCTGTAGTTAGTGTTATCTGGACTGGTGGAACCATCTAGTGGCTGTAGTTAGTGTTATCTGGACTGGTGGAACCATCTAGTGGCTGTAGTTAGTGTTATCTGGACTGGTGGAACCATCTAGTGGCTGTAGTTAGTGTTATCTGGACTGGTGGAACCATCTAGTGGCTGTAGTTAGTGTTATCTGGACTGGTGGAACCATCTAGTGGCTGTAGTTAGTGTTATCTGGACTGGTGGAACCATCTAGTGGCTGTAGTTAGTGTTATCTGGACTGGTGGAACCATCTAGTGGCTGTAGTTAGTGTTATCTGGACTGGTGGAACCATCTAGTGGCTGTAGTTAGTGTTATCTGGACTGGTGGAACCATCTAGTGGCTGTAGTTAGTGTTATCTGGACTGGTGGAACCATCTAGTGGCTGTAGTTAGTGTTATCTGGACTGGTGGAACCATCTAGTGGCTGTAGTTAGTGTTATCTGGACTGGTGGAACCATCTAGTGGCTGTAGTTAGTGTTATCTGGACTGGTGGAACCATCTAGTGGCTGTAGTTAGTGTTATCTGGACTGGTGGAACCATCTAGTGGCTGTAGTTAGTGTTATCTGGACTGGTGGAACCATCTAGTGGCTGTAGTTAGTGTTATCTGGACTGGTGGAACCATCTAGTGGCTGTAGTTAGTGTTATCTGGACTGGTGGAACCATCTAGTGGCTGTAGTTAGTGTTATCTGGACTGGTGGAACCATCTAGTGGCTGTAGTTAGTGTTATCTGGACTGGTGGAACCATCTAGTGGCTGTAGTTAGTGTTATCTGGACTGGTGGATCCATCTAGTGGCTGTAGTTAGTGTTATCTGGACTGGTGGAACCATCTAGTGGCTGTAGTTAGTGTTATCTGGACTGGTGGAACCATCTAGTGGCTGTAGTTAGTGTTATCTGGACTGGTGGAACCATCTAGTGGCTGTAGTTAGTGTTATCTGGACTGGTGGAACCATCTAGTGGCTGTAGTTAGTGTTATCTGGACTGGTGGAACCATCTAGTGGCTGTAGTTAGTGTTATCTGGACTGGTGGAACCATCTAGTGGCTGTAGTTAGTGTTATCTGGACTGGTGGAACCATCTAGTGGCTGTAGTTAGTGTTATCTGGACTGGTGGAACCATCTAGTGGCTGTAGTTAGTGTTATCTGGACTGGTGGAACCATCTAGTGGCTGTAGTTAGTGTTATCTGGACTGGTGGAACCATCTAGTGGCTGTAGTTAGTGTTATCTGGACTGGTGGAACCATCTAGTGGCTGTAGTTAGTGTTATCTGGACTGGTGGAACCATCTAGTGGCTGTAGTTAGTGTTATCTGGACTGGTGGAACCATCTAGTGGCTGTAGTTAGTGTTATCTGGACTGGTGGAACCATCTAGTGGCTGTAGTTAGTGTTATCTGGACTGGTGGAACCATCTAGTGGCTGTAGTTAGTGTTATCTGGACTGGTGGAACCATCTAGTGGCTGTAGTTAGTGTTATCTGGACTGGTGGAACCATCTAGTGGCTGTAGTTAGTGTTATCTGGACTGGTGGAACCATCTAGTGGCTGTAGTTA
>NC_074686.1:42463846-42625803 GCF_029448725.1 Salvelinus fontinalis | reverse complement strand
TCCTGGTATTCCCTGTATATCTCTCTCTCCTGACCATATTCCTGGTATTCCCTGTATATCTCTCTCTCCTGACCATATTCCTGGTATTCCCTGTATATCTCTCTCTCCTGACCATATTCCTGGTATTCCCTGTATATCTCTCTCCTGACCATATTCCTGGTATTCCCTGTATATCTCTCTCCTGACCATATTCCTGGTATTCCCTGTATATCTCTCTCCTGACCATATTCCTGGTATTCCCTGTATATCTCTCTCCCTGACCATATTCCTGGTATTCCCTGTATATCTCTCTCCTGACCATATTCCTGGTATTCCCTGTATATCTCTCTCTCCTGACCATATTCCTGGTATTCCCTGTATATCTCTCTCCTGACCATATTCCTGGTATTCCCTGTATTTCTCTCTCTCCTGACCATATTCCTGGTATTCCCTGTATATCTCTCTCTCCTGACCATATTCCTGGTATTCCCTGTATGTCTCTCTCTCCTGTCCATATTCCTGGTATTCCCTGTATCTCTCTCTCCTGACCATATTCCTGGTATTCCCTGTATATCTCTCTCTCATGACCATAATCCTGGTATTCCCTGTATATATGTCTCTCCTGTCCATATTCCTGGTATTCCATGTATATATCTCTCTCCTGACCATATTCCTGGTATTCCCTGTATATCTCTCTCTCCTGACCATATTCCCTGGTATTCCCTGTATATATCTCTCTCCTGACCATATTCCAGGTATTCCCTGTATATATCTCTCTCCTGACCATATCCCTGGTATTCCCTGTATATCTCTCTCCTGACCATATTCCTGGTATTCCCTGTATCTCTCTCCTGACCATATTCCTGGTATTCCCTGTATATCTCTCTCTCCTGACCATATTCCTGGTATTCCCTGTATGTCTCTCTCTCCTGACCATATTCCTGGTATTCCCTGTATATCTCTCTCTCCTGACCATATTCCTGGTATTCCCTGTATATCTCTCTCTCCTGACCATATTCCTGGTATTCCCTGTATATCTCTCTCTCCTGACCATATTCCTGGTATTCCCTGTATATCTCTCTCTCCTGACCATATTCCCTGGTATTCCCTGTATATATCTCTCTCCTGACCATATTCCTGGTATTCCCTGTATATCTCTCTCTCCTGACCATATTCCTGGTATTCCCTGTATATCTCTCTCCTGACCATATTCCTTGTATTCCCTGTATATCTCTCTCCTGACCATATTCCTGGTATTCCCTGTATATATCTCTCTCCTGACCATATTCCTGGTATTCCCTGTATATCTCTCTCCTGACCATATTCCTGGTATTCCCTGTATATCTCTCTCTCCTGACCATATTCCTGGTATTCCCTGTATATCTCTCTCCTGACCATATTCCTGGTATTCCCTGTATATCTCTCTCTCCTGACCATAATCCTGGTATTCCCTGTATATCTCTCTCCCCTCACCATATTCCTGGTATTCCCTGTATATCTCTCTCTCCTGACCATATTCCTGGTATTCCCTGTATATATCTCTCTCCTGACCATATTCCTGGTATTCCCTGTATATCTCTCTCTCATGACCATAATCCTGGTATTCCCTGTATATATGTCTCTCCTGTCCATATTCCTGGTATTCCCTGTATATATCTCTCTCCTGACCATATTCCTGGTATTCCCTGTATATTCTCTCTCCTGACCATATTCCTGGTATTCCCTGTATATATCTCTCTCCTGACCATATTCCTGGTATTCCCTGTATATCTCTCTCCTGACCATATTCCTGGTATTCCCTGTATATCTCTCTCTCCTGACCATATTCCTGGTATTCCCTGTATATCTCTCTCCTGACCATATTCCTGGTATTCCCTGTATATCTCTCTCTCCTGACCATAATCCTGGTATTCCCTGTATATCTCTCTCCCCTCACCATATTCCTGGTATTCCCTGTATATCTCTCTCTCCTGACCATATTCCTGGTATTCCCTGTATATATCTCTCTCCTGACCATATTCCTGGTATTCCCTGTATATCTCTCTCTCATGACCATAATCCTGGTATTCCCTGTATATATGTCTCTCCTGTCCATATTCCTGGTATTCCCTGTATATATCTCTCTCCTGACCATATTCCTGGTATTCCCTGTATATCTCTCTCTCCTGACCATATTCCCTGGTATTCCCTGTATATATCTCTCTCCTGACCATATTCCTGGTATTCCCTGTATATATCTCTCTCCTGACCATATCCCTGGTATTCCCTGTATATCTCTCTCCTGACCATATTCCTGGTATTCCCTGTATCTCTCTCCTGACCATATTCCTGGTATTCCCTGTATATCTCTCTCTCCTGACCATATTCCTGGTATTCCCTCTATGTCTCTCTCTCCTGACCATATTCCTGGTATTCCCTGTATATCTCTCTCTCCTGACCATATTCCTGGTATTCCCTGTATATCTCTCTCTCCTGACCATATTCCTGGTATTCCCTGTATATCTCTCTCTCCTGACCATATTCCTGGTATTCCCTGTATATCTCCCTCTCCTGTCCATATTCCTGGTATTCCCTGTATATCTCTCTCTCCTGACCATATTCCCTGGTATTCCCTGTATATATCTCTCTCCTGACCATATTCCTGGTATTCCCTGTATATCTCTCTCTCCTGACCATATTCCTGGTATTCCCTGTATATCTCTCTCCTGACCATATTCCTTGTATTCCCTGTATATCTCTCTCCTGACCATATTCCTGGTATTCCCTGTATATATCTCTCTCCTGACCATATTCCTGGTATTCCCTGTATATCTCTCTCCTGACCATATTCCTGGTATTCCCTGTATATCTCTCTCTCCTGACCATATTCCTGGTATTCCCTGTATATCTCTCTCCTGACCATATTCCTGGTATTCCCTGTATATCTCTCTCTCCTGACCATAATTGTAACGATAATCCTCCTCCTCTTCAACCGAAAAGGAGGAGTATTGAGGGAACCAAGGCGCAGCGGATTGTGAAGACATAATGATTTATTAAAGACAAGACGAAAACACGAACTTCACTATAAACTAACAAAATAACAAAACGAAAGTAAACAGTCCTGAACGACGAACTTACATACAACGTGAAGAACGAAATGAACAGACTACATGAAATGAACAAACCGTATACAGTCCCGTATGGTGCAAACATTGACACGGACACAGGAGACAACCACCCACAAACAAACACTGTGAACCGCCTACCTAAATATGACTCTCAATTAGAGGAACGCCAAACACCTGCCTCCAATTGAGAGCCATACCAGGCAACCCTAAACCAACATAGAAACAGACAACATAGAATGCCCACCCAAACTCACGTCCTGACCAACTAACACACAAAACTAAACAGAAAACAGGTCAGGAACGTGACAGTACCCCCCCCACAAGGTGCGAACTCCGGACGCACCAGCACAAAGTCTAGGGGAGGGTCTGGGTGGGCATCTAACCACGGTGGTGGCTCAGGCTCCGGGCGCGGTTCCCACCCCACCATAATCCATCCTAACTTCCTCCCACAAAGAATGTCCACCCTCTTTCTTCCCCCACACAATTCTCTTAATAATATATTAAATAAAGATAACACCAGGACAGAGAGATAAATCAAGATAGAGGGATAGATAAGACTATAGAGATAGATGAAGATAGAGAGGGAGATTAGGATAGAGGGGCAACTCCGGACTGAAAGGCAGCTCCGGACAGAGAGACAGCTCTGGACTGATGGGCAGTTCTGGGTATCCAGCCTTTTCAGGCTGAAGGGCAGCTCATGGCTGACTGACGACTCTCGATGCTCATGGCTGGCTGACGGCTCTCGACGCTCATGGCAGGCTGACGGCTCTCGACGCTCATGGCAGGCTGACGGCTCTCGACGCTCATGGCAGGCTGACGGCTCTCGACGCTCATGGCAGGCTGACGGCTCTCGACGCTCATGGCAGGCTGACGGCTCACGACGCTCATGGCGCTCTGACGGCTCTGGCTGCTCATGGCTCTCTGACGGCTCTGGCTGCTCATGGCTCACTGACGGCTCTGGCTGCACATGGCTCTTTGACGGCTCTGGCTGCTCATGGCGCTCTGACGGCTCTGGCTGCTCATGGCTCGCTGGCGGCTCTGGCAGATCCTGTCTGGTTGGCGGCTCTGGCAGATCCTGTCTGGTTGGCGGCTCTGGCAGATCCTGTCTGGTTGGCGGCTCTGGCAGATCCTGTCTGGTTGGCGGCTCTGGCAGATCCTGTCTGGCTGACGGCTCTAGCAGATCCTGTCTGGCTGACGGCTCTAGCGGCTCCTGTCTGGCTGATGGCTCTAGCGGCTCCTGTCTGGCTGACGGCTCTGTAGGCTCCTGGCAGACGGGCGGCTTTGCAGGCTCATGGCAGACGGGCGGCTTTGCAGGCTCCTGGCAGACGGATGGCTCAGATGGCGCTGGGGAGACGGATGGCTCAGATGGCGCTGGGGAGACGGATGGCTCAGATGGCGCTGGGGAGACGGATGGCTCAGATGGCGCTGGTGAGACGGATGGCTCTGGCCGGATATGGCGCACTGTAGACCTGGTGCGTGGTGCCGGAACTGGAGGCACCGTGCTAATGATAAGCACCTTCCTACTAGTGCGGGGAGCAGAGACAGGGCACACTGAACTCTCAAAGCGTACTCTATACCTGGTGCGTGGTACCGGCACTGGTGGCACCTGGCTGAGGGCACGCACCTCAGGACTAGTACGGGGAGAAGTGACAGTGTGTACAGGACTTGGGAGACGCACAGGTGGCTTAGTGCGTGGGGCCGGAACTGGAGGCACCGAACTGGATACACGCACTATAAGGAGAGTGCGTGGAGGAGGAACAGGGCTCTGGAAATGCACTGGTAGCCTAGTGCGTAATATAGGCACTGTAGGTACTAGGCTGGGGCGGGGAGGTGGTGCCGGAAATACCGGACCGTGCAGGCGTACTGGCTCTCTTGAGCATTGAGCCTGCCCAACCTTACCTGGTTGAATGCTCCCGGTCGCCCTGCCAGTGCGGCGAGGTGGAATAGCCCGCACTGGGCTATGCAGGCGAACCGGGGAAACCATGCGTAAGGCAGGTGCCATGTATGCCGGCCCGAGGAGACGCACTGGAGACCAGACTCGTTGAGCCGGCCTCATGACACCTGGCTCAATGCCCAATCTCGCCCTACCAGTGCGGGGAGGTGGAATAACCCGCACTGGGCTATGCACACGTACAGGAGACACCGTGCGCTCTACTGCGTAACACGGTGTCTGCCCGTACTCCCGCTCTCCACGGTTAGCCTGGGAAGTGGGCGCAGGTCTCCTACCTGCCCTTGGCCCACAACCCCTTAGCCCCCCCCCAAGAAATTTTTGGGAATTACTCACGGGCTTTTCGGGCTTCCGTGCAAGACGCGTCCCCTCATAACTCCGGTTCTTCACTCCAGTAGCCTCTGCTCTCCTCAGTGCCTCCACCTGTTCCCATGGGAGGCGATCCCTTCCAGCCAGGATCTCCTCCCATGTGTAGCAACCTTTACCGTCCAATACATCGTCCCAAGTCCATTCCTCCTTCTTGCGCTGTCCCTTACTCCGTTTAAACCGCTGCTTGGCTCTGGATTGGTGGGTGGTTCTGTAACGATAATCCTCCTCCTCTTCAACCGAAAAGGAGGAGTATTGAGGGAACCAAGGCGCAGCGGATTGTGAAGACATAATGATTTATTAAAGACAAGACGAAAACACGAACTTCACTATAAACTAACAAAATAACAAAACGAAAGTAAACAGTCCTGAACGACGAACTTACATACAACGTGAAGAACGAAATGAACAGACTACATGAAATGAACAAACCGTATACAGTCCCGTATGGTGCAAACATTGACACGGACACAGGAGACAACCACCCACAAACAAACACTGTGAACCGCCTACCTAAATATGACTCTCAATTAGAGGAACGCCAAACACCTGCCTCCAATTGAGAGCCATACCAGGCAACCCTAAACCAACATAGAAACAGACAACATAGAATGCCCACCCAAACTCACGTCCTGACCAACTAACACACAAAACTAAACAGAAAACAGGTCAGGAACGTGACAATAATCCTGGTATTCCCTGTATATCTCTCTCCCCTCACCATATTCCTGGTATTCCCTGTATATCTCTCTCTCCTGACCATATTCCTGGTATTCCCTGTATATATCTCTCTCCTGACCATTTTCCTGGTATTCCCTGTATATCTCTCTCTCATGACCATAATCCTGGTATTCCCTGTATATATGTCTCTCCTGTCCATATTCCTGGTATTCCCTGTATATATCTCTCTCCTGACCATATTCCTGGTATTCCCTGTATATCTCTCTCTCCTGACCATATTCCCTGGTATTCCCTGTATATATCTCTCTCCTGACCATATTCCTGGTATTCCCTGTATATATCTCTCTCCTGACCATATCCCTGGTATTCCCTGTACATCTCTCTCTCCTGACCATATTCCTGGTATTCCCTGTATGTCTCTCTCTCCTGACCATATTCCTGGTATTCCCTGTATATCTCTCTCTCCTGACCATATTCCTGGTATTCCCTGTATATCTCTCTCTCCTGAACATATTCCTGGTATTCCCTGTATATCTCCCTCTCCTGTCCATATTCCTGGTATTCCCTGTATATCTCTCTCTCCTGACCATATTCCCTGGTATTCCCTGTATATATCTCTCTCCTGACCATATTCCTGGTATTCCCTGTATATCTCTCTCCTGACCATATTCCTGGTATTCCCTGTATATCTCTCTCTCCTGACCATATTCCTGGTATTCCCTGTATATCTCTCTCCTGCTCTCTCCTGACCATATCCTGGTATTCCCTGTATATCTCTCTCCTACCATATTCCTGGTATTCCCTGTATATCTCTCTCTCCTGACCATATTCCTGGTATTCCCTGTATATCTCTCTCCTGACCATATTCCTGGTATTCCCTGTATATCTCTCTCTCCTGACCATAATCCTGGTATTCCCTGTATATCTCTCTCCCCTCACCATATTCCTGGTATTCCCTGTATATCTCTCTCTCCTGACCATATTCCTGGTATTCCCTGTATATATCTCTCTCCTGACCATATTCCTGGTATTCCCTGTATATCTCTCTCTCATGACCATAATCCTGGTATTCCCTGTATATATGTCTCTCCTGTCCATATTCCTGGTATTCCCTGTATATATCTCTCTCCTGACCATATTCCTGGTATTCCCTGTATATCTCTCTCTCCTGACCATATTCCCTGGTATTCCCTGTATATATCTCTCTCCTGACCATATTCCTGGTATTCCCTGTATATATCTCTCTCCTGACCATATCCCTGGTATTCCCTGTATATCTCTCTCCTGACCATATTCCTGGTATTCCCTGTATCTCTCTCCTGACCATATTCCTGGTATTCCCTGTATATCTCTCTCTCCTGACCATATTCCTGGTATTCCCTGTATGTCTCTCTCTCCTGACCATATTCCTGGTATTCCCTGTATATCTCTCTCTCCTGACCATATTCCTGGTATTCCCTGTATATCTCTCTCTCCTGACCATATTCCTGGTATTCCCTGTATATATCTCTCTCCTGACCATATTCCTGGTATTCCCTGTATATCTCTCTCTCCTGACCATATTCCTGGTATTCCCTGTATATCTCTCTCCTGACCATATTCCTGTATTCCTGTATATCTCTCTCCTGACCATATTCCTGGTATTCCCTGTATATCTCTCTCCTGACCATATTCCTGGTATTCCCTGTATATCTCTCTCCTGACCATATTCCTGGTATTCCCTGTATATCTCTCTCCTGACCATATTCCTGGTATTCCCTGTATATCTCTCTCCTGACCATATTCCTGGTATTCCCTGTATATCTCTCTCCTGACCATATTCCTGGTATTCCCTGTATATCTCTCTCTCCTGACCATATTCCTGGTATTCCCTGTATATCTCTCTCCTGACCATATTCCTGGTATTCCCTGTATATCTCTCTCTCCTGACCATATTCCTGGTATTCCCTGTATATCTCTCTCCTGACCATATTCCTGGTATTCCCTGTATTTCTCTCTCTCCTGACCATATTCCTGGTATTCCCTGTATATCTCTCTCTCCTGACCATATTCCTGGTATTCCCTGTATGTCTCTCTCTCCTGTCCATATTCCTGGTATTCCCTGTATCTCTCTCTCCTGACCATATTCCTGGTATTCCCTGTATATCTCTCTCTCATGACCATAATCCTGGTATTCCCTGTATATATGTCTCTCCTGTCCATATTCCTGGTATTCCATGTATATATCTCTCTCCTGACCATATTCCTGGTATTCCCTGTATATCTCTCTCTCCTGACCATATTCCCTGGTATTCCCTGTATATATCTCTCTCCTGACCATATTCCAGGTATTCCCTGTATATATCTCTCTCCTGACCATATCCCTGGTATTCCCTGTATATCTCTCTCCTGACCATATTCCTGGTATTCCCTGTATCTCTCTCCTGACCATATTCCTGGTATTCCCTGTATATCTCTCTCTCCTGACCATATTCCTGGTATTCCCTGTATGTCTCTCTCTCCTGACCATATTCCTGGTATTCCCTGTATATCTCTCTCTCCTGACCATATTCCTGGTATTCCCTGTATATCTCTCTCTCCTGACCATATTCCTGGTATTCCCTGTATATCTCCCTCTCCTGTCCATATTCCTGGTATTCCCTGTATATCTCTCTCTCCTGACCATATTCCCTGGTATTCCCTGTATATATCTCTCTCCTGACCATATTCCTGGTATTCCCTGTATATCTCTCTCTCCTGACCATATTCCTGGTATTCCCTGTATATCTCTCTCCTGACCATATTCCTTGTATTCCCTGTATATCTCTCTCCTGACCATATTCCTGGTATTCCCTGTATATATCTCTCTCCTGACCATATTCCTGGTATTCCCTGTATATCTCTCTCCTGACCATATTCCTGGTATTCCCTGTATATCTCTCTCTCCTGACCATATTCCTGGTATTCCCTGTATATCTCTCTCCTGACCATATTCCTGGTATTCCCTGTATATCTCTCTCTCCTGACCATAATCCTGGTATTCCCTGTATATCTCTCTCCCCTCACCATATTCCTGGTATTCCCTGTATATCTCTCTCTCCTGACCATATTCCTGGTATTCCCTGTATATATCTCTCTCCTGACCATATTCCTGGTATTCCCTGTATATCTCTCTCTCATGACCATAATCCTGGTATTCCCTGTATATATGTCTCTCCTGTCCATATTCCTGGTATTCCCTGTATATATCTCTCTCCTGACCATATTCCTGGTATTCCCTGTATATTCTCTCTCCTGACCATATTCCTGGTATTCCCTGTATATATCTCTCTCCTGACCATATTCCTGGTATTCCCTGTATATCTCTCTCCTGACCATATTCCTGGTATTCCCTGTATATCTCTCTCTCCTGACCATATTCCTGGTATTCCCTGTATATCTCTCTCCTGACCATATTCCTGGTATTCCCTGTATATCTCTCTCTCCTGACCATAATCCTGGTATTCCCTGTATATCTCTCTCCCCTCACCATATTCCTGGTATTCCCTGTATATCTCTCTCTCCTGACCATATTCCTGGTATTCCCTGTATATATCTCTCTCCTGACCATATTCCTGGTATTCCCTGTATATCTCTCTCTCATGACCATAATCCTGGTATTCCCTGTATATATGTCTCTCCTGTCCATATTCCTGGTATTCCCTGTATATATCTCTCTCCTGACCATATTCCTGGTATTCCCTGTATATCTCTCTCTCCTGACCATATTCCCTGGTATTCCCTGTATATATCTCTCTCCTGACCATATTCCTGGTATTCCCTGTATATATCTCTCTCCTGACCATATCCCTGGTATTCCCTGTATATCTCTCTCCTGACCATATTCCTGGTATTCCCTGTATCTCTCTCCTGACCATATTCCTGGTATTCCCTGTATATCTCTCTCTCCTGACCATATTCCTGGTATTCCCTGTATGTCTCTCTCTCCTGACCATATTCCTGGTATTCCCTGTATATCTCTCTCTCCTGACCATATTCCTGGTATTCCCTGTATATCTCTCTCTCCTGACCATATTCCTGGTATTCCCTGTATATATCTCTCTCCTGACCATATTCCTGGTATTCCCTGTATATCTCTCTCCTGACCATATTCCTGGTATTCCCTGTATATATCTCTCTCCTGACCATAATCCTGGTATTCCCTGTATATATCTCTCTCCTGACCATATTCCTAGTATTCTCTGTATCTCTCTCCTGACCATATTCCTGGTATTCCCTGTATATCTCTCTCTCCTGACCATATTCCTGGTATTCCCTGTATGTCTCTCTCTCCTGACCATATTCCTGGTATTCCCTGTATATCTCTCTCTCCTAACCATATTCCTGGTATTCCCTGTATATCTCTCTCTCCTGACCATATTCCTGGTATTCCCTGTATATCTCTCTCTCCTGACCATATTCCTGGTATTCCCTGTATATCTCTCTCTCCTGACCATATTCCTGGTATTCCCTGTATATCTCTCTCTCCTGACCATATTCCTGGTATTCCCTGTATATCTCTCTCTCCTGACCATATTCCTGGTATTCCCTGTATATATCTCTCTCCTGACCATATTCCTGGTATTCCCTGTATATATCTCTCTCCTGACCATATTCCTGGTATTCCCTGTATATATCTCTCTCCTGACCATATTCCTGGTATTCCCTGTATATCTCTCTCTCCTGACCATATTCCTGGTATTCCCTGTATATCTCTCTCTCCTGACCATATTCCTGGTATTCCCTGTATATCTCTCTCTCCTGACCATATTCCTGGTATTCCCTGTATATCTCTCTCTCCTGACCATATTCCTGGTATTCCCTGTATATCTCTCTCTCCTGACCATATTCCTGGTATTCCCTGTATATCTCTCTCCTGACCATATTCCTTGTATTCTCTGTATATCTCTCTCCTGACCATATTCCTGGTATTCCCTGTATATCTCTCTCCTGACCATATTCCTGGTATTCCCTGTATATCTCTCTCCTGACCATATTCCTGGTATTCCCTGTATATCTCTCTCCTGACCATATTCCTGGTATTCCCTGTATATCTCTCTCCTGACCATATTCCTGGTATTCCCTGTATATCTCTCTCCTGACCATATTCCTGGTATTCCCTGTATATCTCTCTCTCCTGACCATATTCCTGGTATTCCCTGTATATCTCTCTCCTGACCATATTCCTGGTATTCCCTGTATATCTCTCTCTCCTGACCATATTCCTGGTATTCCCTGTATATCTCTCTCCTGACCATATTCCTGGTATTCCCTGTATTTCTCTCTCTCCTGACCATATTCCTGGTATTCCCTGTATATCTCTCTCTCCTGACCATATTCCTGGTATTCCCTGTATGTCTCTCTCTCCTGTCCATATTCCTGGTATTCCCTGTATCTCTCTCTCCTGACCATATTCCTGGTATTCCCTGTATATCTCTCTCTCATGACCATAATCCTGGTATTCCCTGTATATATGTCTCTCCTGTCCATATTCCTGGTATTCCATGTATATATCTCTCTCCTGACCATATTCCTGGTATTCCCTGTATATCTCTCTCTCCTGACCATATTCCCTGGTATTCCCTGTATATATCTCTCTCCTGACCATATTCCAGGTATTCCCTGTATATATCTCTCTCCTGACCATATCCCTGGTATTCCCTGTATATCTCTCTCCTGACCATATTCCTGGTATTCCCTGTATCTCTCTCCTGACCATATTCCTGGTATTCCCTGTATATCTCTCTCTCCTGACCATATTCCTGGTATTCCCTGTATGTCTCTCTCTCCTGACCATATTCCTGGTATTCCCTGTATATCTCTCTCTCCTGACCATATTCCTGGTATTCCCTGTATATCTCTCTCTCCTGACCATATTCCTGGTATTCCCTGTATATCTCCCTCTCCTGTCCATATTCCTGGTATTCCCTGTATATCTCTCTCTCCTGACCATATTCCCTGGTATTCCCTGTATATATCTCTCTCCTGACCATATTCCTGGTATTCCCTGTATATCTCTCTCTCCTGACCATATTCCTGGTATTCCCTGTATATCTCTCTCCTGACCATATTCCTTGTATTCCCTGTATATCTCTCTCCTGACCATATTCCTGGTATTCCCTGTATATATCTCTCTCCTGACCATATTCCTGGTATTCCCTGTATATCTCTCTCCTGACCATATTCCTGGTATTCCCTGTATATCTCTCTCTCCTGACCATATTCCTGGTATTCCCTGTATATCTCTCTCCTGACCATATTCCTGGTATTCCCTGTATATCTCTCTCTCCTGACCATAATCCTGGTATTCCCTGTATATCTCTTTCCCCTCACCATATTCCTGGTATTCCCTGTATATCTCTCTCTCCTGACCATATTCCTGGTATTCCCTGTATATATCTCTCTCCTGACCATATTCCTGGTATTCCCTGTATATCTCTCTCTCATGACCATAATCCTGGTATTCCCTGTATATATGTCTCTCCTGTCCATATTCCTGGTATTCCCTGTATATATCTCTCTCCTGACCATATTCCTGGTATTCCCTGTATTTCTCTCTCCTGACCATATTCCTGGTATTCCCTGTATATATCTCTCTCCTGACCATATTCCTGGTATTCCCTGTATATCTCTCTCCTGACCATATTCCTGGTATTCCCTGTATATCTCTCTCTCCTGACCATATTCCTGGTATTCCCTGTATATCTCTCTCCTGACCATATTCCTGGTATTCCCTGTATATCTCTCTCTCCTGACCATAATCCTGGTATTCCCTGTATATCTCTCTCCCCTCACCATATTCCTGGTATTCCCTGTATATCTCTCTCTCCTGACCATATTCCTGGTATTCCCTGTATATATCTCTCTCCTGACCATATTCCTGGTATTCCCTGTATATCTCTCTCTCATGACCATAATCCTGGTATTCCCTGTATATATGTCTCTCCTGTCCATATTCCTGGTATTCCCTGTATATATCTCTCTCCTGACCATATTCCTGGTATTCCCTGTATATCTCTCTCTCCTGACCATATTCCCTGGTATTCCCTGTATATATCTCTCTCCTGACCATATTCCTGGTATTCCCTGTATATATCTCTCTCCTGACCATATCCCTGGTATTCCCTGTATATCTCTCTCCTGACCATATTCCTGGTATTCCCTGTATCTCTCTCCTGACCATATTCCTGGTATTCCCTGTATATCTCTCTCTCCTGACCATATTCCTGGTATTCCCTGTATGTCTCTCTCTCCTGACCATATTCCTGGTATTCCCTGTATATGTCTCTCTCCTGACCATATTCCTGGTATTCCCTGTATATCTCTCTCTCCTGACCATATTCCTGGTATTCCCTGTATATATCTCTCTCCTGACCATATTCCTGGTATTCCCTGTATATCTCTCTCCTGACCATATTCCTGGTATTCCCTGTATATATCTCTCTCCTGACCATAATCCTGGTATTCCCTGTATATATCTCTCTCCTGACCATATTCCTAGTATTCTCTGTATCTCTCTCCTGACCATATTCCTGGTATTCCCTGTATATCTCTCTCTCCTGACCATATTCCTGGTATTCCCTGTATGTCTCTCTCTCCTGACCATATTCCTGGTATTCCCTGTATATCTCTCTCTCCTAACCATATTCCTGGTATTCCCTGTATATCTCTCTCTCCTGACCATATTCCTGGTATTCCCTGTATATCTCTCTCTCCTGACCATATTCCTGGTATTCCCTGTATATCTCTCTCTCCTGACCATATTCCTGGTATTCCCTGTATCTCTCTCTCCTGACCATATTCCTGGGATTCCCTGTATATCTCTCTCTCCTGACCATATTCCTGGTATTCCCTGTATATATCTCTCTCCTGACCATATTCCTGGTATTCCCTGTATATCTCTCTCTCCTGACCATATTCCTGGTATTCCCTGTATATATCTCTCTCCTGACCATATTCCTGGTATTCCCTGTATATCTCTCTCTCCTGACCATATTCCTGGTATTCCCTGTATATCTCTCTCTCCTGACCATATTCCTGGTATTCCCTGTATATCTCTGTCTCCTGACCATATTCCTGGTATTCCCTGTATATCTCTCTCTCCTGACCATATTCCTGGTATTCCCTGTATATCTCTCTCTCCTGACCATATTCCTGGTATTCCCTGTATATCTCTCTCTCCTGACCATATTCCTGGTATTCCCTGTATATCTCTCTCTCCTGACCATATTCCTGGTATTCCCTGTATATCTCTCTCTCCTGACCATATTCCTGGTATTCCCTGTATATCTCTCTCCTGACCATATTCCTGGTATTCCCTGTATATCTCTCTCTCCTGACCATATTCCTGGTATTCCCTGTATATCTCTCTCCTGACCATATTCCTGGTATTCCCTGTATATCTCTCTCTCCTGACCATATTCCTGGTATTCCCTGTATATATCTCTCTCCTGACCATATTCCTGGTATTCCCTGTATATCTCTCTCTCCTGACCATATTCCTGGTATTCCCTGTATATCTCTCTCCTGACCATATTCCTGGTATTCCCTGTATTTCTCTCTCTCCTGACCATATTCCTGGTATTCCCTGTATATCTCTCTCTCCTGACCATATTCCTGGTATTCCCTGTATGTCTCTCTCTCCTGTCCATATTCCTGGTATTCCCTGTATCTCTCTCTCCTGACCATATTCCTGGTATTCCCTGTATATCTCTCTCTCATGACCATAATCCTGGTATTCCCTGTATATATGTCTCTCCTGTCCATATTCCTGGTATTCCCTGTATATATCTCTCTCCTGACCATATTCCTGGTATTCCCTGTATATCTCTCTCTCCTGACCATATTCCCTGGTATTCCCTGTATATATCTCTCTCCTGACCATATTCCAGGTATTCCCTGTATATATCTCTCTCCTGACCATATCCCTGGTATTCCCTGTATATCTCTCTCCTGACCATATTCCTGGTATTCCCTGTATCTCTCTCCTGACCATATTCCTGGTATTCCCTGTATATCTCTCTCTCCTGACCATATTCCTGGTATTCCCTGTATGTCTCTCTCTCCTGACCATATTCCTGGTATTCCCTGTATATCTCTCTCTCCTGACCATATTCCTGGTATTCCCTGTATATCTCTCTCTCCTGACCATATTCCTGGTATTCCCTGTATATCTCCCTCTCCTGTCCATATTCCTGGTATTCCCTGTATATCTCTCTCTCCTGACCATATTCCCTGGTATTCCCTGTATATATCTCTCTCCTGACCATATTCCTGGTATTCCCTGTATATCTCTCTCTCCTGACCATATTCCTGGTATTCCCTGTATATCTCTCTCCTGACCATATTCCTTGTATTCCCTGTATATCTCTCTCCTGACCATATTCCTGGTATTCCCTGTATATATCTCTCTCCTGACCATATTCCTGGTATTCCCTGTATATCTCTCTCCTGACCATATTCCTGGTATTCCCTGTATATCTCTCTCTCCTGACCATATTCCTGGTATTCCCTGTATATCTCTCTCCTGACCATATTCCTGGTATTCCCTGTATATCTCTCTCTCCTGACCATAATCCTGGTATTCCCTGTATATCTCTCTCCCCTCACCATATTCCTGGTATTCCCTGTATATCTCTCTCTCCTGACCATATTCCTGGTATTCCCTGTATATATCTCTCTCCTGACCATATTCCTGGTATTCCCTGTATATCTCTCTCTCATGACCATAATCCTGGTATTCCCTGTATATATGTCTCTCCTGTCCATATTCCTGGTATTCCCTGTATATATCTCTCTCCTGACCATATTCCTGGTATTCCCTGTATATATCTCTCTCCTGACCATATTCCCTGGTATTCCCTGTATATCTCTCTCTCCTGACCATATTCCTGGTATTCCCTGTATATCTCTCTCTCCTGACCATATTCCCTGGTATTCCCTGTATATATCTCTCTCCTGACCATATTCCTGGTATTCCCTGTATATATCTCTCTCCTGACCATATCCCTGGTATTCCCTGTATATCTCTCTCTCCTGACCATATTCCTGGTATTCCCTGTATGTCTCTCTCTCCTGACCATATTCCTGGTATTCCCTGTATATCTCTCTCTCCTGACCATATTCCTGGTATTCCCTGTATATCTCTCTCTCCTGACCATATTCCTGGTATTCCCTGTATATCTCCCTCTCCTGACCATATTCCTGGTATTCCCTGTATATCTCTCTCTCCTGACCATATTCCTGGTATTCCCTGTATATATCTCTCTCCTGACCATATTCCTGGTATTCCCTGTATATCTCTCTCCTGACCATATTCCTGGTATTCCCTGTATATCTCTCTCTCCTGACCATATTCCTGGTATTCCCTGTATATCTCTCTCCTGACCATATTCCTGGTATTCCCTGTATATCTCTCTCTCCTGACCATAATCCTGGTATTCCCTGTATATCTCTCTCCCCTCACCATATTCCTGGTATTCCCTGTATATCTCTCTCTCCTGACCATATTCCTGGTATTCCCTGTATATATCTCTCTCCTGACCATATTCCTGGTATTCCCTGTATATCTCTCTCTCATGACCATAATCCTGGTATTCCCTGTATATATGTCTCTCCTGTCCATATTCCTGGTATTCCCTGTATATATCTCTCTCCTGACCATATTCCTGGTATTCCCTGTATATCTCTCTCTCCTGACCATATTCCCTGGTATTCCCTGTATATATCTCTCTCCTGACCATATTCCTGGTATTCCCTGTATATATCTCTCTCCTGACCATATCCCTGGTATTCCCTGTATATCTCTCTCCTGACCATATTCCTGGTATTCCCTGTATCTCTCTCCTGACCATATTCCTGGTATTCCCTGTATATCTCTCTCTCCTGACCATATTCCTGGTATTCCCTGTATGTCTCTCTCTCCTGACCATATTCCTGGTATTCCCTGTATATCTCTCTCTCCTGACCATATTCCTGGTATTCCCTGTATATCTCTCTCTCCTGACCATATTCCTGGTATTCCCTGTATATCTCCCTCTCCTGTCCATATTCCTGGTATTCCCTGTATATCTCTCTCTCCTGACCATATTCCCTGGTATTCCCTGTATATATCTCTCTCCTGACCATATTCCTGGTATTCCCTGTATATCTCTCTCTCCTGACCATATTCCTGGTATTCCCTGTATATCTCTCTCCTGACCATATTCCTTGTATTCTCTGTATATCTCTCTCCTGACCATATTCCTGGTATTCCCTGTATATCTCTCTCCTGACCATATTCCTGGTATTCCCTGTATATCTCTCTCCTGACCATATTCCTGGTATTCCCTGTATATCTCTCTCCTGACCATATTCCTGGTATTCCCTGTATATCTCTCTCCTGACCATATTCCTGGTATTCCCTGTATATCTCTCTCCTGACCATATTCCTGGTATTCCCTGTATATCTCTCTCTCCTGACCATATTCCTGGTATTCCCTGTATATCTCTCTCCTGACCATATTCCTGGTATTCCCTGTATATCTCTCTCTCCTGACCATATTCCTGGTATTCCCTGTATATCTCTCTCCTGACCATATTCCTGGTATTCCCTGTATTTCTCTCTCTCCTGACCATATTCCTGGTATTCCCTGTATATCTCTCTCTCCTGACCATATTCCTGGTATTCCCTGTATGTCTCTCTCTCCTGTCCATATTCCTGGTATTCCCTGTATCTCTCTCTCCTGACCATATTCCTGGTATTCCCTGTATATCTCTCTCTCATGACCATAATCCTGGTATTCCCTGTATATATGTCTCTCCTGTCCATATTCCTGGTATTCCATGTATATATCTCTCTCCTGACCATATTCCTGGTATTCCCTGTATATCTCTCTCTCCTGACCATATTCCCTGGTATTCCCTGTATATATCTCTCTCCTGACCATATTCCAGGTATTCCCTGTATATATCTCTCTCCTGACCATATCCCTGGTATTCCCTGTATATCTCTCTCCTGACCATATTCCTGGTATTCCCTGTATCTCTCTCCTGACCATATTCCTGGTATTCCCTGTATATCTCTCTCTCCTGACCATATTCCTGGTATTCCCTGTATGTCTCTCTCTCCTGACCATATTCCTGGTATTCCCTGTATATCTCTCTCTCCTGACCATATTCCTGGTATTCCCTGTATATCTCTCTCTCCTGACCATATTCCTGGTATTCCCTGTATATCTCCCTCTCCTGTCCATATTCCTGGTATTCCCTGTATATCTCTCTCTCCTGACCATATTCCCTGGTATTCCCTGTATATATCTCTCTCCTGACCATATTCCTGGTATTCCCTGTATATCTCTCTCTCCTGACCATATTCCTGGTATTCCCTGTATATCTCTCTCCTGACCATATTCCTTGTATTCCCTGTATATCTCTCTCCTGACCATATTCCTGGTATTCCCTGTATATATCTCTCTCCTGACCATATTCCTGGTATTCCCTGTATATCTCTCTCCTGACCATATTCCTGGTATTCCCTGTATATCTCTCTCTCCTGACCATATTCCTGGTATTCCCTGTATATCTCTCTCCTGACCATATTCCTGGTATTCCCTGTATATCTCTCTCTCCTGACCATAATCCTGGTATTCCCTGTATATCTCTCTCCCCTCACCATATTCCTGGTATTCCCTGTATATCTCTCTCTCCTGACCATATTCCTGGTATTCCCTGTATATATCTCTCTCCTGACCATATTCCTGGTATTCCCTGTATATCTCTCTCTCATGACCATAATCCTGGTATTCCCTGTATATATGTCTCTCCTGTCCATATTCCTGGTATTCCCTGTATATATCTCTCTCCTGACCATATTCCTGGTATTCCCTGTATATTCTCTCTCCTGACCATATTCCTGGTATTCCCTGTATATATCTCTCTCCTGACCATATTCCTGGTATTCCCTGTATATCTCTCTCCTGACCATATTCCTGGTATTCCCTGTATATCTCTCTCTCCTGACCATATTCCTGGTATTCCCTGTATATCTCTCTCCTGACCATATTCCTGGTATTCCCTGTATATCTCTCTCTCCTGACCATAATCCTGGTATTCCCTGTATATCTCTCTCCCCTCACCATATTCCTGGTATTCCCTGTATATCTCTCTCTCCTGACCATATTCCTGGTATTCCCTGTATATATCTCTCTCCTGACCATATTCCTGGTATTCCCTGTATATCTCTCTCTCATGACCATAATCCTGGTATTCCCTGTATATATGTCTCTCCTGTCCATATTCCTGGTATTCCCTGTATATATCTCTCTCCTGACCATATTCCTGGTATTCCCTGTATATCTCTCTCTCCTGACCATATTCCCTGGTATTCCCTGTATATATCTCTCTCCTGACCATATTCCTGGTATTCCCTGTATATATCTCTCTCCTGACCATATCCCTGGTATTCCCTGTATATCTCTCTCCTGACCATATTCCTGGTATTCCCTGTATCTCTCTCCTGACCATATTCCTGGTATTCCCTGTATATCTCTCTCTCCTGACCATATTCCTGGTATTCCCTGTATGTCTCTCTCTCCTGACCATATTCCTGGTATTCCCTGTATATGTCTCTCTCCTGACCATATTCCTGGTATTCCCTGTATATCTCTCTCTCCTGACCATATTCCTGGTATTCCCTGTATATATCTCTCTCCTGACCATATTCCTGGTATTCCCTGTATATCTCTCTCCTGACCATATTCCTGGTATTCCCTGTATATATCTCTCTCCTGACCATAATCCTGGTATTCCCTGTATATATCTCTCTCCTGACCATATTCCTAGTATTCTCTGTATCTCTCTCCTGACCATATTCCTGGTATTCCCTGTATATCTCTCTCTCCTGACCATATTCCTGGTATTCCCTGTATGTCTCTCTCTCCTGACCATATTCCTGGTATTCCCTGTATATCTCTCTCTCCTAACCATATTCCTGGTATTCCCTGTATATCTCTCTCTCCTGACCATATTCCTGGTATTCCCTGTATATCTCTCTCTCCTGACCATATTCCTGGTATTCCCTGTATATCTCTCTCTCCTGACCATATTCCTGGTATTCCCTGTATCTCTCTCTCCTGACCATATTCCTGGGATTCCCTGTATATCTCTCTCTCCTGACCATATTCCTGGTATTCCCTGTATATATCTCTCTCCTGACCATATTCCTGGTATTCCCTGTATATATCTCTCTCCTGACCATATTCCTGGTATTCCCTGTATATATCTCTCTCCTGACCATATTCCTGGTATTCCCTGTATATCTCTCTCTCCTGACCATATTCCTGGTATTCCCTGTATATCTCTCTCTCCTGACCATATTACTGGTATTCCCTGTATATCTCTGTCTCCTGACCATATTCCTGGTATTCCCTGTATATCTCTCTCTCCTGACCATATTCCTGGTATTCCCTGTATATCTCTCTCTCCTGACCATATTCCTGGTATTCCCTGTATATCTCTCTCTCCTGACCATATTCCTGGTATTCCCTCTATATCTCTCTCTCCTGACCATATTCCTGGTATTCCCTGTATATCTCTCTCCTGACCATATTCCTGGTATTCCCTGTATATCTCTCTCTCCTGACCATATTCCTGGTATTCCCTGTATATCTCTCTCCTGACCATATTCCTGGTATTCCCTGTATATCTCTCTCTCCTGACCATATTCCTGGTATTCCCTGTATATATCTCTCTCCTGACCATATTCCTGGTATTCCCTGTATATCTCTCTCTCCTGACCATATTCCTGGTATTCCCTGTATATCTCTCTCCTGACCATATTCCTGGTATTCCCTGTATTTCTCTCTCTCCTGACCATATTCCTGGTATTCCCTGTATATCTCTCTCTCCTGACCATATTCCTGGTATTCCCTGTATGTCTCTCTCTCCTGTCCATATTCCTGGTATTCCCTGTATCTCTCTCTCCTGACCATATTCCTGGTATTCCCTGTATATCTCTCTCTCATGACCATAATCCTGGTATTCCCTGTATATATGTCTCTCCTGTCCATATTCCTGGTATTCCCTGTATATATCTCTCTCCTGACCATATTCCTGGTATTCCCTGTATATCTCTCTCTCCTGACCATATTCCCTGGTATTCCCTGTATATATCTCTCTCCTGACCATATTCCAGGTATTCCCTGTATATATCTCTCTCCTGACCATATCCCTGGTATTCCCTGTATATCTCTCTCCTGACCATATTCCTGGTATTCCCTGTATCTCTCTCCTGACCATATTCCTGGTATTCCCTGTATATCTCTCTCTCCTGACCATATTCCTGGTATTCCCTCTATGTCTCTCTCTCCTGACCATATTCCTGGTATTCCCTGTATATCTCTCTCTCCTGACCATATTCCTGGTATTCCCTGTATATCTCTCTCTCCTGACCATATTCCTGGTATTCCCTGTATATCTCCCTCTCCTGTCCATATTCCTGGTATTCCCTGTATATCTCTCTCTCCTGACCATATTCCCTGGTATTCCCTGTATATATCTCTCTCCTGACCATATTCCTGGTATTCCCTGTATATCTCTCTCTCCTGACCATATTCCTGGTATTCCCTGTATATCTCTCTCCTGACCATATTCCTTGTATTCCCTGTATATCTCTCTCCTGACCATATTCCTGGTATTCCCTGTATATATCTCTCTCCTGACCATATTCCTGGTATTCCCTGTATATCTCTCTCCTGACCATATTCCTGGTATTCCCTGTATATCTCTCTCTCCTGACCATATTCCTGGTATTCCCTGTATATCTCTCTCCTGACCATATTCCTGGTATTCCCTGTATATCTCTCTCTCCTGACCATAATCCTGGTATTCCCTGTATATCTCTCTCCCCTCACCATATTCCTGGTATTCCCTGTATATCTCTCTCTCCTGACCATATTCCTGGTATTCCCTGTATATATCTCTCTCCTGACCATTTTCCTGGTATTCCCTGTATATCTCTCTCTCATGACCATAATCCTGGTATTCCCTGTATATATGTCTCTCCTGTCCATATTCCTGGTATTCCCTGTATATATCTCTCTCCTGACCATATTCCTGGTATTCCCTGTATATCTCTCTCTCCTGACCATATTCCCTGGTATTCCCTGTATATATCTCTCTCCTGACCATATTCCTGGTATTCCCTGTATATATCTCTCTCCTGACCATATCCCTGGTATTCCCTGTATATCTCTCTCCTGACCATATTCCTGGTATTCCCTGTATCTCTCTCCTGACCATATTCCTGGTATTCCCTGTATATCTCTCTCTCCTGACCATATTCCTGGTATTCCCTGTATGTCTCTCTCTCCTGACCATATTCCTGGTATTCCCTGTATATCTCTCTCTCCTGACCATATTCCTGGTATTCCCTGTATATCTCTCTCTCCTGAACATATTCCTGGTATTCCCTGTATATCTCCCTCTCCTGTCCATATTCCTGGTATTCCCTGTATATCTCACTCTCCTGACCATATTCCCTGGTATTCCCTGTATATATCTCTCTCCTGACCATATTCCTGGTATTCCCTGTATATCTCTCTCTCCTGACCATATTCCTGGTATTCCCTGTATATCTCTCTCCTGACCATATTCCTGGTATTCCCTGTATATCTCTCTCCTGACCATATTCCTGGTATTCCCTGTATATCTCTCTCCTGACCATATTCCTGGTATTCCCTGTATATCTCTCTCCTGACCATATTCCTGGTATTCCCTGTATATCTCTCTCCTGACCATATTCCTGGTATTCCCTGTATATCTCTCTCCTGACCATATTCCTGGTATTCCCTGTATATCTCTCTCTCCTGACCATAATCCTGGTATTCCCTGTATATCTCTCTCCCCTCACCATATTCCTGGTATTCCCTGTATATCTCTCTCTCCTGACCATATTCCTGGTATTCCCTGTGTATATCTCTCTCCTGACCATATTCCTGGTATTCCCTGTATATCTCTCTCTCCTGACCATATTCCTGGTATTCCCTGTATATATCTCTCTCCTGACCATATTCCTGGTATTCCCTGTATATATCTCTCTCCTGACCATATTCCTGGTATTCCCTGTATATCTCTCTCTCCTGACCATATTCCTGGTATTCCCTGTATATCTCTCTCTCCTGACCATATTCCTGGTATTCCCTCTATATCTCTCTCTCCTGACCATATTCCTGGTATTCCCTGTATATCTCTCTCCTGACCATATTCCTGGTATTCCCTGTACATCTCTCTCTCCTAACCATATTCCTGGTATTCCCTGTATATCTCTCTCCTGACCATATTCCTGGTATTCCCTGTATATCTCTCTCTCCTGACCATATTCCTGGTATTCCCTGTATATCTCTCTCTCCTGACCATATTCCTGGTATTCCCTGTAGGTCTCTCTCTCCTGTCCATATTCCTGGTATTCCCTGTATCTCTCTCCTGACCATATTCCTGGTATTCCCTGTATATCTCTCTCTCCTGACCATATTCCTGGTATTCCCTGTATATCTCTCTCTCCTGACCATATTCCTGGTATTCCCTGTATATCTCTCTCTCCTGACCATATTCCTGGTATTCCCTGTATATCTCTCTCTCCTGACCATATTCCTGGTATTTCCTGTATATCTCTCTCCTGACCATATTCCTTGTATTCCCTGTATATCTCTCTCTCCTGACCATAATCCTGGTATTCCCTGTATATCTCTCTCTCCTGACCATATTCCTGGTATTCCCTGTATATCTCTCTCTCCTGACCATATTCCTGGTATTCCCTGTATATCTCTCTCTCATGACCATAATCCTGGTATTCCCTGTATATCTCTCTCTCCTGACCATATTCCTGGTATTCCCTGTATATCTCTCTCTCCTGACCATATTCCTGGTATTCCCTGTATATCTCTCTCTCCTGACCATATTCCTGGTATTCCCTGTATATCTATCTCCTGACCATATTCCTGGTATTCCCTGTATATCTCTCTCCTGACCATATTCCTGGTATTCCCTGTATATCTCTCACCTGACCATATTCCTGGTATTCCCTGTATATCTCTCTCTCCTGACCATATTCCTGGTATTCCCTGTATTTCTCTCTCTCCTGACCATATTCCTGGTATTCCCTGTATGTCTCTCTCTCCTGTCCATATTCCTGGTATTCCCTGTATCTCTCTCTCCTGACCATATTCCTGGTATTCCCTGTATATCTCTCTCTCCTGACCATATTCCTGGTGTTCCCTGTATATCTCTCTCTCCTGACCATATTCCTTGTATTCCCTGTATATCTCTCTCCTCACCATATTCCTGGTATTCCCTGTATATATCTCTCTCTTCTGACCATATTCCTGGTATTCCCTGTAATCCAGTTGGAGAGATCCATCCAGGAGAACCTGCGTTCTCGGATGGACGAGATGAAGAGGAACGCTGTTCACACCCAGACGGCGGCCATGTTGGAGATCGGGACCAACCTCCTCAGCAAATCAGCTGAGCAGACACGCAAACTGACAGATGTGGAGACCAAGGTAAGCCAATCAGGTGGACTAGATCTGAACACAAACCTCTACCCTCTTCCATATGTAGATAGATAATTATCATATCAAGATAGATAATGGGAACTGGACTGATGATTATTCAGAGGTCCACAACGATGGTCGGAAATAACTACAGGAACTGGCAGGGTTTCGGTTCAGCCCTGCAACGAAACACCTGATTTAACTTCAATGTTTTGATTAGTTGATAAGTTGTCCCAGGTGTCTTAGAGCAGATCAAGGTGTCCCAGGTGTGTTAGAGCAGACCAAGGTGCCTCAGGTGTGTTAGAGCAGACCAAGGTGCCTCAGGTGTGTTAGCGCAGATCAAGGTGTCCCAGGTGTGTTAGAGCAGACCAAGGTGCCTCAGGTGTGTTAGAGCAGACCAAGGTGTCTCAGGTGTCTTACAGCAGACCAAGGTGTCTCAGGTGTGTTAGAGCAGACCAAGGTGTCTCAGGTGTGTTAGAGCAGACCAAGGTGTCTCAGGTGTCTTAGAGCAGACCAAGGTGTCTCAGGTGTCTTACAGCAGACCAAGGTGTCTCAGGTGTGTTACAGCAGACCAAGGTGTCTCAGGTGTGTTAGAGCAGACCAAGGTGTCTCAGGTGTCTTAGAGCAGACCAAGGTGTCTCAGGTGTTTTAAAGCAGACCAAGGTGTTTCAGGTGTCTTACAGCAGACCAAGGTGTCTCAGGTGTCTTAGAGCAGACCAAGGTGTCTCAGGTGTCGTAGAGCAGACCAAGGTGTCTCAGGTGTTTTAGAGCAGACCAAGGTGTTTCAGGTGTCTTACAGCAGACCAAGGTGTCTCAGTTGTCGTAGAGCAGACCAAGGTGTCTCAGGTGTGTTAGAGCAGACCAAGGTGTCTCAGGTGTGTTAGAGCAGACCAAGGTGTCTCAGGTGTCGTAGAGCAGACCAAGGTGTCTCAGGTGTCTTAGAGCAGACCAAGGTGTCTCAGGTGTGTTAGAGCAGACCAAGGTGTCTCAGGTGTGTTAGAGCAGACCAAGGTGTCTCAGGTGTCGTAGAGCAGACCAAGGTGTCTCAGGTGTGTTAGAGCAGACCAAGGTGTTTCAGGTGTCTTAGAGCAGACCAAGGTGTTTCAGGTGTCTTAGAGCAGACCAAGGTGTTTCAGGTGTGTTAGAGCAGACCAAGGTGTCTCAGGTGTGTTAGAGCAGACCAAGGTGTCTCAGGTGTCTTAGAGCAGACCAAGGTGTCTCAGGTGTGTTACAGCAGACCAAGGTGTCTCAGGTGTCGTAGAGCAGACCAAGGTGTCTCAGGTGTGTTACAGCAGACCAAGGTGTCTCAGGTGTCGTAGAGCAGACCAAGGTGTCTCAGGTGTGTTACAGCAGACCAAGGTGTCTCAGGTGTCTTACAGCAGACCAAGGTGTCTCAGGTGTGTTACAGCAGACCAAGGTGTCTCAGGTGTCGTAGAGCAGACCAAGGTGTCTCAGGTGTTTTAGAGCAGACCAAGGTGTCTCAGGTGTGTTAGAGCAGACCAAGGTGTCTCAGGTGTTTTAGAGCAGACCAAGGTGTCTCAGGTGTTTTAGAGCAGACCAAGGTGTCTCAGGTGTGTTAGAGCAGACCAAGGTGTCTCAGGTGTTTTAGAGCAGACCAAGGTGTTTCAGGTGTCTTACAGCAGACCAAGGTGTCTCAGGTGTGTTAGAGGAGACCAAGGTGTCTCAGGTGTCTTAGAGCAGACCAAGGTGTCTCAGGTGTCTTACAGCAGACCAAGGTGTCTCAGGTGTGTTAGAGCAGACCAAGGTGTCTCAGGTGTGTTAGAGCAGACCAAGGTGTCTCAGGTGTCTTAGAGCAGACCAAGGTGTCTCAGGTGTTTTAAAGCAGACCAAGGTGTTTCAGGTGTCTTACAGCAGACCAAGGTGTCTCAGGTGTCTTAGAGCAGACCAAGGTGTCTCAGGTGTCGTAGAGCAGACCAAGGTGTCTCAGGTGTTTTAGAGCAGACCAAGGTGTTTCAGGTGTGTTAGAGCAGACCAAGGTGTCTCAGGTGTGTTACAGCAGACCAAGGTGTCTCAGGTGTCGTAGAGCAGACCAAGGTGTCTCAGGTGTTTTAGAGCAGACCAAGGTGTCTCAGGTGTGTTAGAGCAGACCAAGGTGTCTCAGGTGTTTTAGAGCAGACCAAGGTGTTTCAGGTGTCTTACAGCAGACCAAGGTGTCTCAGGTGTGTTAGAGCAGACCAAGGTGTCTCAGGTGTCTTAGAGCAGACCAAGGTGTCTCAGGTGTCTTACAGCAGACCAAGGTGTCTCAGGTGTGTTAGAGCAGACCAAGGTGTCTCAGGTGTGTTAGAGCAGACCAAGGTGTCTCAGGTGTCTTAGAGCAGACCAAGGTGTCTCAGGTGTTTTAAAGCAGACCAAGGTGTTTCAGGTGTCTTACAGCAGACCAAGGTGTCTCAGGTGTCTTAGAGCAGACCAAGGTGTCTCAGGTGTCGTAGAGCAGACCAAGGTGTCTCAGGTGTTTTAGAGCAGACCAAGGTGTTTCAGGTGTGTTAGAGCAGACCAAGGTGTCTCAGGTGTCGTAGAGCAGACCAAGGTGTCTCAGGTGTGTTAGAGCAGACCAAGGTGTCTCAGGTGTGTTAGAGCAGACCAAGGTGTCTCAGGTGTCGTAGAGCAGACCAAGGTGTCTCAGGTGTGTTAGAGCAGACCAAGGTGTCTCAGGTGTTGTAGAGCAGACCAAGGTGTCTCAGGTGTCTTACAGCAGACCAAGGTGTCTCAGGTGTCTTAGAGCAGACCAAGGTGTCTCAGGTGTCTTAGTGCAGACCAAGGTGTCTCAGGTGTGTTAGAGCAGACCAAGGTGTCTCAGGTGTCGTAGAGCAGACCAAGGTGTTTCAGGTGTCTTACAGCAGACCAAGGTGTCTCAGGTGTCGTAGAGCAGACCAAGGTGTCTCAGGTGTTTTAGAGCAGACCAAGGTGTCTCAGGTGTGTTAGAGCAGACCAAGGTGTCTCAGGTGTTTTAGAGCAGACCAAGGTGTTTCAGGTGTCTTACAGCAGACCAAGGTGTCTCAGGTGTGTTAGAGCAGACCAAGGTGTCTCAGGTGTCTTAGAGCAGACCAAGGTGTCTCAGGTGTGTTAGAGCAGACCAAGGTGTCTCAGGTGTTGTAGAGCAGACCAAGGTGTCTCAGGTGTTTTAAAGCAGACCAAGGTGTTTCAGGTGTCTTACAGCAGACCAAGGTGTCTCAGGTGTTGTAGAGCAGACCAAGGTGTCTCAGGTGTGTTAGAGCAGACCAAGGTGTCTCAGGTGTGTTAGAGCAGACCAAGGTGTCTCAGGTGTTTTAGAGCAGACCAAGGTGTCTCAGGTGTCTTAAAGCAGACCAAGGTGTTTCAGGTGTCTTAGAGCAGACCAAGGTGTCTCAGGTGTCTTAGAGCAGACCAAGGTGTCTCAGGTGTATTAGAGCAGACCAAGGTGTCTCAGGTGTGTTAGAGCAGACCAAGGTGTCTCAGGTGTCTTAGAGCAGACCAAGGTGTCTCAGGTGTCTTAGAGCAGACCAAGGTGTCTCAGGTGTTGTAGAGCAGACCAAGGTGTCTCAGGTGTCTTAGAGCAGACCAAGGTGTCTCAGGTGTCTTAGAGCAGACCAAGGTGTCTCAGGTGTGTTAGAGCAGACCAAGGTGTCTCAGGTGTCTTAGAGCAGACCAAGGTGTTTCAGGTGTCTTAGAGCAGACCAAGGTGTCTCAGGTGTCTTAGAGCAGACCAAGGTGTCTCAGGTGTATTAGAGCAGACCAAGGTGTCTCAGGTGTGTTAGAGCAGACCAAGGTGTCTCAGGTGTCTTAGAGCAGACCAAGGTGTCTCAGGTGTCTTAGAGCAGACCAAGGTGTCTCAGGTGTTGTAGAGCAGACCAAGGTGTCTCAGGTGTCTTAGAGCAGACCAAGGTGTCTCAGGTGTCTTAGAGCAGACCAAGGTGTCTCAGGTGTGTTAGAGCAGACCAAGGTGTCTCAGGTGTCTTAGAGCAGACCAAGGTGTCTCAGGTGTGTTAGAGCAGACCAAGGTGTCTCATGTGTGTTAGAGCAGACCAAGGTGTCTCAGGTGTTGTAGAGCAGACCAAGGTGTCTCAGGTGTGTTAGAGCAGACCAAGGTGTCTCAGGTGTGTTAGAGCAGACCAAGGTGTCTCAGGTGTGTTAGAGCAGACCAAGGTGTCTCAGGTGTGTTAGAGCAGACCAAGGTGTCTCAGGTGTGTTAGAGCAGACCAAGGTGTCTCAGGTGTCTTAGAGCAGACCAAGGTGTCTCAGGTGTGTTAGAGCAGACCAAGGTGTCTCAGGTGTTTTTGAGCAGACCAAGGTGTCTCAGGTGTTTTAGAGCAGACCAAGGTGTCTCAGGTGTGTTAGAGCAGACCAAGGTGTCTCAGGTGTGTTAGAGCAGACCAAGGTGTCTCAGGTGTTTTAGAGCAGACCAAGGTGTCTCAGGTGTTTTAGAGCAGACCAAGGTGTCTCAGGTGTGTTAGAGCAGACCAAGGTGTCTCAGGTGTGTTAGAGCAGACCAAGGTGTCTCAGGTGTCTTAGAGCAGATCATAGTGTGATTAATTTATTAGGTTAGTTGTCCCTGTTGTGATTTATTGATTAGGTTAGTTGTCCCTGGTGTGATTCATTGATTAGGCTAGTTGTCCTAGTTGTCCCTGTTGTGATTTATTGATTAGGCTAGTTGTCCCAGTTGTCCCTGTTGTGATTTATTGATTAGGCTAGTTGTCCCTGGTGTGATTTATTGATTAGGCTAGTTGTCCTAGTTGTCCCTGTTGTGATTTATTGATTAGGCTAGTTGTCCCTGTTGTGATTTATTGATTAGGTTAGTTGTCCCTGGTGTGATTTATTGATTAGGCTAGTTGTCCCTGTTGTGATTTATTGATTAGGCTAGTTGTCCTAGTTGTCCCTGGTGTGATTTATTGATTAGGCTAGTTGTCCTAGTTGTCCCTGGTGTGATTTATTGATTTGGCTAGTTGTCCTAGTCGTCCCTGGTGTGATTTATTGATTAAGCTAGTTGTCCTAGTTGTCCCTGTTGTGATTTATTGATTAGGCTAGTTGTCCCTGGTGTGATTTATTGATTAAGCTAGTTGTCCTAGTTGTCCCTGTTGCGATTTATTGATTAGGCTAGTTGTCCATGGTGTGATTCATTGATTCGGCTATTTATCCCTTGTTTCTTTGTAATAGAAGGAGATCCTATGCCACTCCAGGACAAGGGGTTGGTGACCAAAGGGTTGACCACTGCTCTGAGATCTGTTGTCTTTCAGCGTCAACACTTTGATTGACATGCTGAGTTGAATTAGGTGACTGACCATCAGCCAGTTAAAACATCCAACGCGGAGCCACAACACAGCTGGTCCTTAGTTGTACCGTAGTGCTGTTATTACAGGATGATGTGCTTTGGTGTAATCACAGTTCTTCTATCAGACTCTCTCTCTCTGGATCCATGATGTCCCAAATATTTTAACTGGTTGGTTATCAGTCTAGCTGCTAAATTAAGATAAGATTGTAGACCAGATTGCAATTGTTTGACGGTATATTTGACGTTGTGTAACAGGGGCCCTCCCTGTTTATCCAGTTGTTTCTGATGTGGAGCGTTAAGAAAGTAAACGCCCTCTTACTCAATAATCTCTATGGAAGTCATTTAATCCAGTTGTCTTGGTGATCTGAATGGGATCCCTAACAGCATATTGATCTTAATGGTCTTTGTTTTAATGACATCCCATCTTAATGACAACAGGTAAATAAATCATTATTTATTGAATTACTTATTTTTTAACTGTTACCCCTCCCTCCCTCCCTCCCTCCTGCCCTCCCTCCCTCCCTCCCTCCCCAGGTGTTGAACCAGACCAGCAGAATGGAGATCCAGCTGTTAGAGTATTCTCTGTTCACTAACCGTCTGGAGAAACACGTCCTGCAGCAGAATCAGGAGATCTCACGACTCAACGATAAAAGCAGGTACAGCAGCCCTATCCACCACTCCCTCAGAGGGCCCTGTCCGCCACTCCCTCAGAGGGACCTGTCCACCACTCCCTCGGAGGGACCTGTCCACCACTCCCTCGGAGGGACCTGTCCACCACTCTCTCGGAGGGACCTGTCCACCACTCCCTCAGAGGGCCCTGTCCACCACTCCCTCAGAGGGCCCTGTCCACCACTCCCTCAGAGGGCCCTGTCCACCACTCCCTCAGAGGGCCCTGTCCACCACTCCCTCAGAGGGCCCTGTCCACCACTCCCTCAGAGGGAGGGCCCTATCCGCCACTCCCTCTGAGGGCCCTATCCGCCACTCCCTCTGAGGGCCCTATCCGCCACTCCCTCTGAGGGCCCTATCCGCCACTCCCTCTGAGGGCCCTATCCGCCACTCCCTCTGAGGGCCCTATCCACCACTCCCTCAGAGGGAGGGCCCTGTCCACCACTCCATCAGAGGGACCTGTCCACCACTCTCTCAGAGGGACCTGTCCACCACTCCCTCAGAGGGCCCTGTCCACCACTCCCTCAGAGGGCCCTGTCCACCACTCCCTCAGAGGGCCCTGTCCGCCACTCCCTCAGATGGAGGGCCCTGTCCGCCACTCCCTCAGAGGGAGGGTCCTATCCGCCACTCCCTCTGAGGGCCCTATCCGTCACTCCCTCAGGTGACCCCCCACTGCAGTACCGCTCGACATGATATACATCTGCACCATGTGGTTTTTGTTTCATTTTTCATAGTGCACTACTTTTAACCAGGCCCCAGGCACCCTATTCCCTACATAGTGTACTGTTTTTAACCATGGCCCAGGCACCCTATTCCCTACATAGTGCACTGCTTTTGACCAGGGCCCAGGCACCCTATTCCATACATAGAGCCCTCTGGTCAAAAGTAGTGCACTGTATAGCGAATAGGGTTCCTTTTGGGACATAGTAGGTAGATTATAATTAATCATCAGGTTGTTTATTGTCTTCATAATCAATAATATTCCAACCGGATAATACCGTTTTCCATAGAAAGGAAAAATAAGAAACGGCGTGCCCGAATCAGGTCCTCTGACCAAAATGGCTGTTTACTCATCGTTTTTCAAAATAAAAGCCTGAAACCATGTCGAAAGACTGTTGACATCTAGTGGAAGCCATAGGAACTGCAATCTGCTTCCTAACCCATTGGATTATCTATAGGCATTGAGTTAAAAAACAGCCACATGAAAATAATTCCACTTCCTGGATGGTTTGTCCTCGGGGTTTTCGCCTGCCATATCAGTTCTGTTATACTCACAGACATTGTTTTAACAGTTTTGGAAACTTTAGAGTGTTTTCTATCCAAATCTACCAATTATATGGATATCCTAGCGTCTGGGCCTGAGTAACAGGCAGTTTACTTTGGGAACTTTATTCATTCGGAGGTGAAAATACTGCCCCCTACCCAAGAGAGGATAACAGAGTGATCTGGTCATGTAGTCCAGGTGGAGTAGAATAACAGAGTGATCAGGTCATGACAGCTGTAGTCCAGGTGTAGTAGAATAACAGTGATCTGGTCATGTAGTCCAGGTGTAGTAGAATAACAGAGTGATCAGGTCATGTAGTCCAGGTGGAGTAGAATAACAGTGATCTGGTCATGTAGTCCAGGTGGAGTAGAATAACAGTGATCTGGTCATGTAGTCCAGGTGTAGTAGAATAACAGAGGGATCTGGTCATGTAGTCCAGGTGTAGTAGAATAACAGGGATCTGGTCATGTAGTCCAGGTGTAGTAGAATAACAGTGATCAGGTCATGTAGTCCAGGTGGAGTAGAATAACAGAGTGATCAGGTCATGTAGTCCAGGTGGAGTAGAATAACAGAGTCATCTGGTCATGTAGTCCAGGTGTAGTCCAGGTGTAGTAGAATAACAGAGTGATCAGGTCATGTAGTCCAGGTGGAGTAGAATAACAGTGATCTGGTCATGTAATCCAGGTGTAGTAGAATAACAGTGATCTGGTCATGTAATCCAGGTGTAGTAGAATAACAGAGTGATCAGGTCATGTAGTCCAGGTGGAGTAGAATAACAGTGATCTGGTCATGTAGTCCAGGTGTAGTAGAATAACAGAGGGATCTGGTCATGTAGTCCAGGTGTAGTAGAATAACAGGGATCTGGTCATGTAGTCCAGGTGTAGTAGAATAACAGTGATCAGGTCATGTAGTCCAGGTGGAGTAGAATAACAGAGTGATCAGGTCATGTAGTCCAGGTGGAGTAGAATAACAGAGTGATCAGGTCATGTAGTCCAGGTGTAGTCCAGGTGTAGTAGAATAACAGAGTGATCAGGTCATGTAGTCCAGGTGGAGTAGAATAACAGTGATCTGGTCATGTAATCCAGGTGTAGTAGAATAACAGTGATCTGGTCATGTAATCCAGGTGTAGTAGAATAACAGTGATCTGGTCATGTAATCCAGGTGTAGTAGAATAACAGAGTGATCAGGTCATGTAGTCCAGGTGTAGTAGAATAACAGAGTGATCAGGTCATGTAGTCCAGGTGTAGTCCAGGTGTAGTAGAATAACAGTGATCTGGTCATGTAGTCCAGGTGGAGTAGAATAACAGAGTGATAAGGTCATGTAGTCCAGGTGGAGTAGAATAACAGAGTCATCTGGTCATGTAGTCCAGGTGTAGTAGATTAACAGAGTGATCAGGTCATGTAGTCCAGGTGTAGTAGAATAACAGAGGGATCAGGTCATGTAGTCCAGGTGTAGTAGAATAACAGTGATCTGGTCATGTAGTCCAGGTGTAGTAGAATAACAGAGTGATCAGGTCATGTAGTCCAGGTGGAGTATGTTACGCACGCCTCTGAGAAGAGGGAACGCAACTCCCTGCTACAACTCAACTCTCTGAAGTGCAAGAGGTATGGACTGTAGATGCGAGCAAGGATGACACAAAAGCAGATTTTACCGTTTACTTGGATTTATTTTCTTACACGGTAATATGGGGAAAAGGGGCTGGACGGAACCAAAGCAAAGAAAGTAAATATCAAAGTTCCCCCTCTCCTATCTAACCTGCCTACCCACTTAACTTACCTAACTTAACACCGCCTGGTGCCCTAACCAAAATACAGGGGGTGGTCCGCCCAGGTCTTACCTAGTGTGCCTAGACAGTAAATATACTACGGGTATATGTATGCCCGCGGGCCTCTTGCCTAAGCACTCCCAAAGTGCCTTCTCCTTCCCCCCTGGGAACAAATGAAACAGAGTAATTATTAACGATTTCACAAACACTCACAAACACAGGACATAGCAAAACTGCTACCAACAACAACAGTACATACCACACTTTCTGATACACAACCAACACTATATCACAATCTAATTTTTCTCTCTCAATCTCCAAATCTCTACTCCAAATCTCTACTCCAAATCTCTCCTCTCTCAATCTTCATCTCCTCTTGGGGCAGAACACTGGCTTTTATCTTCAGGTGGCAATGGTGATTAGAGTCCAAGAGAGGCTTTATTACTGCCACTTTTAGTGAGTTTGGTACACATCTGGTGGATAGGGAGCCATTTATTATGTTCAATATAGGAGGGCCAAGCACAGGAAGCAGCTCTTTCAGTAGTTCAGTTGAAATGGGATCCAGTATGCAGCTTGACCGTTTAGAGGCCACGACTATTTTCATGAATGTGTCACGAGAAGCTTGATTAAAAAACTTGTGTGTCTCCATTTATCCTAGGTCCTGGCAGTTCTTTGCAGACTCAGGCCAACTAAGCTTTGGAGAAATATGCAGATTCAATTTATTATTTATTTATTTATTTTCATTGAAGAAGTTCATGAATTCATCACTTCGACTAAACACCTTTCTTTGCAACCTGATCCAGGACTTCCTAATTGGCCGCCCCCAGGTGGTAAGGGAGGAAACAACACGTCTGCCACGTTGATCCTCAACACTGGGGCCCCTCAGGGGTGTGTACTTAGTCCCCTCCTTACTCCCTGTTCACCCACAACTGCACGGCCAAATATGACTCCAATACCATCATTAAGTTTGTGTACAACACAACAGTGGTAGGCCTGAACACCTACAATGATGACACAGCCTATAGGGAGGAGGTCAGAGACCTGGCAGTGTGGTGCCAGGACAACAACCTCTCCCTCAATATGAGCAAGACAAAGGAGCTGATTGTGGACTACAGGAAAAGGAGGACTGAGCACGCCCCCATTAACATCAACGTGGCTGTAGTGGAGCGGGTCGAGAGTTTCAAGTTCCTTGGTGTCCACATCACCAATGAACTATCATGGCCCAAACACACCAAGACAGTTGTGAAGAGGGCACAACAACATCTTTCCCCCTCAGGAGACTGAAAAGATTTGGCATGGGTCCCCAGATCCTTATTATTACTATTGGATAGAAAACACTCTCAACTTTCTAAAACCGTTTGAATTATATCTGTGAGTAAAACAGAACTCATTTTGCAGCAAACTTCCTGACAGGAAGTGAAAAATCTGAAATCGAGGCTCTGTTCCAGGGCCATCCTATTCAATTGCTTGAAATCTATGGATATACATGCACTTCATACGCCTTCCACTAGATGTCAACAGGCAGTGTGAGGTGGAATGGGGCGTCTAGCTTGATCTGAGGTCGAACAAGAGCTCTTGGAATGACGTGACCCCAATTTCCTTTGGGACATCTGCATTGGCTTCTGAAAAGCGTTCGGTATAGACGTCTAATAACTCCGGCTTTGATTTTATTTGATACATGTGATAATATCATCGTAAAGTATGTTTTTTCAATATAGTTTTATCAGATTATTGAACGTTTATCGGGAGTTTTGGCATTTTCCGTTCTCTGCGTTTGGTGAAGATGGACATCTTCGCCACTTGGCTAGCTAAGGTTGCTAATTCGACAGGCGAAGAGGACATTCTAAAACCAAACAACGATTTATTCTGGACAAAGGACTCCTTGTACAAGATTCTGATGCAAGCTCAGCAAAAGTAGGAACCATTTATGACGTTATTTCGTATTTCTGTGTAAAATGTTTAGTTCTATTTTCCGCCCTCATTGCAGGCGCTGTCTCGCTATAACATAAGCTGTATGTCGTACTAAAGTTATTTTTAAAAATCTAACACGGCGATTGCATTAAGAACCAGTGTATCTTTCATTTGCTGTACAACATGTATTTTTTAGTAAAGTTTATGATGAATTCTTTGATTAGATTAGGTGAGTGTCAGAAATATATCCGGATAATTTTGTGCAGTTTGGCTACGTATTCACATTGCAAAACCACGATTTGTACCGCTAAATATGCACATTTTCGAACAAAACATATATGTATATGTATTGTGTAACATGATGTTATAGGACTGTCATCTGAAGAAGTTTGTCAAGGTTAGTGAATAATTTTATATCTTTTGCGATCGCTACCTTTGCGGTGAATGAATGCGGTTGTGTGGTTGGCTATTGTGGTAAGCTAATATAATGCTATATTGTGTTTTCGCTGTAAAACACTTAAAAAATCTGAAATATTGGCTGGAATCACAAGATGTTTATCTTTCATTTGCTGTACACCATGCATTTTTCATAAATGTTTTATGATGAGTATTTAGGCATTTCACGTTGCTCTCTGTAATTATTCCGGCTGCTTTGGTGATATTTTTTATGGTAGCTGCAATGTAAAACTATGATTTATACCTCAAAAATGCACATTTTCGAACAAAACATAGATTTATTGTATAACATGTTATAAGACTGTCATCTGATGAAGTTGTTTCTTGGTTAGTGACTAATTATATCTCTATTTGGTCGGTTTTGTGATAGCTACCTATGCGGTAAAAAAATTGTGAAAATATGCGGTTGAGTCTTTTGCTATTTTGGTTAGCTAATAGAAATACATATTGTGTTTTCGCTGTAAAACATTTAAAAATTTGGAAATGATCATGAAAATGAAATGATGGCTGGATTCACAAGATGTGTATCTTTCATTTGGTGTCTTGGACTTGTGATTTCATGATATTTATATGCTAGTATTTACTTGTGGTGCTATGCTAGGCTATGCTAGTCAGCTTTTTTACTGATGAGGGCTCCCGGATCCGGGATGGTGACCAAGTAGATTAACAGCCAGAAGAACAATTAATCAAATGGCCACCGGACTATTTACATTGACACCCTCCCCCCCTCCATTTGTTTTGTACACTGCTACTACTACTCGCTGTTTTTTTATCTATGCATTGTCACTTTACCCCTATCTACATGTACAAATTACATCGACTAACCTGTACCCCCACACACTGACTCGGTAAACCTTGCTATTGTTATTCTTATTGTTATTCAAAGTGTTACTTTGTATTATTTTTTACTTCAGTTTATTTTGTAAATATTTTCTTAACTCTTCTTGAACTGCGCTGTTGGTTAGAGCCTGTAAGTAAGCATTACACGGTAAGGTCACCTGTTGGTTAGGGCCTGTAAGTAACCATTACACGGTAAGGTCACCTGTTGGTTAGGGCCTGTAAGTAACCATTACACGGTAAGGTCACCTGTTGGTTAGGGCCTGTAAGTAACCATTACACGGTAAGGTCACCTGTTGGTTAGGGCCTGTAAGTAAGCATTAGACGGTAAGGTCACCTGTTGGTTAGGGCCTGTAAGTAACCATTACACGGTAAGGTCACCTGTTGGTTAGGGCCTGTAAGTAACCATTACACGGTAAGGTCACCTGTTGGTTAGGGCCTGTAAGTAACCATTACACGGTAAGGTCACCTGTTGGTTAGGGCCTGTAAGTAACCATTACACGGTAACGTCACCTGTTGGTTAGGGCCTGTAAGTAACCATTACACGGTAAGGTCACCTGTTGGTTAGGGCCTGTAAGTAAGCATTACACGGTAAGGTCACCTGTTGGTTAGAGCCTGTAAGTAAGCATTACACGGTAAGGTTACCTGTTGGTTAGAGCCTGTAAGTAAGCATTACACGGTAAGGTCACCTGTTGGTTAGGGCCTGTAAGTAACCATTACACGGTAAGGTCACCTGTTGGTTAGGGCCTGTAAGTAACCATTACACGGTAAGGTCACCTGTTGGTTAGGGCCTGTAAGTAACCATTACACGGTAAGGTCACCTGTTGGTTAGGGCCTGTAAGTAAGCATTAGACGGTAAGGTCACCTGTTGGTTAGGGCCTGTAAGTAAGCATTACACGGTAAGGTCACCTGTTGGTTAGGGCCTGTAAGTAACCATTACACGGTAAGGTCACCTGTTGGTTAGGGCCTGTAAGTAACCATTACACGGTAAGGTCACCTGTTGGTTAGGGCCTGTAAGTAACCATTACACGGTAAGGTCGCCTGTTGGTTAGGGCCTGTAAGTAACCATTACACGGTAAGGTCGCCTGTTGGTTAGGGCCTGTAAGTAACCATTACACGGTAAGGTCACCTGTTGGTTAGGGCCTGTAAGTAACCATTACACGGTAAGGTCACCTGTTGGTTAGGGCCTGTAAGTAAGCATTACACGGTAAGGTCACCTGTTGGTTAGAGCCTGTAAGTAAGCATTACACGGTAAGGTCACCTGTTGGTTAGAGCCTGTAAGTAAGCATTACACGGTAAGGTCACCTGTTGGTTAGAGCCTGTAAGTAAGCATTACACGGTAAGGTCACCTGTTGGTTAGAGCCTGTAAGTAAGCATTACACGGTAAGGTCACCTGTTGGTTAGGGCCTGTAAGTAACCATTACACGGTAAGGTCACCTGTTGGTTAGGGCCTGTAAGTAAGCATTACACGGTAAGGTCACCTGTTGGTTAGAGCCTGTAAGTAAGCATTACACGGTAAGGTCACCTGTTGGTTAGAGCCTGTAAGTAACCATTACACGGTAAGGTCACCTGTTGGTTAGGGCCTGTAAGTAAGCATTACACGGTAAGGTCACCTGTTGGTTAGGGCCTGTAAGTAAGCATTACACGGTAAGGTCACCTGTTGGTTAGGGCCTGTAAGTAACCATTACACGGTAAGGTCACCTGTTGGTTAGGGCCTGTAAGTAACCATTACACGGTAAGGTCGCCTGTTGGTTAGGGCCTGTAAGTAACCATTACACGGTAAGGTCACCTGTTGGTTAGGGCCTGTAAGTAGATTGTGATTGAGTAGGCTGCATAGATTTCATGACTAGCTCAAAAGACAAAAATGCAGTCATTTATTTTTATTTTGCTTTAAAAAATGTTATCAACACCTCAGCCTTTGCGGGATGCACGGGAGATATGGTCACTAGTGTAACCAGAAGGTGAGGCCTCATTTAACACTGTAAATTCATTAGGCTTAAGCCATGTTTCAGTCAGGCCAATCACATCAAGATTATGATCAGTGATTAGTTCATTGACAATGACAGCCTTGGAAGTGAGGGATCTAACATTAAGTAGCCCTATTTTGAGATATCACAATCTCTTTCAATAATGACAGGAATAGAGAAGGTCTTTATTCCAGTGAGATTGCTAAGGCGAACACCGCCATGTTTAGTTTTGCTCAACCTAGATCGAGGCACAGACACGGTCTCAATGGGGATAGCTGAGCTGACTACACTGACTGTGCTAGTGGCAGACTCCACTAAGCTAGCAGGGTGGCTAACAGCCTGCTGCCTGGCCTGCACCCTATCTCATTGTGGAGCTAGAGGAGTTAGAGCCCTGTCTATGTTGGTAGATAAGATGAGAGCAGCTAGGATGGAGTCCATCACTCCTCAACAGGCCAGGCTTGTTGACCACTTATCTGCAAATGATATATTTTGGGAGGGGTAGAAAACAGTTTTCAACCAGTGATTGAGTTGTGAGACTTTGCTGTAGAGCTCATCACTCCCCCTAACTGGTAGGAGGCCAGAGACAATTACTCAATGCCGACACATCTTTCTAGCTGATTTTACACGAAGCTATGTTGTGCTTGGTGACCTCAGATTGTTTCACCCAAACATCGTTGGTGCCGACGTGGATAACAATATCCCTATACTCTCTACACTCGACAGTTTTAGCCTCAGCCAGCACCATCTTCAGATTAGCCTTAACGTCGGTAGCCCTGCCCCCTGGTAAACAGTGTAGGATCTTCAGATTAGCCTTAACGTCGGTAGCCCTGCCCCATGGTAAACAGTGTATGATCTCTGGATGATTATTTTAAAGTCTAATATAGCGGGTAACTGGTGGAGGAGAGACCTGAGAAGGCTCTAATTTGTTTCTTAGTGGAGAGAACCGGTTGTAAGTTACTATCGGCTGAATGAGCGACAGCTTTATATAGTTGAGCTGACAGCATGTCTTTCTAGAAGTCATGATAAAACTGTCCGGCTACAGGGACTTTGCAGGGGGATTAACTTCTTCAGGCTATTTCTCTCCACTTCCTGTCTGACTGACGTGCCCAAAGTAAACTGCCAGTCCCAGAAGCCAGGATATGCATATAATTGGCACCATTGTATAGAAAACACGTTGAAGTTTGTAGAAATGTTCTAATAATGTATGAGACTATAACACAATTGATATGGTAGGAGAATTTCTTTTTTTGAGAGCCCATGTTCTTCCAATGGAATTTATATCCAAATCCAGCTCCCAGATTGCAATTCCACTAGATGTCACTAGTCTTTGTTCAAGGATTCAGGCTTGTTTCTTCACAAACGAGGAAGAATTTAGACTTTTGGTAGTGGGAGTCAGAAATCAGTCTGTGCGCACGCGACGAAGAGGACGCGCACCTGCTAATTTTGCTTTTCTATTGAACATACTTCGTTCTGTATGAAATATTATAGTTTATTTACATTTTAGGGTATCTGAGGATTAAATAGAAACGTAGTTTGACTTGTTTTAACAAAGTTTAGCGGTAGCTTTTTGGATTCCTTTGTCTGCATGTTGAATGAGTGGATTACTCAAATCGATGGCGTCAACTAAAAACAGACTTTTTGGGATATAAAGAAGGATTTTATCCAACAAAACTACCATGCATGTTGTAGCTGGAACCCTTTGGATGACAAATCAGAGGAAGATTTTCAAAAAGTGAATATTTGTTCGCTATTTGTGATTTTTATGAAGTCTGTGCTGGTTGGAAAATATTTTGATGTGGGGCACCGTCCTCAAACAATCTCATGGCATGCTTTCACTGTAAGGCCTACTGTAAATCGGACAGTGCAGTTAGATGGACAAGACATTCATCTTTTAACCGATATAAGACACTGGTATGTACCTAAATGTTTAATATCCATAATTTTTATGATTATTTAAATTGCGCGCCTTCCAGTTTAACCGGAAGAAGTCGACAGGTGTCCCGCCTTTAATGTTACTGTCACGCCCTGACCTTAGAGAGCCTTTTTATTTATCTCTTTGCTTAGGTCAGGGTGTGACTAGGGTGGGCATTCTAGTTTTCTATTTCTTTGTTGGCCGGGTATGGTTCCCAACCAGAGGCAGCTGTCTATAGTTGTCTCTGATTGGGAATCATACTTAGGCAGCCTGTTTTCCACCCTAGTTTGTGGGATCTTGTTTTTGCACAGTTGCGGTCTAGCCCTGCAGAACTTTACGTTCGTTTAAATTTTGTTGTTTTGTCGGTGTTTTCAGTATTAAATATCATGAACACTTTAGATGGTATAGTGTTAATGTCACTCCTTTAGATGGTAGAGTGTTAATGTTACTCCTTTAGATGGTATAGTGTTAATGTTACTCCTTTAGATGGTAGAGAGGTAATGTTACTCCTTTAGATGGTAGAGTGTTAATGTTACTCCTTTAGATGGTAGAGTATTAATGTTACTCCTTTAGATGGTATAGTATTAATGTTACTCCTTTAGATGGTATAGTATTAATGTTACTCCTTTAGATGGTAGAGTGTTAATGTTACTCCTTTAGATGGTAGAGTGTTAATGTTACTCCTTTAGATGGTATAGTGTTAATGTTACTCCTTATCTTTAGATGGTAGAGTGTTAATGTTACTCCTTTAGATGGTAGAGTGTTAATGTTACTCCTTTAGATGGTATAGTATTAATGTTACTCCTTTAGATGGTATAGTGTTAATGTTACTCCTTTAGATGGTAGAGAGGTAATGTTACTCCTTTAGATGGTAGAGTGTTAATGTTACTCCTTTAGATGGTAGAGTATTAATGTTACTCCTTTAGATGGTATAGTATTAATGTTACTCCTTTAGATGGTATAGTATTAATGTTACTCCTTTAGATGGTAGAGTGTTAATGTTACTCCTTTAGATGGTAGAGTGTTAATGTTACTCCTTTAGATGGTAGAGTGTTAATGTTACTCCTTTAGATGGTAGAGTGTTAATGTTACTCCTTTAGATGGTATAGTGTTAATGTTACTCCTTATCTTTAGATGGTAGAGTGTTAATGTTACTCCTTTAGATGGTAGAGTGTTAATGTTACTCCTTTAGATGGTAGAGTGTTAATGTTACTCCTTTAGATGGTAGAGTATTAATGTTACTCCTTTAGATGGTAGAGTATTAATGTTACTCCTTTAGATGCTACAGTGTTAATGTTACTCCTTTAGATGGTAGAGTGTTAATGTTACTCCTTTAGATGGTAGAGTGTTAATGTTACTCCTTTAGATGGTAGAGTGTTAATGTTACTCCTTATCTTTAGATGGTATAGTATTAATGTTACTCCTTTAGATGGTAGAGTGTTAATGTTACTCCTTTAGATGGTAGAGTGTTAATGTTACTCCTTTAGATGGTATAGTATTAATGTTACTCCTTTAGATGGTAGAGTGTTAATGTTACTCCTTTAGATGGTATAGTATTAATGTTACTCCTTTAGATGGTAGAGTGTTAATGTTACTCCTTTAGATGGTATAGTATTAATGTTACTCCTTTAGATGGTAGAGTGTTAATGTTACTCCTTTAGATGGTATAGTATTAATGTTACTCCTTTAGATGGTAGAGTGTTAATGTTACTCCTTACCTTTAGATGGTATAGTGTTAATGTTACTCCTTTAGATGGTATAGTGTTAATGTTACTCCTTTAGATGGTAGAGTGTTAATGTTACTCCTTTAGATGGTATAGTATTAATGTTACTCCTTTAGATGGTATAGTATTAATGTTACTCCTTTAGATGGTATAGTTTTAATGTTACTCCTTTAGATGGTATAGTATTAATGTTACTCCTTTAGATGGTATAGTATTAATGTTACTCCTTTAGATGGTAGAGTGTTAATGTTACTCCTTTAGATGGTAGAGTGTTAATGTTACTCCTTTAGATGGTAGAGTGTTAATGTTACTCCTTTAGATGGTATAGTGTTAATGTTACTCCTTTAGATGGTAGAGTGTTAATGTTACTCCTTTAGATGGTAGAGTGTTAATGTTACTCCTTTAGATGGTAGAGTGTTAATGTTACTCCTTACCTTTAGATGGTAAAGTGTAAATGTTACTCCTTTAGATGGTAGAGTGTTAATGTTACTCCTTACCTTTAGATGGTAAAGTGTAAATGTTACTCCTTTAGATGGTAGAGTGTTAATGTTACTCCTTTAGATGGTAGAGTGTTAATGTTACTCCTTTAGATGGTATAGTGTTAATGTTACTCCTTTAGATGGTAGAGTGTTAATGTTACTCCTTTAGATGGTAGAGTGTTAATGTTACTCCTTACCTTTAGATGGTAAAGTGTATATGTTACTCCTTTAGATGGTAGAGTGTTAATGTTACTCCTTTAGATGGTAGAGTGTTAATGTTACTCCTTACCTTTAGATGGTAAAGTGTAAATGTTACTCCTTTAGATGGTATAGTGTTAATGTTACTCCTTTAGATGGTAGAGTGTTAATGTTACTCCTTTAGATGGTAGAGTGTTAATGTTACTCCTTTGGATGGTAGAGTGTTAATGTTACTCCTTTAGATGGTAGAGTGTTAATGTTACTCCTTTAGATGGTATAGTATTAATGTTACTCCTTTAGATGGTAGAGTTTAATGTTACTCCTTTAGATGGTAGAGTGTTAATGTTACTCCTTTAGATGGTAGAGTGTTAATGTTACTCCTTTAGATGGTAGAGTGTTAATGTTACTCCTTTAGATGGTAGAGTATTAATGTTACTCCTTTAGATGGTATAGTATTAATGTTACTCCTTTAGATGGTAGAGTGTTAATGTTACTCCTTTAGATGGTAGAGTGTTAATGTTACTCCTTTAGATGGTAGAGTGTTAATGTTACTCCTTTAGATGGTATAGTGTTAATGTTACTCCTTACCTTTAGATGGTATAGTGTTAATGTTACTCCTTACCTTTAGATGGTATAGTATTAATGTTACTCCTTTAGATGGTAGAGTGGTAATGTTACTCCTTTAGATGGTAGAGTGTTAATGTTACTCCTTTAGATGGTAGAGTGTTAATGTTACTCCTTTAGATGGTATAGTGTTAATGTTACTCCTTTAGATGGTATAGTGTTAATGTTACTCCTTTAGATGGTATACTATTAATGTTACTCCTTTAGATGGTATAGTATTAATGTTACTCCTTTAGATGGTATAGTGTTAATGTTACTCCTTTAGATGGTAGAGTGTTAATGTTACTCCTTTAGATGGTATAGTGTTAATGTTACTCCTTACCTTTAGATGGTATAGTGTTAATGTTACTCCTTACCTTTAGATGGTATAGTATTAATGTTACTCCTTTAGATGGTAGAGTGGTAATGTTACTCCTTTAGATGGTATAGTGTTAATGTTACTCCTTTAGATGGTATAGTGTTAATGTTACTCCTTTAGATGGTATACTATTAATGTTACTCCTTTAGATGGTATAGTATTAATGTTACTCCTTTAGATGGTAGAGTGTTAATGTTACTCCTTTAGATGGTAGAGTGTTAATGTTACTCCTTTAGATGGTAGAGTGTTAATGTTACTCCTTATCTTTAGATGGTATAGTGTTAATGTTACTCCTTTAGATGGTAGAGTGTTAATGTTACTCCTTTAGATGGTATAGTGTTAATGTTACTCCTTATCTTTAGATGGTAGAGTGTTAATGTTACTCCTTTAGATGGTATAGTGTTAATGTTACTCCTTTAGATGGTAGAGTGTTAATGTTACTCCTTTAGATGGTAGAGTGTTAATGTTACTCCTTTAGATGGTAGAGTGTTAATGTTACTCCTTTAGATGGTATAGTGTTAATGTTACTCCTTTAGATGGTAGAGTGTTAATGTTACTCCTTTAGATGGTAGAGTGTTAATGTTACTCCTTTAGATGGTAGAGTGTTAATGTTACTCCTTTGGATGGTAGAGTGTTAATGTTACTCCTTTAGATGGTAGAGTGTTAATGTTACTCCTTTAGATGGTAGAGTGTTAATGTTACTCCTTTGGATGGTAGAGTATTAATGTTACTCCTTTAGATGGTATAGTGTTAATGTTACTCCTTTAGATGGTATAGTGTTAATGTTACTCCTTTAGATGGTAGAGTGTTAATGTTACTCCTTTAGATGGTAGAGTATTAATGTTACTCCTTTAGATGGTATAGTGTTAATGTTACTCCTTTAGATGGTAGAGTGTTAATGTTACTCCTTTGGATGGTAGAGTATTAATGTTACTCCTTTAGATGGTATAGTGTTAATGTTACTCCTTTAGATGGTAGAGTATTAATGTTACTCCTTTAGATGGTAGAGTGTTAATGTTACTCCTTTAGATGGTATAGTGTTAATGTTACTCCTTTAGATGGTAGAGTGTTAATGTTACTCCTTTAGATGGTAGAGTGTTAATGTTACTCCTTTAGATGGTAGAGTGTTAATGTTACTCCTTTAGATGGTATAGTATTAATGTTACTCCTTTAGATGGTAGAGTGTTAATGTTACTCCTTTAGATGGTATAGTGTTAATGTTACTCCTTACCTTTAGATGGTAGAGTGTTAATGTTACTCCTTTAGATGGTATAGTGTTAATGTTACTCCTTACCTTTAGATGGTAGAGTGTTAATGTTACTCCTTTAGATGGTATAGTGTTAATGTTACTCCTTACCTTTAGATGGTAGAGTGTTAATGTTACTCCTTTAGATGGTATAGTGTTAATGTTACTCCTTTAGATGGTAGAGTGTTAATGTTACTCCTTTAGATGGTATAGTGTTAATGTTACTCCTTTAGATGGTAGAGTGTTAATGTTACTCCTTTAGATGGTAAAGTGTTAATGTTACTCCTTTAGATGGTATAGTATTAATGTTACTCCTTTAGATGGTAGAGTGTTAATGTTACTCCTTTAGATGGTAGAGTGTTAATGTTACTCCTTTAGATGGTAGAGTGTTAATGTTACTCCTTTAGATGGTAGAGTGTTAATGTTACTCCTTTAGATGGTATAGTATTAATGTTACTCCTTTAGATGGTAGAGTGTTAATGTTACTCCTTTAGATGGTAGAGTGTTAATGTTACTCCTTTAGATGGTAGAGTGTTAATGTTACTCCTTTAGATGGTAGAGTATTAATGTTACTCCTTATCTTTAGATGGTAGAGTGTTAATGTTACTCCTTTAGATGGTAGAGTGTTAATGTTACTCCTTACCTTTAGATGGTAGAGTGTTAATGTTACTCCTTATCTTTAGATGGTATAGTATTAATGTTACTCCTTTAGATGGTAGAGTGTTAATGTTACTCCTTTAGATGGTAGAGTGTTAATGTTACTCCTTTAGATGGTAGAGTGTTAATGTTACTCCTTTAGATGGTATAGTGTTAATGTTACTCCTTACCTTTAGATGGTATAGTGTTAATGTTACTCCTTACCTTTAGATGGTATAGTATTAATGTTACTCCTTTAGATGGTAGAGTGGTAATGTTACTCCTTTAGATGGTATAGTGTTAATGTTACTCCTTTAGATGGTATAGTGTTAATGTTACTCCTTTAGATGGTATACTATTAATGTTACTCCTTTAGATGGTATAGTATTAATGTTACTCCTTTAGATGGTAGAGTGTTAATGTTACTCCTTTAGATGGTAGAGTGTTAATGTTACTCCTTTAGATGGTAGAGTGTTAATGTTACTCCTTATCTTTAGATGGTATAGTGTTAATGTTACTCCTTTAGATGGTAGAGTGTTAATGTTACTCCTTTAGATGGTATAGTGTTAATGTTACTCCTTATCTTTAGATGGTAGAGTGTTAATGTTACTCCTTTAGATGGTATAGTGTTAATGTTACTCCTTTAGATGGTAGAGTGTTAATGTTACTCCTTTAGATGGTAGAGTGTTAATGTTACTCCTTTAGATGGTAGAGTGTTAATGTTACTCCTTTAGATGGTATAGTGTTAATGTTACTCCTTTAGATGGTAGAGTGTTAATGTTACTCCTTTAGATGGTAGAGTGTTAATGTTACTCCTTTAGATGGTAGAGTGTTAATGTTACTCCTTTGGATGGTAGAGTGTTAATGTTACTCCTTTAGATGGTAGAGTGTTAATGTTACTCCTTTAGATGGTAGAGTGTTAATGTTACTCCTTTGGATGGTAGAGTATTAATGTTACTCCTTTAGATGGTATAGTGTTAATGTTACTCCTTTAGATGGTATAGTGTTAATGTTACTCCTTTAGATGGTAGAGTGTTAATGTTACTCCTTTAGATGGTAGAGTATTAATGTTACTCCTTTAGATGGTATAGTGTTAATGTTACTCCTTTAGATGGTAGAGTGTTAATGTTACTCCTTTAGATGGTAGAGTGTTAATGTTACTCCTTTGGATGGTAGAGTATTAATGTTACTCCTTTAGATGGTATAGTGTTAATGTTACTCCTTTAGATGGTAGAGTATTAATGTTACTCCTTTAGATGGTAGAGTGTTAATGTTACTCCTTTAGATGGTATAGTGTTAATGTTACTCCTTTAGATGGTAGAGTGTTAATGTTACTCCTTTAGATGGTAGAGTGTTAATGTTACTCCTTTAGATGGTAGAGTGTTAATGTTACTCCTTTAGATGGTATAGTATTAATGTTACTCCTTTAGATGGTAGAGTGTTAATGTTACTCCTTTAGATGGTATAGTGTTAATGTTACTCCTTACCTTTATATGGTAGAGTGTTAATGTTACTCCTTTAGATGGTATAGTGTTAATGTTACTCCTTACCTTTAGATGGTAGAGTGTTAATGTTACTCCTTTAGATGGTATAGTGTTAATGTTACTCCTTACCTTTAGATGGTAGAGTGTTAATGTTACTCCTTTAGATGGTATAGTGTTAATGTTACTCCTTTAGATGGTAGAGTGTTAATGTTACTCCTTTAGATGGTATAGTGTTAATGTTACTCCTTTAGATGGTAGAGTGTTAATGTTACTCCTTTAGATGGTAAAGTGTTAATGTTACTCCTTTAGATGGTATAGTATTAATGTTACTCCTTTAGATGGTAGAGTGTTAATGTTACTCCTTTAGATGGTAGAGTGTTAATGTTACTCCTTTAGATGGTAGAGTGTTAATGTTACTCCTTTAGATGGTAGAGTGTTAATGTTACTCCTTTAGATGGTATAGTATTAATGTTACTCCTTTAGATGGTAGAGTGTTAATGTTACTCCTTTAGATGGTAGAGTGTTAATGTTACTCCTTTAGATGGTAGAGTGTTAATGTTACTCCTTTAGATGGTAGAGTATTAATGTTACTCCTTATCTTTAGATGGTAGAGTGTTAATGTTACTCCTTTAGATGGTAGAGTGTTAATGTTACTCCTTACCTTTAGATGGTAGAGTGTTAATGTTACTCCTTATCTTTAGATGGTATAGTATTAATGTTACTCCTTTAGATGGTAGAGTGTTAATGTTACTCCTTTAGATGGTAGAGTGTTAATGTTACTCCTTTAGATGGTAGAGTGTTAATGTTACTCCTTTAGATGGTAGAGTGTTAATGTTACTCCTTTAGATGGTAGAGTGTTAATGTTACTCCTTTAGATGGTAGAGTGTTAATGTTACTCCTTTAGATGGTAGAGTGTTAATGTTACTCCTTATCTTTAGATGGTAGAGTGTTAATGTTACTCCTTTAGATGGTAGAGTGTTAATGTTACTCCTTACCTTTAGATGGTAGAGTGTTAATGTTACTCCTTTAGATGGTATAGTATTAATGTTACTCCTTTAGATGGTAGAGTGTTAATGTTACTCCTTTAGATGGTAGAGTGTTAATGTTACTCCTTTAGATGGTAGAGTGTTAATGTTACTCCTTTAGATGGTAGAGTGTTAATGTTACTCCTTTAGATGGTAGAGTGTTAATGTTACTCCTTTAGATGGTAGAGTGTTAATGTTACTCCTTTAGATGGTATAGTGTTAATGTTACTCCTTTAGATGGTAGAGTATTAATGTTACTCCTTTAGATGGTAGAGTGTTAATGTTACTCCTTTAGATGGTATAGTGTTAATGTTACTCCTTTAGATGGTAGAGTGTTAATGTTACTCCTTTAGATGGTAGAGTGTTAATGTTACTCCTTTAGATGGTATAGTGTTAATGTTACTCCTTTAGATGGTATAGTGTTATTGTTACTCCTTTAGATGGTAGAGTATTAATGTTACTCCTTTAGAGGGTATAGTGTTAATGTTACTCCTTTAGATGGTAGAGTGTTAATGTTACTCCTTATCTTTAGATGGTAGAGTGTTAATGTTACTCCTTTAGATGGTATAGTATTAATGTTACTCCTTTAGATGGTATAGTGTTAATGTTACTCCTTTAGATGGTAGAGTGTTAATGTTACTCCTTACCTTTAGATGGTATAGTATTAATGTTACTCCTTTAGATGGTAGAGTGTTAATGTTACTCCTTTAGATGGTATAGTATTAATGTTACTCCTTTAGATGGTAGAGTGTTAATGTTACTCCTTTAGATGGTAGAGTGTTAATGTTACTCCTTTAGATGGTAGAGTGTTAATGTTACTCCTTTCCTTTAGATGGTAGAGTGTTAATGTTACTCCTTTAGATGGTAGAGTGTTAATGTTACTCCTTTAGATGGTAGAGTGTTAATGTTACTCCTTATCTTTAGATGGTAGAGTGTTAATGTTACTCCTTTAGATGGTAGAGTGTTAATGTTACTCCTTTAGATGGTATAGTATTAATGTTACTCCTTTAGATGGTAGAGTTTAATGTTACTCCTTTAGATGGTAGAGTGTTAATGTTACTCCTTTAGATGGTAGAGTGTTAATGTTACTCCTTTAGATGGTAGAGTGTTAATGTTACTCCTTTAGATGGTAGAGTATTAATGTTACTCCTTTAGATGGTATAGTATTAATGTTACTCCTTTAGATGGTAGAGTGTTAATGTTACTCCTTTAGATGGTAGAGTGTTAATGTTACTCCTTTAGATGGTAGAGTGTTAATGTTACTCCTTTAGATGGTATAGTGTTAATGTTACTCCTTACCTTTAGATGGTATAGTGTTAATGTTACTCCTTACCTTTAGATGGTATAGTATTAATGTTACTCCTTTAGATGGTAGAGTGTTAATGTTACTCCTTTAGATGGTAGAGTGTTAATGTTACTCCTTTAGATGGTAGAGTGTTAATGTTACTCCTTTAGATGGTAGAGTGTTAATGTTACTCCTTTAGATGGTAGAGTGTTAATGTTACTCCTTTAGATGGTAGAGTGTTAATGTTACTCCTTTAGATGGTATAGTGTTAATGTTACTCCTTTAGATGGTAGAGTATTAATGTTACTCCTTTAGATGGTAGAGTGTTAATGTTACTCCTTTAGATGGTATAGTGTTAATGTTACTCCTTTAGATGGTAGAGTGTTAATGTTACTCCTTTAGATGGTAGAGTGTTAATGTTACTCCTTTAGATGGTATAGTGTTAATGTTACTCCTTTAGATGGTATAGTGTTATTGTTACTCCTTTAGATGGTAGAGTATTAATGTTACTCCTTTAGAGGGTATAGTGTTAATGTTACTCCTTTAGATGGTAGAGTGTTAATGTTACTCCTTATCTTTAGATGGTAGAGTGTTAATGTTACTCCTTTAGATGGTATAGTATTAATGTTACTCCTTTAGATGGTATAGTGTTAATGTTACTCCTTTAGATGGTAGAGTGTTAATGTTACTCCTTACCTTTAGATGGTATAGTATTAATGTTACTCCTTTAGATGGTAGAGTGTTAATGTTACTCCTTTAGATGGTATAGTATTAATGTTACTCCTTTAGATGGTAGAGTGTTAATGTTACTCCTTTAGATGGTAGAGTGTTAATGTTACTCCTTTAGATGGTAGAGTGTTAATGTTACTCCTTTAGATGGTAGAGTGTTAATGTTACTCCTTTAGATGGTAGAGTATTAATGTTACTCCTTATCTTTAGATGGTAGAGTGTTAATGTTACTCCTTTAGATGGTAGAGTGTTAATGTTACTCCTTACCTTTAGATGGTAGAGTGTTAATGTTACTCCTTATCTTTAGATGGTATAGTATTAATGTTACTCCTTTAGATGGTAGAGTGTTAATGTTACTCCTTTAGATGGTAGAGTGTTAATGTTACTCCTTTAGATGGTAGAGTGTTAATGTTACTCCTTTAGATGGTAGAGTGTTAATGTTACTCCTTTAGATGGTAGAGTGTTAATGTTACTCCTTTAGATGGTAGAGTGTTAATGTTACTCCTTTAGATGGTAGAGTGTTAATGTTACTCCTTATCTTTAGATGGTAGAGTGTTAATGTTACTCCTTTAGATGGTAGAGTGTTAATGTTACTCCTTACCTTTAGATGGTAGAGTGTTAATGTTACTCCTTTAGATGGTATAGTATTAATGTTACTCCTTTAGATGGTAGAGTGTTAATGTTACTCCTTTAGATGGTAGAGTGTTAATGTTACTCCTTTAGATGGTAGAGTGTTAATGTTACTCCTTTAGATGGTAGAGTGTTAATGTTACTCCTTTAGATGGTAGAGTGTTAATGTTACTCCTTTAGATGGTAGAGTGTTAATGTTACTCCTTTAGATGGTATAGTGTTAATGTTACTCCTTTAGATGGTAGAGTATTAATGTTACTCCTTTAGATGGTAGAGTGTTAATGTTACTCCTTTAGATGGTATAGTGTTAATGTTACTCCTTTAGATGGTAGAGTGTTAATGTTACTCCTTTAGATGGTAGAGTGTTAATGTTACTCCTTTAGATGGTATAGTGTTAATGTTACTCCTTTAGATGGTATAGTGTTATTGTTACTCCTTTAGATGGTAGAGTATTAATGTTACTCCTTTAGAGGGTATAGTGTTAATGTTACTCCTTTAGATGGTAGAGTGTTAATGTTACTCCTTATCTTTAGATGGTAGAGTGTTAATGTTACTCCTTTAGATGGTATAGTATTAATGTTACTCCTTTAGATGGTATAGTGTTAATGTTACTCCTTTAGATGGTAGAGTGTTAATGTTACTCCTTACCTTTAGATGGTATAGTATTAATGTTACTCCTTTAGATGGTAGAGTGTTAATGTTACTCCTTTAGATGGTATAGTATTAATGTTACTCCTTTAGATGGTAGAGTGTTAATGTTACTCCTTTAGATGGTAGAGTGTTAATGTTACTCCTTTAGATGGTAGAGTGTTAATGTTACTCCTTTCCTTTAGATGGTAGAGTGTTAATGTTACTCCTTTAGATGGTAGAGTGTTAATGTTACTCCTTTAGATGGTAGAGTGTTAATGTTACTCCTTATCTTTAGATGGTAGAGTGTTAATGTTACTCCTTTAGATGGTAGAGTGTTAATGTTACTCCTTTAGATGGTATAGTATTAATGTTACTCCTTTAGATGGTAGAGTTTAATGTTACTCCTTTAGATGGTAGAGTGTTAATGTTACTCCTTTAGATGGTAGAGTGTTAATGTTACTCCTTTAGATGGTAGAGTGTTAATGTTACTCCTTTAGATGGTAGAGTATTAATGTTACTCCTTTAGATGGTATAGTATTAATGTTACTCCTTTAGATGGTAGAGTGTTAATGTTACTCCTTTAGATGGTAGAGTGTTAATGTTACTCCTTTAGATGGTAGAGTGTTAATGTTACTCCTTTAGATGGTATAGTGTTAATGTTACTCCTTACCTTTAGATGGTATAGTGTTAATGTTACTCCTTACCTTTAGATGGTATAGTATTAATGTTACTCCTTTAGATGGTAGAGTGGTAATGTTACTCCTTTAGATGGTAGAGTGTTAATGTTACTCCTTTAGATGGTAGAGTGTTAATGTTACTCCTTTAGATGGTATAGTGTTAATGTTACTCCTTTAGATGGTATAGTGTTAATGTTACTCCTTTAGATGGTATACTATTAATGTTACTCCTTTAGATGGTATAGTATTAATGTTACTCCTTTAGATGGTATAGTGTTAATGTTACTCCTTTAGATGGTAGAGTGTTAATGTTACTCCTTTAGATGGTATAGTGTTAATGTTACTCCTTACCTTTAGATGGTATACTATTAATGTTACTCCTTTAGATGGTATAGTGTTAATGTTACTCCTTTAGATGGTAGAGTGTTAATGTTACTCCTTTAGATGGTATAGTGTTAATGTTACTCCTTACCTTTAGATGGTATACTATTAATGTTACTCCTTTAGATGGTATAGTATTAATGTTACTCCTTTAGATGGTAGAGTGGTAATGTTACTCCTTTAGATGGTATAGTGTTAATGTTACTCCTTTAGATGGTATAGTGTTAATGTTACTCCTTTAGATGGTATACTATTAATGTTACTCCTTTAGATGGTATAGTATTAATGTTACTCCTTTAGATGGTATAGTGTTAATGTTACTCCTTTAGATGGTAGAGTGTTAATGTTACTCCTTTAGATGGTAGAGTGTTAATGTTACTCCTTTAGATTGTAGAGTGTTAATGTTACTCCTTTAGATGGTAGAGTGTTAATGTTACTCCTTATCTTTAGATGGTATAGTGTTAATGTTACTCCTTTAGATGGTAGAGTGTTAATGTTACTCCTTTAGATGGTAGAGAATTAATGTTACTCCTTATCTTTAGATGGTATAGTGTTAATGTTACTCCTTTAGATGGTATAGAGTTAATGTTACTCCTTTAGATGGTAGAGTATTAATGTTACTCCTTTAGATGGTAGAGTGGTAATGTTACTCCTTTAGATGGTAGAGTGTTAATGTTACTCCTTATCTTTAGATGGTAGAGTGTTAATGTTACTCCTTTAGATGGTAGAGTGTTAATGTTACTCCTTACCTTTAGATGGTAGAGTGTTAATGTTACTCCTTTAGATGGTATAGTATTAATGTTACTCCTTTAGATGGTAGAGTGTTAATGTTACTCCTTTAGATGGTAGAGTGTTAATGTTACTCCTTTAGATGGTAGAGTGTTAATGTTACTCCTTTAGATGGTAGAGTGTTAATGTTACTCCTTTAGATGGTAGAGTGTTAATGTTACTCCTTTAGATGGTAGAGTGTTAATGTTACTCCTTTAGATGGTATAGTGTTAATGTTACTCCTTTAGATGGTAGAGTATTAATGTTACTCCTTTAGATGGTAGAGTGTTAATGTTACTCCTTTAGATGGTATAGTGTTAATGTTACTCCTTTAGATGGTAGAGTGTTAATGTTACTCCTTTAGATGGTAGAGTGTTAATGTTACTCCTTTAGATGGTATAGTGTTAATGTTACTCCTTTAGATGGTATAGTGTTATTGTTACTCCTTTAGATGGTAGAGTATTAATGTTACTCCTTTAGAGGGTATAGTGTTAATGTTACTCCTTTAGATGGTAGAGTGTTAATGTTACTCCTTATCTTTAGATGGTAGAGTGTTAATGTTACTCCTTTAGATGGTATAGTATTAATGTTACTCCTTTAGATGGTATAGTGTTAATGTTACTCCTTTAGATGGTAGAGTGTTAATGTTACTCCTTACCTTTAGATGGTATAGTATTAATGTTACTCCTTTAGATGGTAGAGTGTTAATGTTACTCCTTTAGATGGTATAGTATTAATGTTACTCCTTTAGATGGTAGAGTGTTAATGTTACTCCTTTAGATGGTAGAGTGTTAATGTTACTCCTTTAGATGGTAGAGTGTTAATGTTACTCCTTTCCTTTAGATGGTAGAGTGTTAATGTTACTCCTTTAGATGGTAGAGTGTTAATGTTACTCCTTTAGATGGTAGAGTGTTAATGTTACTCCTTATCTTTAGATGGTAGAGTGTTAATGTTACTCCTTTAGATGGTAGAGTGTTAATGTTACTCCTTTAGATGGTATAGTATTAATGTTACTCCTTTAGATGGTAGAGTTTAATGTTACTCCTTTAGATGGTAGAGTGTTAATGTTACTCCTTTAGATGGTAGAGTGTTAATGTTACTCCTTTAGATGGTAGAGTGTTAATGTTACTCCTTTAGATGGTAGAGTATTAATGTTACTCCTTTAGATGGTATAGTATTAATGTTACTCCTTTAGATGGTAGAGTGTTAATGTTACTCCTTTAGATGGTAGAGTGTTAATGTTACTCCTTTAGATGGTAGAGTGTTAATGTTACTCCTTTAGATGGTATAGTGTTAATGTTACTCCTTACCTTTAGATGGTATAGTGTTAATGTTACTCCTTACCTTTAGATGGTATAGTATTAATGTTACTCCTTTAGATGGTAGAGTGGTAATGTTACTCCTTTAGATGGTAGAGTGTTAATGTTACTCCTTTAGATGGTAGAGTGTTAATGTTACTCCTTTAGATGGTATAGTGTTAATGTTACTCCTTTAGATGGTATAGTGTTAATGTTACTCCTTTAGATGGTATACTATTAATGTTACTCCTTTAGATGGTATAGTATTAATGTTACTCCTTTAGATGGTATAGTGTTAATGTTACTCCTTTAGATGGTAGAGTGTTAATGTTACTCCTTTAGATGGTATAGTGTTAATGTTACTCCTTACCTTTAGATGGTATACTATTAATGTTACTCCTTTAGATGGTATAGTGTTAATGTTACTCCTTTAGATGGTAGAGTGTTAATGTTACTCCTTTAGATGGTATAGTGTTAATGTTACTCCTTACCTTTAGATGGTATACTATTAATGTTACTCCTTTAGATGGTATAGTATTAATGTTACTCCTTTAGATGGTAGAGTGGTAATGTTACTCCTTTAGATGGTATACTATTAATGTTACTCCTTTAGATGGTATAGTATTAATGTTACTCCTTTAGATGGTATAGTGTTAATGTTACTCCTTTAGATGGTAGAGTGTTAATGTTACTCCTTTAGATGGTAGAGTGTTAATGTTACTCCTTTAGATTGTAGAGTGTTAATGTTACTCCTTTAGATGGTAGAGTGTTAATGTTACTCCTTATCTTTAGATGGTAGAGTGTTAATGTTACTCCTTTAGATGGTAGAGTGTTAATGTTACTCCTTTAGATGGTAGAGAATTAATGTTACTCCTTTAGATGGTAGAGAATTAATGTTACTCCTTTAGATGGTATAGAGTTAATGTTACTCCTTTAGATGGTAGAGTATTAATGTTACTCCTTTAGATGGTAGAGTGGTAATGTTACTCCTTTAGATGGTAGAGTGTTAATGTTACTCCTTTAGATGGTAGAGTGTTAATGTTACTCCTTTAGATGGTAGAGTGTTAATGTTACTCCTTTAGATGGTAGAGTGTTAATGTTACTCCTTTAGATGGTATAGTATTAATGTTACTCCTTTAGATGGTAGAGTGTTAATGTTACTCCTTTAGATGGTAGAGTGTTAATGTTACTCCTTTAGATGGTAGAGTATTAATGTTACTCCTTTAGATGGTAGAGTGTTAATGTTACTCCTTTAGATGGTAGAGTGTTAATGTTACTCCTTATCTTTAGATGGTAGAGTGTTAATGTTACTCCTTTAGATGGTAGAGTGTTAATGTTACTCCTTATCTTTAGATGGTAGAGTGTTAATGTTACTCCTTTAGATGGTAGAGTGTTAATGTTACTCCTTTAGATGGTAGAGTATTAATGTTACTCCTTTAGATGGTATAGTGTTAATGTTACTCCTTTAGATGGTAGAGTGTTAATGTTACTCCTTTAGATGGTATAGTGTTAATGTTACTCCTTTAGATGGTAGAGTGTTAATGTTACTCCTTTAGATGGTAGGGTGTTAATGTTACTCCTTTAGATGGTATAGTGTTAATGTTACTCCTTTAGATGGTATAGTATTAATGTTACTCCTGACCTTTAGATGGTATAGTATTAATGTTACTCCTTTAGATGGTATAGTGTTAATGTTACTCCTTACCTTTAGATGGTATAGTGTTAATGTTACTCCTTTAGATGGTAGAGTGTTAATGTTACTCCTTTAGATGGTATAGTGTTAATGTTACTCCTTTAGATGGTAGAGTATTAATGTTACTCCTTTAGATGGTATAGTATTAATGTTACTCCTTTAGATGGTAGAGTGTTAATGTTACTCCTTTAGATGGTAGAGTGTTAATGTTACTCCTTTAGATGGTAGAGTGTTAATGTTACTCCTTATCTTTAGATGGTATAGTGTTAATGTTACTCCTTTAGATGGTAGAGTGTTAATGTTACTCCTTTAGATGGTATAGTGTTAATGTTACTCCTTATCTTTAGATGGTAGAGTGTTAATGTTACTCCTTTAGATGGTATAGTGTTAATGTTACTCCTTTAGATGGTAGAGTGTTAATGTTACTCCTTTAGATGGTAGAGTGTTAATGTTACTCCTTTAGATGGTAGAGTGTTAATGTTACTCCTTTAGATGGTATAGTGTTAATGTTACTCCTTTAGATGGTAGAGTGTTAATGTTACTCCTTTAGATGGTAGAGTGTTAATGTTACTCCTTTAGATGGTAGAGTGTTAATGTTACTCCTTTGGATGGTAGAGTGTTAATGTTACTCCTTTAGATGGTAGAGTGTTAATGTTACTCCTTTAGATGGTAGAGTGTTAATGTTACTCCTTTGGATGGTAGAGTATTAATGTTACTCCTTTAGATGGTATAGTGTTAATGTTACTCCTTTAGATGGTATAGTGTTAATGTTACTCCTTTAGATGGTAGAGTGTTAATGTTACTCCTTTAGATGGTAGAGTATTAATGTTACTCCTTTAGATGGTATAGTGTTAATGTTACTCCTTTAGATGGTAGAGTGTTAATGTTACTCCTTTAGATGGTAGAGTGTTAATGTTACTCCTTTGGATGGTAGAGTATTAATGTTACTCCTTTAGATGGTATAGTGTTAATGTTACTCCTTTAGATGGTAGAGTATTAATGTTACTCCTTTAGATGGTAGAGTGTTAATGTTACTCCTTTAGATGGTATAGTGTTAATGTTACTCCTTTAGATGGTAGAGTGTTAATGTTACTCCTTTAGATGGTATAGTATTAATGTTACTCCTTTAGATGGTAGAGTGTTAATGTTACTCCTTTAGATGGTAGAGTGTTAATGTTACTCCTTTAGATGGTAGAGTGTTAATGTTACTCCTTTAGATGGTAGAGTATTAATGTTACTCCTTATCTTTAGATGGTAGAGTGTTAATGTTACTCCTTTAGATGGTAGAGTGTTAATGTTACTCCTTACCTTTAGATGGTAGAGTGTTAATGTTACTCCTTATCTTTAGATGGTATAGTATTAATGTTACTCCTTTAGATGGTAGAGTGTTAATGTTACTCCTTTAGATGGTAGAGTGTTAATGTTACTCCTTTAGATGGTAGAGTGTTAATGTTACTCCTTTAGATGGTAGAGTGTTAATGTTACTCCTTTAGATGGTAGAGTGTTAATGTTACTCCTTTAGATGGTAGAGTGTTAATGTTACTCCTTTAGATGGTAGAGTGTTAATGTTACTCCTTATCTTTAGATGGTAGAGTGTTAATGTTACTCCTTTAGATGGTAGAGTGTTAATGTTACTCCTTACCTTTAGATGGTAGAGTGTTAATGTTACTCCTTTAGATGGTATAGTATTAATGTTACTCCTTTAGATGGTAGAGTGTTAATGTTACTCCTTTAGATGGTAGAGTGTTAATGTTACTCCTTTAGATGGTAGAGTGTTAATGTTACTCCTTTAGATGGTAGAGTGTTAATGTTACTCCTTTAGATGGTAGAGTGTTAATGTTACTCCTTTAGATGGTAGAGTGTTAATGTTACTCCTTTGGATGGTAGAGTATTAATGTTACTCCTTTAGATGGTATAGTGTTAATGTTACTCCTTTAGATGGTATAGTGTTAATGTTACTCCTTTAGATGGTAGAGTGTTAATGTTACTCCTTTAGATGGTAGAGTATTAATGTTACTCCTTTAGATGGTATAGTGTTAATGTTACTCCTTTAGATGGTAGAGTGTTAATGTTACTCCTTTAGATGGTAGAGTGTTAATGTTACTCCTTTGGATGGTAGAGTATTAATGTTACTCCTTTAGATGGTATAGTGTTAATGTTACTCCTTTAGATGGTAGAGTATTAATGTTACTCCTTTAGATGGTAGAGTGTTAATGTTACTCCTTTAGATGGTATAGTGTTAATGTTACTCCTTTAGATGGTAGAGTGTTAATGTTACTCCTTTAGATGGTATAGTATTAATGTTACTCCTTTAGATGGTAGAGTGTTAATGTTACTCCTTTAGATGGTAGAGTGTTAATGTTACTCCTTTAGATGGTAGAGTGTTAATGTTACTCCTTTAGATGGTAGAGTATTACTGTTACTCCTTATCTTTAGATGGTAGAGTGTTAATGTTACTCCTTTAGATGGTAGAGTGTTAATGTTACTCCTTACCTTTAGATGGTAGAGTGTTAATGTTACTCCTTATCTTTAGATGGTATAGTATTAATGTTACTCCTTTAGATGGTAGAGTGTTAATGTTACTCCTTTAGATGGTAGAGTGTTAATGTTACTCCTTTAGATGGTAGAGTGTTAATGTTACTCCTTTAGATGGTAGAGTGTTAATGTTACTCCTTTAGATGGTAGAGTGTTAATGTTACTCCTTTAGATGGTAGAGTGTTAATGTTACTCCTTTAGATGGTAGAGTGTTAATGTTACTCCTTATCTTTAGATGGTAGAGTGTTAATGTTACTCCTTTAGATGGTAGAGTGTTAATGTTACTCCTTACCTTTAGATGGTAGAGTGTTAATGTTACTCCTTTAGATGGTATAGTATTAATGTTACTCCTTTAGATGGTAGAGTGTTAATGTTACTCCTTTAGATGGTAGAGTGTTAATGTTACTCCTTTAGATGGTAGAGTGTTAATGTTACTCCTTTAGATGGTAGAGTGTTAATGTTACTCCTTTAGATGGTAGAGTGTTAATGTTACTCCTTTAGATGGTAGAGTGTTAATGTTACTCCTTTAGATGGTATAGTGTTAATGTTACTCCTTTAGATGGTAGAGTATTAATGTTACTCCTTTAGATGGTAGAGTGTTAATGTTACTCCTTTAGATGGTATAGTGTTAATGTTACTCCTTTAGATGGTAGAGTGTTAATGTTACTCCTTTAGATGGTAGAGTGTTAATGTTACTCCTTTAGATGGTATAGTGTTAATGTTACTCCTTTAGATGGTATAGTGTTATTGTTACTCCTTTAGATGGTAGAGTATTAATGTTACTCCTTTAGAGGGTATAGTGTTAATGTTACTCCTTTAGATGGTAGAGTGTTAATGTTACTCCTTATCTTTAGATGGTAGAGTGTTAATGTTACTCCTTTAGATGGTATAGTATTAATGTTACTCCTTTAGATGGTATAGTGTTAATGTTACTCCTTTAGATGGTAGAGTGTTAATGTTACTCCTTACCTTTAGATGGTATAGTATTAATGTTACTCCTTTAGATGGTAGAGTGTTAATGTTACTCCTTTAGATGGTATAGTATTAATGTTACTCCTTTAGATGGTAGAGTGTTAATGTTACTCCTTTAGATGGTAGAGTGTTAATGTTACTCCTTTAGATGGTAGAGTGTTAATGTTACTCCTTTCCTTTAGATGGTAGAGTGTTAATGTTACTCCTTATCTTTAGATGGTAGAGTGTTAATGTTACTCCTTTAGATGGTAGAGTGTTAATGTTACTCCTTTAGATGGTAGAGTGTTAATGTTACTCCTTTCCTTTAGATGGTAGAGTGTTAATGTTACTCCTTTAGATGGTAGAGTGTTAATGTTACTCCTTTCCTTTAGATGGTAGAGTGTTAATGTTACTCCTTTAGATGGTATAGTGTTAATGTTACTCCTTTAGATGGTATAGTATTAATGTTACTCCTTTAGATGGTAGAGTGTTAATGTTACTCCTTATCTTTAGATGGTAGAGTGTTAATGTTACTCCTTTAGATGGTAGAGTGTTAATGTTACTCCTTTAGATGGTATAGTGTTAATGTTACTCCTTTAGATGGTAGAGTGTTAATGTTACTCCTTTAGATGGTAGAGTGTTAATGTTACTCCTTTAGATGGTATAGTATTAATGTTACTCCTTTAGATGGTATAGTATTAATGTTACTCCTTTAGATGGTAGAGTGTTAATGTTACTCCTTTAGATGGTATAGTGTTAATGTTACTCCTTTAGATGGTAGAGTATTAATGTTACTCCTTGGCTTCGGCTGGTGGAGGTCTTGTAGAACCAAGTCCAGATAAAGCATTGAATGAAAAAGTAGAGTGAGTGAAAAACTAAGATCTTACTAAACGTATTAAAAGTAAAAATTGGAATATTTGTCAGATAGCCAAGTATCAACAAAACAGCACTGAGACAAGTCCAAAAGTTGAGGGCGTAGATTACAGCCTCAGCATTATTGTTAGTGGTATATTGCTGTTCTTTTGAGGAACAACGTAATTTTTCTGTGATCAGACAGAGGTGTTAGTGGCTTGACAGTGAATGAGCTGAGAGAGAAATGTCTGTGATCATATAGTCTACTGTACTGTGGCCAAGAGGTGAGCAGTAGGTGAATCTCCCCAAAGAGTCCCCCCGTAACCTACCATTGACAAAGTACAGACCCAGGCTTCTACAGAGCTGCAACAGATCCCTTCCGTTGTTGTTGACGGTGCTGTCACTGTTGTTTCTATGGGGGAGATGAAGGCAGTTAGAAACAGTATGGCCTGTAATAAAGCTGTCCCCTCGTGTGCTCGTTAGATCAGGTAGTGTTCCTGTGTGCTCGTTAGATCAGGTAGTGTTTTTGTGCGCGCATTTGTGTCCCCACAGATGAGCACATTTCCCTGGGCCTGGAAATGGCACGTCTCTTCCTCAAGGGTGGGGTAGTTTTAACCACATGTGATGTTTATCAATTTTGAGGGGATCAATTCAATTTTGGAGTTTGGATTTGTACCAAATGATCAGTCCTCCAGAGTCTCTGCCTCTATTGACAGAGCTGTGTTTCTGTGACGGCACAATGACCTCTCTGTAGCCTGTGGGACATTGACATCATAATGACCTCTCTGTAGCCTGTGGGACAGTGACATCATAATGACCTCTCTGTAGCCTGTGGGACAGTGACATCATGATGACCTCTCTGTAGCCTGTGGGACAGTGACATCATAATGACCTCTCTGTAGCCTGTGGGACAGTGACATCATAATGACCTCTCTGTAACCTGTGGGACAGTGACATCATAATGACCTCTCTGTAGCCTGTGGGACAGTGACATCATAATGACCTCTCTGTAGCCTGTGGGACAGTGACATCATAATGACCTCTCTGTAGCCTGTGGGACAGTGACATCATAATGACCTCTCTGTAACCTGTGGGACAGTGACATCATAATGACCTCTCTGTAGCCTGTGGGACAGTGACATCATAATGACCTCTCTGTAGCCTGTGGGACAGTGACATCATAATGTCCTCTCTGTAGCCTGTGGGACAGTGACATCATAATGTCCTCTCTGTAGCCTGTGGGACAGTGACATCGTAATGACCTCTCTGTAGCCTGTGGGATAGTGACATCATAATGACCTCTCTGTAGCCTATGGGATAGTGACATCATAATGACCTCTCTGTAGCCTGTGGGACAGTGACATCATAATGACCTCTCTGTAGCCTGTGGGACATTGACATCATAATGACCTCTCAGTAGCCTGTGGGACAGTGACATCATAATGACCTCTCAGTAGCCTGTGGGACAGTGACATCATAGTGACCTCTCTGTAGCCTGTGGGACAGTGACATCATAATGACCTCTCTGTAGCCTGTGGGACAGTGACATCATAATGACCTCTCTGTAGCCTGTGGGACGGTGACATCATAATGACCTCTCTGTAGCCTGTGGGACAGTGACATCATAATGATCTCTCTGTAGCCTGTGGGACAGTGACATTATAATGACCTCTCTGTAGCCTGTGGGACATTGACATTATAATGACCTCTCTGTAGCCTGTGGGACAGTGACATCATAATGACCTCTCTGTAGCCTGTGGGACAGTGACGGCACAATGACCTCTCTGTAGCCTGTGGGACAGTGACATCATAATGACCTCTCTGTAACCTGTGGGACGGTGACATCATAATGACCTCTCTGTAGCCTGTGGGACGGTGACATCATAATGACCTCTCTGTAGCCTGTGGGACAGTGACATCATAATGACCTCTCTGTAGCCTGTGGGACTTTGACATTATAATGACCTCTCTGTAGCCTGTGGGACAGTGACATCATAATGACCTCTCTGTATCCTGTGGGACAGTGACATCATAATGACCTCTCTGTAGCCTGTGGGACAGTGACATCATAATGACCTCTCTGTAGCCTGTGGGACATTGACATCATAATGACCTCTCAGTAGCCTGTGGGACAGTGACATCATAATGACCTCTCAGTAGCCTGTGGGACAGTGACATCATAATGACCTCTCTGTAGCCTGTGGGACAGTGACATAATAATGACCTCTCTGTAGCCTGTGGGACAGTGACATCATGATGACCTCTCTGTAGCCTGTGGGACAGTGACATCATAATGACCTCTCTGTAGCCTGTGGGACAGTGACATCATAATGACCTCTCTGTAACCTGTGGGACAGTGACATCATAATGACCTCTCTGTAGCCTGTGGGACAGTGACATCATAATGACCTCTCTGTAGCCTGTGGGACAGTGACATCATAATGACCTCTCTGTAGCCTGTGGGACAGTGACATCATAATGACCTCTCTGTAACCTGTGGGACAGTGACATCATAATGACCTCTCTGTAGCCTGTGGGACAGTGACATCATAATGACCTCTCTGTAGCCTGTGGGACAGTGACATCATAATGTCCTCTCTGTAGCCTGTGGGACAGTGACATCATAATGTCCTCTCTGTAGCCTGTGGGACAGTGACATCGTAATGACCTCTCTGTAGCCTGTGGGATAGTGACATCATAATGACCTCTCTGTAGCCTGTGGGATAGTGACATCATAATGACCTCTCTGTAGCCTGTGGGACAGTGACATCATAATGACCTCTCTGTAGCCTGTGGGACATTGACATCATAATGACCTCTCAGTAGCCTGTGGGACAGTGACATCATAATGACCTCTCAGTAGCCTGTGGGACAGTGACATCATAGTGACCTCTCTGTAGCCTGTGGGACAGTGACATCATAATGACCTCTCTGTAGCCTGTGGGACAGTGACATCATAATGACCTCTCTGTAGCCTGTGGGACGGTGACATCATAATGACCTCTCTGTAGCCTGTGGGACAGTGACATCATAATGATCTCTCTGTAGCCTGTGGGACAGTGACATTATAATGACCTCTCTGTAGCCTGTGGGACATTGACATTATAATGACCTCTCTGTAGCCTGTGGGACAGTGACATCATAATGACCTCTCTGTAGCCTGTGGGACAGTGACGGCACAATGACCTCTCTGTAGCCTGTGGGACAGTGACATCATAATGACCTCTCTGTAACCTGTGGGACGGTGACATCATAATGACCTCTCTGTAGCCTGTGGGACGGTGACATCATAATGACCTCTCTGTAGCCTGTGGGACAGTGACATCATAATGACCTCTCTGTAGCCTGTGGGACTTTGACATTATAATGATCTCTCTGTAGCCTGTGGGACAGTGACATCATAATGACCTCTCTGTAGCCTGTGGGACATTGACATTATAATGATCTCTCTGTAGCCTGTGGGACAGTGACATCATAATGACCTCTCTGTATCCTGTGGGACAGTGACATCATAATGACCTCTCTGTAGCCTGTGGGACAGTGACATCATAATGACCTCTCTGTAGCCTGTGGGACATTGACATCATAATGACCTCTCAGTAGCCTGTGGGACAGTGACATCATAATGACCTCTCAGTAGCCTGTGGGACAGTGACATCATAATGACCTCTCTGTAGCCTGTGGGACAGTGACATCATAATGACCTCTCTGTAGCCTGTGGGACAGTGACATCATAATGACCTCTCTGTAGCCTGTGGGACAGTGACATCATAATGACCTCTCTGTAGCCTGTGGGACAGTGACATCATAATGACCTCTCTGTAGCCTGTGGGACAGTGACATCATAATGACCTCTCTGTAGCCTGTGGGACAGTGACATCATAATGACCTCTCTGTAACCTGTGGGACAGTGACATCATAATGACCTCTCTGTAGCCTGTGGGACTGTGACATCATAATGACCTCTCTGTAGCCTGTGGGACAGTGACATCATAATGACCTCTCTGTAGCCTGTGGGACAGTGACATCATAATGACCTCTCTGTAGCCTGTGGGACAGTGACATCATAATGTCCTCTCTGTAGCCTGTGGGACAGTGACATCATAATGACCTCTCTGTAGCCTGTGGGACAGTGACATCATAATGACCTCTCTGTAACCTGTGGGACAGTGACATCATAATGACCTCTCTGTAGCCTGTGGGACTGTGACATCATAATGACCTCTCTGTAGCCTGTGGGACAGTGACATCATAATGTCCTCTCTGTAACCTGTGGGACAGTGACATCATAATGACCTCTCTGTAGCCTGTGGGACTGTGACATCATAATGACCTCTCTGTAGCCTGTGGGACAGTGACATCATAATGACCTCTCTGTAACCTGTGGGACAGTGACATCATAATGACCTCTCTGTAGCCTGTGGGACAGTGACATCATAATGACCTCTCTGTAGCCTGTGGGACTGTGACATCATAATGACCTCTCTGTAGCCTGTGGGACAGTGACATCATAATGACCTCTCTGTAACCTGTGGGACAGTGACATCATAATGACCTCTCTGTAGCCTGTGGGACAGTGACATCATAATGACCTCTCTGTAGCCTGTGGGACAGTGACATCATAATGACCTCTCTGTAGCCTGTGGGACAGTGACATCATAATGACCTCTCTGTAGCCTGTGGGACGGTGACATCATAATGACCTCTCTGTAGCCTGTGGGACAGTGACATCATAATGACCTCTCTGTAGCCTGTGGGACGGTGACATCATAATGACCTCTCTGTAGCCTGTGGGACAGTGACATCATAATGACCTCTCTGTAGCCTGTGGGACGGTGACATCATAATGACCTCTCTGTAGCCTGTGGGACAGTGACATTATAATGACCTCTCTGTAGCCTGTGGGACATTGACATTATAATGATCTCTCTGTAGCCTGTGGGACTGTGACATCATAATGACCTCTCTGTAGCCTGTGGGACATTGACATTATAATGATCTCTCTGTAGCCTGTGGGACAGTGACATCATAATGACCTCTCTGTATCCTGTGGGACAGTGACATCATAATGACCTCTCTGTAGCCTGTGGGACTGTGACATCATAATGACCTCTCTGTAGCCTGTGGGACAGTGACATCATAATGACCTCTCTGTAGCCTGTGGGACAGTGACATCATAATGACCTCTCTGTAGCCTGTGGGACAGTGACATCATAATGTCCTCTCTGTAGCCTGTGGGACAGTGACATCATAATGACCTCTCTGTAGCCTGTGGGACAGTGACATCATAATGACCTCTCTGTAACCTGTGGGACAGTGACATCATAATGACCTCTCTGTAGCCTGTGGGACTGTGACATCATAATGACCTCTCTGTAGCCTGTGGGACAGTGACATCATAATGACCTCTCTGTAGCCTGTGGGACAGTGACATCATAATGACCTCTCTGTAGCCTGTGGGACAGTGACATCATAATGTCCTCTCTGTAGCCTGTGGGACAGTGACATCATAATGACCTCTCTGTAGCCTGTGGGACAGTGACATCATAATGACCTCTCTGTAACCTGTGGGACAGTGACATCATAATGACCTCTCTGTAGCCTGTGGGACAGTGACATCATAATGTCCTCTCTGTAGCCTGTGGGACAGTGACATCATAATGACCTCTCTGTAGCCTGTGGGACAGTGACATCATAATGACCTCTCTGTAACCTGTGGGACAGTGACATCATAATGACCTCTCTGTAGCCTGTGGGACTGTGACATCATAATGACCTCTCTGTAGCCTGTGGGACAGTGACATCATAATGACCTCTCTGTAGCCTGTGGGACAGTGACATCATAATGACCTCTCTGTAGCCTGTGGGACAGTGACATCATAATGTCCTCTCTGTAGCCTGTGGGACAGTGACATCATAATGACCTCTCTGTAGCCTGTGGGACAGTGACATCATAATGACCTCTCTGTAACCTGTGGGACAGTGACATCATAATGACCTCTCTGTAGCCTGTGGGACTGTGACATCATAATGACCTCTCTGTAGCCTGTGGGACAGTGACATCATAATGTCCTCTCTGTAACCTGTGGGACAGTGACATCATAATGACCTCTCTGTAGCCTGTGGGACTGTGACATCATAATGACCTCTCTGTAGCCTGTGGGACAGTGACATCATAATGACCTCTCTGTAACCTGTGGGACAGTGACATCATAATCACCTCTCTGTAGCCTGTGGGACAGTGACATCATAATGACCTCTCTGTAGCCTGTGGGACTGTGACATCATAATGACCTCTCTGTAGCCTGTGGGACAGTGACATCATAATGACCTCTCTGTAACCTGTGGGACTGTGACATCATAATGACCTCTCTGTAGCCTGTGGGACTGTGACATCATAATGTCCTCTCTGTAGCCTGTGGGACAGTGACATCATAATGACCTCTCTGTAGCTATGTTCAAATACTAGCCACACTAACCATTCTATTTGTGACATAAATTGAGTATATAGTACGCTTATTGGTCAAAGTATGGATATAGTTATTACGCCAAAAGTTCCCAGATGTCGTACTACATTCGCCAAAATACAAAGTTTACAAGCGGTGGATATTATTCCGTGCTTTTAGGGCCCATAATGCAATTCTTCAGAAAATGCTCGTGGCTTCACATCGTTTTTAGATTTTAAGAAAATGTCGGATAATATGCAGCCAAAGTCCAACGAGGGCGGATAGAAAATCAATGCTTTAGGTAATTATGACAAATGTTAATAAAATGTTGAGCAATGTAATAAAGTAATGATTTTTCAAATAAGTTACCTTACACTTTATGTTGGCTAAAAATTTGTTAGCTACGCTGTCCTTATGAACCACATAGCATATCATTACAGCAGTATGTACCGGTATGTTAGCAAGCTACACTGTCCTTATGAACCACATAGCATATCATTACAGCAGTATGGACCGGTATGTTAGCTAGCTACACTGTCCTTATGAACCACATAGCATATCATTACAGCAGTATGGACCGGTATGTTAGCTAGCTACACTGTCCTTATGAACCACATAGCATATCATTATAGCAGTATGGACCGGTATGTTAGCTACACTGTCCTTATGAACCACATAGCATATCATTACAGCAGTATGGACCGGTATGTTAGCTAGCTACACTGTCCTTATGAACCACATAGCATATCATTACAGCAGTATGGACCGGTATGTTAGCTACACTGTCCTTATGAACCACATAGCATATCATTACAGCAGTATGGACCGGTATGTTAGCTAGCTACACTGTCCTTATGAACCACATAGCATATCATTACAGCAGTATGGACCGGTATGCTAGCTAGCTACACTGTCCTTATGAACCACATAGCATATCATTACAGCAGTATGGACCGGTATGCTAGCTAGCTACGCTGTCCTTATGAACCACATAGCATATCATTACAGCAGTATGGACCGGTATGTTAGCTACTCTGTCCTTATGAACCACATAGCATATCATTACAGCAGTATGGACCGGTATGTTAGCTACACTGTCCTTATGAACCACATAGCATATCATTACAGCAGTATGGACCGGTATGTTAACTACACTGTCCTTATGAACCACATAGCATATCATTACAGCAGTATGGACCGGTATGTTAGCTACACTGTCCTTATGAACCACATAGCATATCATTACAGCAGTATGGACCGGTATGTTAGCTACACTGTCCTTATGAACCACATAGCATATCATTACAGCAGTATGGACCGGTATGCTAGCTACGCTGTCCTTATGAACCACATAGCATATCATTACAGCAGTATGTACCGGTATGTTAGCTACACTGTCCTTATGAACCACATAGCATATCATTACAGCAGTATGGACCGGTATGTTAGCTACACTGTCCTTATGAACCACATAGCATATCATTACAGCAGTATGGACCGGTATGTTAGCTACACTGTCCTTATGAACCACATAGCATATCATTACAGCAGTATGTACCGGTATGTTAGCTAGCTACACTGTCCTTATGAACCACATAGCATATCATTACAGCAGTATGGACCGGTATGTTAGCTACACTGTCCTTATGAACCACATAGCATATCATTACAGCAGTATGGACCGGTATGCTAGCTACACTGTCCTTATGAACCACATAGCATATCATTACAGCAGTATGGACCGGTATGTTAGCTAGCTACGCTATCCTTACGAACCACATAGCATATCATTACAGCAGTATGTACTGGGGGAAGGGACAGGAATACGAGAGGGGGAAGGGACAGGAAGACGAGAGGGGGAAGGGACAGGAAGACGAGAGGGGGAAGGGACAGGAAGACGAGAGGGGGAAGGGACAGGAAGACGAGAGGGGGAAGGGACAGGAAGACGAGAGGGGGAAGGGACAGGAAGACGAGAGGGGGAAGGGACAGGAAGACGAGAGGGGGAAGGGACAGGAAGACGAGAGGGGGAAGGGACAGGAATACGAGAGGGGGAAGGGACAGGAATACGAGAGGGGGAAGGGACAGGAAGACGAGAGGGGGAAGGGACAGGAACACGAGAGGGGGAAGGGACAGGAATACGAGAGGGGGAAGGGACAGGAAGACGAGAGGGGGAAGGGACAGGAATACGAGAGGGGGAAGGGACAGGAAGACGAGAGGGGGAAGGGACAGGAAGACGAGAGGGGGAAGGGACAGGAAGACGAGAGGGGGAAGGGACAGGAACACGAGAGGGGGAAGGGACAGGAATTAGAGGGCTTGGGTAGTAGAATTATAAAACAGAAAATGTAGTGTTTCACCAGGAGACACATAGTGATGAGGCTAATGAGGTTGACCCTAACCCTAATGAGGTTGACCCTAACCCTAACCCTAACCCTAACGAGGTTGACCCTAACCCTAACCCTAACCCTAACCCTAATGAGGTTGACCCTAACCCTAACCCTAACCCTAACCCTAATGAGGTTGACCCTAACCCTAACCCTAACGAGGTTGACCCTAACCCTAACCCTAACCCTAATGAGGTTGACCCTAACCCTAACCCTAACCCTAACCCTAATGAGGTTGACCCTAACCCTAACCCTAACCCTAACCCTAACCCTAACGAGGTTGACCCTAACCCTAACCCTAACCCTAATGAGGTTGACTGGGGTATGAGGTGGGATGGGAAGAATATACTCAGTCATGGTACTAATTTCAGTGCTGGGGTGGCCATCTTGTTTTCCTCAGGCTTAGGGGTGACTGTGGTATCTACAACAGAGATTGTCAAGGGTTGGGATTTATTGCTCCTAACGATGGTACAGAGTATATTGCTGTATTTGATCAACTAAAGGAAACCTGAAGACAGTGTGACCAAGAGGGGTGTGTGATTTTAGGGGGGTACTTGAACTGTACAGTGGATTTTACTGTTGATCGCACCGCTGGAGAACCTCACCTTGCGGTCAGCCACTTGTCTGTCTGGTCTATTGACTGAGTTTGAGATTTCTGATGTGTGGAGAGTCAGGAATGCAAAAGTTAGGCAGTACACATGGCTAAAAGTTAATGACGGTCACGTCAGTGCAGCAAGGTTAGACAGGTTGTCTGTATCTGATCACTACTGTAGTAGGGTTGGAAGGTTAGACAGGTTGTATCTGATCTCTACTGTAGTAGGGTTGGAAGGTTAGACAGGTTGTATGTATCTGATCTCTACTGTAGTGGGGTTGGAAGGTTAGACAGGTTGTATCTGATCTGTAGTAGGGTTGGAAGGTTAGACAGGTTGTATGTGATCACTACTGTAGTAGGGTTGGAAGGTTAGACAGGTTGTATGTATCTGATCTGTAGTAGGGTTGGAAGGTTAGACAGGTTGTCTGTATCTGATCACTACTGTAGTAGGGTTGGAAGGTTAGACAGGTTGTCTGTATCTGATCACTACTGTAGTAGGGTTGGAAGGTTAGACAGGTTGTATGTATCTGATCTGTAGTAGGGTTGGAAGGTTAGACAGGTTGTCTGTATCTGAGCAATACTGTAGTGGGGTTGGAAGGTTAGACAGGTTGTCTGTATCTGATCACTACTGTAGTAGGGTTGGAAGGTTAGACAGGTTGTATGTATCTGATCTCTACTGTAGTAGGGTTGGAAGGTTAGACAGGTTGTATGTATCTGATCTGTAGTAGGGTTGGAAGGTTAGACAGGTTGTATCTGATCACTACTGTAGTAGGGTTGGAAGGTTAGACAGGTTGTATCTGATCTCTACTGTAGTAGGGTTGGAAGGTTAGACAGGTTGTCTGTATCTCTACTGTAGTAGGGTTGGAAGGTTAGACAGGTTGTATGTATCTGATCACTACTGTAGTAGGGTTGGAAGGTTAGACAGGTTGTATCTGATCTCTACTGTAGTAGGGTTGGAAGGTTAGACAGGTTGTATGTATCTGATCTGTAGTAGGGTTGGAAGGTTAGACAGGTTGTATCTGATCTCTACTGTAGTAGGGTTGGAAGGTTAGACAGGTTGTATCTGATCTCTACTGTAGTAGGGTTGGAAGGTTAGACAGGTTGTATGTATCTGATCTGTAGTAGGGTTGGAAGGTTAGACAGGTTGTATCTGATCTCTACTGTAGTAGGGTTGGAAGGTTAGACAGGTTGTATGTATCTGATCTCTACTGTAGTAGGGTTGGAAGGTTAGACAGGTTGTATCTGATCACTACTGTAGTAGGGTTGGAAGGTTAGACAGGTTGTATGTATCTGATCTGTAGTAGGGTTGGAAGGTTAGACAGGTTGTATGTATCTGATCTCTACTGTAGTAGGGTTGGAAGGTTAGACAGGTTGTATGTATCTGATCTCTACTGTAGTAGGGTTGGAAGGTTAGACAGGTTGTATCTGATCTGTAGTAGGGTTGGAAGGTTAGACAGGTTGAATGTATGTGATCTCTACTGTAGTAGGGTTGGAAGGTTAGACAGGTTGAATGTATCTGATCTCTACTGTAGTAGGGTTGGAAGGTTAGACAGGTTGTATGTATCTGATCTCTACTGTAGTAGGGTTGGAAGGTTAGACAGGTTGTATCTGATCTCTACTGTAGTAGGGTTGGAAGGTTAGACAGGTTGTATGTATCTGATCTCTACTGTAGTAGGGTTGGAAGGTTAGACAGGTTGTATCTGATCTGTAGTAGGGTTGGAAGGTTAGACAGGTTGTATCTGATCTCTACTGTAGTAGGGTTGGAAGGTTAGACAGGTTATATCTGATCTCTACTGTAGTAGGGTTGGAAGGTTAGACAGGTTGTATCTGATCACTACTGTAGTAGGGTTGGAAGGTTAGACAGGTTGTATCTGATCACTACTGTAGTAGGGTTGGAAGGTTAGACAGGTTGTATGTATCTGATCTCTACTGTAGTAGGGTTGGAAGGTTAGACAGGTTGTATCTGATCTGTAGTAGGGTTGGAAGGTTAGACAGGTTGTATCTGATCTCTACTGTAGTAGGGTTGGAAGGTTAGACAGGTTGTATGTATCTGATCACTACTGTAGTAGGGTTGGAAGGTTAGACAGGTTGTATCTGATCACTACTGTAGTAGGGTTGGAAGGTTAGACAGGTTGTATCTGATCTCTACTGTAGTAGGGTTGGAAGGTTAGACAGGTTGTATGTATCTGATCTCTACTGTAGTAGGGTTGGAAGGTTAGACAGGTTGTATGTATCTGATCTCTACTGTAGTAGGGTTGGAAGGTTAGACAGGTTGTATGTATCTGATCTCTACTGTAGTAGGGTTGGAAGGTTAGACAGGTTGTATCTGATCTCTACTGTAGTAGGGTTGGAAGGTGAGACAGGTTGTATGTATCTGATCTCTACTGTAGTAGGGTTGGAAGGTTAGACAGGTTGTATCTGATCACTACTGTAGTAGGGTTGGAAGGTTAGACAGGTTGTATCTGATCACTACTGTAGTAGGGTTGGAAGGTTAGACAGGTTGTATGTATCTGATCTCTACTGTAGTAGGGTTGGAAGGTTAGACAGGTTGTCTGTATCTGATCTCTACTGTAGTAGGGTTGGAAGGTTAGACAGGTTGTATGTATCTGATCTCTACTGTAGTAGGGTTGGAAGGTTAGACAGGTTGTATGTATCTGATCTCTACTGTAGTAGGGTTGGAAGGTTAGACAGGTTGTATGTATCTGATCTCTACTGTAGTAGGGTTGGAAGGTTAGACAGGTTGTATGTATCTGATCTCTACTGTAGTAGGGTTGGAAGGTGAGACAGGTTGTATCTGATCTCTACTGTAGTAGGGCTGGAAGGTTAGACAGGTTGTATCTGATCACTACTGTAGTAGGGTTGGAAGGTTAGACAGGTTGTATGTATCTGTAGTAGGGTTGGAAGGTTAGACAGGTTGTATCTGATCTCTACTGTAGTAGGGGTGGAAGGTTAGACAGGTTGTGTGTATCTGATCTCTACTGTAGTAGGGTTGGAAGGTTAGACAGGTTGTATGTATCTGATCTCTACTGTAGTAGGGTTGGAAGGTTAGACAGGTTGTATCTGATCTCTACTGTAGTAGGGTTGGAAGGTTAGACAGGTTGTATGTATCTGATCTCTACTGTAGTAGGGTTGGAAGGTTAGACAGGTTGTATCTGATCTCTACTGTAGTAGGGTTGGAAGGTTAGACAGGTTGTATGTATCTGATCTGTAGTAGGGTTGGAAGGTTAGACAGGTTGTATGTATCTGATCTCTACTGTAGTAGGGTTGGAAGGTTAGACAGGTTGTATGTATCTGATCTCTACTGTAGTAGGGTTGGAAGGTTAGACAGGTTGTATGTATCTGATCTGTAGTAGGGTTGGAAGGTTAGACAGGTTGTATGTATCTGATCTGTAGTAGGGTTGGAAGGTTAGACAGGTTGTATGTATCTGATCTCTACTGTAGTAGGGTTGGAAGGTTAGACAGGTTGTATCTGATCTCTACTGTAGTAGGGTTGGAAGGTTAGACAGGTTATATGTGATCACTACTGTAGTAGGGTTGGAAGGTTAGACAGGTTGTATGTATCTGATCTCTACTGTAGTAGGGTTGGAAGGTTAGACAGGTTGTATGTGATCACTACTGTAGTAGGGTTGGAAGGTTAGAAAGGTTGTATGTATCTGATCTCTACTGTAGTAGGGTTGGAAGGTTAGACAGGTTGTATGTGATCACTACTGTAGTAGGGTTGGAAGGTTAGACAGGTTGTATGTATCTGATCTCTACTGTAGTAGGGTTGGAAGGTTAGACAGGTTGTATGTATCTGATCTCTACTGTAGTAGGGTTGGAAGGTTAGACAGGTTGTATCTGATCACTACTGTAGTAGGGTTGGAAGGTTAGACAGGTTGTATCTGATCTCTACTGTAGTAGGGTTGGAAGGTTAGACAGGTTGTATGTGATCACTACTGTAGTAGGGTTGGAAGGTTAGACAGGTTGTATCTGATCTCTACTGTAGTAGGGTTGGAAGGTTAGACAGGTTGTATGTATCTGATCTCTACTGTAGTAGGGTTGGAAGGTTAGACAGGTTGTATCTGATCACTACTGTAGTAGGGTTGGAAGGTTAGACAGGTTGTATGTATCTGATCTGTAGTAGGGTTGGAAGGTTAGACAGGTTGTATCTGAGCACTACTGTAGTAGGGTTGGAAGGTTAGACAGGTTGTATGTATCTGATCTCTACTGTAGTAGTTAATGAAGGTGTGACATTACTTCTGTGGGTTTCTCTGATCCCCATAATGTGTCTGATATTCACTTGTCCACGAAGGTCATCACCTTAAGGGTATTTTAATGTTACATGATGTCATGTTTTGTGAAAGGTTTTTGATGTTTTGGGGAAAATGGAGGGTTACAAAAGGGACTTTTGAGTCCTTGAGACAATGGTGGGAGGTTGGGAAGGCCCAAATACGTGTATTCTGTCAACAGTATACTGCTCTGTCTCAAATTAAAGTTAAAGAGACTATCAGAGCCCTTGAACAGGACATCAAATCAATTGAATTGAAGCTGCTCACTCAGAACGACCCCGGACTAGTCATGAACTTACAGGACAAGAGACATGAACTGAGGTCGTATTTACATGAAAGAGTGAAGGGTGTCTTGATTAGGTCTCGCTGTGCTACCCTCAAGGATATGGATTCTCCTAGCGTTTATTTTCTAACCACTAGGACAGTCGACATTACAACGCAAACAGATGGTCTGCCTTCGTCTCCCTGATGGGAAGGTGACCACGGATGACAGTGAAATGCGTCAACATGCCGTGGATTTCTACTCTGCCCTCTTTTAAGGCGGAGGATTGTGACTCTCTGTGTACTGAACAGTTGTTACATGAACTTCCTCAATTGGTCCCTGAGCAGAGAGCTGCTTTGGACTCTGACATTACTCTGCAGGAGCTGTCCACTGCAGTTATACAGCTCTCATCAGGCCCGAACCACTGGCATCAATGGTTTACCATCTGAGCACTTTAGGGGTCTGTTGGGGGGGGGGATTTTTACGAAGTGGTGTGTGAATTTGTTTTAGACATTTGTAAACTTGTCTGATGTGAATGTGGGTTTGTTTTCCTTGGATCAGGAGAAGGCGTTTGACCGTGTGGAAACCACCACTATTTGTTCAAAACAACGTCTGATATTTTTGGGGGATGTTTTTTTGTTTGTCTTGGATGAATTTACTGTATGTTTGGGCCTCATGTATGGTGAGGGTGTGGTGGTGGTTTGAGCTGCCCCATCCCCGTCCATAGGGGTATCAGGCAGGGATGCCCAATTTCAGGACAGTTCTATTGTCAGGCTATTGAACCAATGCTTTGTTTTTTTAAGAGCGAGGCTTACTGGTTTCTCTGTGCCAGAGGTAATGAAGGGTCCCACGATAGCACTGTCTGTGTATGCAGATGACGTGACAGTTTTTATTACAGGAGGTGAAGATGTTAAAGTTCTCTCAAACGCTTTAAAGGTGTATGAGGGGGCCTCCTCAGCTAGAGTCAATTGAGAAAAGAGTGAAGCGCTGTGGGCAGGTCAGCTTCATATGGGGTCCGCTCCACGGTTACCAGGTCAGCTTCATATAGGGTCCGCTCCACGGTTACCAGGTCAGCTTCATATAGGGTCCGCTCCACGGTTACCAGGTCAGCTTCATATAGGGTCCGCTCCACGGTTACCAGGGGGGCTTCATATAGGGTCCGCTCCACGGTTACCAGGGGGCTTCATATAGGGTCCGCTCCACGGTTACCAGGTCAGCTTCATATAGGGTCCACTCCACGGTTACCAGGTCAGCTTCATATAGGGTCCACTCCACGGTTACAAGGTCAGCTTCATATAGGGTCCGCTCCACGGTTACCAGGGGGGCTTCATATAGGGTCCCTCCACGGTTACCAGGTCAGCTTCATATAGGGTCCGCTCCACGGTTACCAGGTCAGCTTCATATAGGGTCCGCTCCACGGTTACCAGGTCAGCTTCATATAGGGTCCGCTCCACGGTTACCAGGTCAGCTTCATATAGGGTCCACTCCACGGTTACCAGGTCAGCTTCATATAGGGTCCGCTCCACGGTTACCAGGGGGGCTTCATATAGGGTCCGCTCCACGGTTACCAGGTCAGCTTCATATAGGGTCCACTCCACGGTTACCAGGTCAGCTTCATATAGGGTCCGCTCCACGGTTACCAGGTCAGCTTCATATAGGGTCCGCTCCACGGTTACCAGGTCAGCTTCATATAGGGTCCGCTCCACGGTTACCAGGTCAGCTTCATATAGGGTCCGCTCCACGGTTACCAGGTCAGCTTCATATAGGGTCCGCTCCACGGTTACCAGGTCAGCTTCATATAGGGTCCGCTCCACGGTTACCAGGGGGGCTTCATATAGGGTCCGCTCCACGGTTACCAGGGGGGCTTCATATAGGGTCCGCTCCACGGTTACCAGGGGGGCTTCATATAGGGTCCGCTCCACGGTTACCAGGTCAGCTTCATATAGGGTCCGCTCCACGGTTACCAGGTCAGCTTCATATAGGGTCCGCTCCACGATTACCAGGTCAGCTTCATATAGGGTCCGCTCCACGGTTACCAGGTCAGCTTCATATAGGGTCCGCTCCACGGTTACCAGGGGGACTCATATAGGGTCCGCTCCACGGTTATCAGGTCAACTTCATATAGGGTCTGCTCCACGGTTACCAGGTCAGCTTCATATAGGGTCCGCTCCACGGTTACCAGGGGGGCTTCATATAGGGTCCGCTCCACGGTTACCAGGGGGGCTTCATATAGGGTCCGCTCCACGGTTACCAGGGGGGCTTCATATAGGGTCCGCTCCACGGTTACCAGGTCAGCTTCATATAGGGTCCGCTCCACGGTTACCAGGTCAGCTTCATATAGGGTCCGCTCCACGATTACCAGGTCAGCTTCATATAGGGTCCGCTCCACGGTTACCAGGGGGCTTCATATAGGGTCCGCTCCACGGTTATCAGGTCAGCTTCATATAGGGTCCGCTCCACGGTTACCAGGTCAGCTTCATATAGGGTCCACTCCACGGTTACCAGGTCAGCTTCATATCGGGTCCGCTCCACGGTTACCAGGGGGGCTTCATATAGGGTCCGCTCCACGGTTACCAGGTCAGCTTCATATAGGGTCCGCTCCACGGTTACCAGGTCAGCTTCATATAGGGTCCGCTCCACGGTTACCAGGGGGGCTTCATCTAGGGTCCGCTCCACGGTTACCAGGGGGGCTTCATATAGGGTCCGCTCCACGGTTACCAGGTCAGCTTCATATAGGGTCAACTCCACGGTTACCAGGTCAGCTTCATTTAGGGTCCCCTCCACGGTTACCAGGGGGGCTTCATATAGGGTCCGCTCCATGGTTACCAGGGGGGCTTCCTATAGGGTCCGCTCCACGGTTACCAGGTCAGCTTCATATAGGGTCCGCTCCACGGTTACCAGGTCAGCTTCATATAGGGTCCGCTCCACGGTTACCAGGTCAGCTCCATATAGGGTCCGCTAAACGGTTACCAGGTCAGCTTCATATAGGGTCCACTCCACGGTTACCAGGTCAGCTTCATATAGGGTCCGCTCCACGGTTACCAGGGGGGCTTCATATAGGGTCCGCTCCACGGTTACCAGGTCAGCTTCATATAGGGTCCGCTCCACGGTTACCAGGTCAGCTTCATATAGGGTCCGCTCCACGGTTACCAACGGGGCTTCATATAGGGTCCGCTCCACGGTTACCAGGGGGGCTTCATATAGGGTCCGCTCCACGGTTACCAGGGGGGCTTCATATAGGGTCCGCTCCACGGTTACCAGGGGGGCTTCATATAGGGTCCGCTCCACGGTTACCAGGGGGGCTTCATATAGGGTCCGCTCCACGGTTACCAGGTCAGCTTCATATAGGGTCAACTCCACGGTTACCAGGTCAGCTTCATATAGGGTCCCCTCCACGGTTACCAGGGGGGCTTCATATAGGGTCCGCTCCATGGTTACCAGGGGGGCTTCCTATAGGGTCCGCTCCACGGTTACCAGGTCAGCTTCATATAGGGTCCGCTCCACGGTTACCAGGGGGCTTCATATAGGGTCCGCTCCACGGTTATCAGGTCAGCTTCATATAGGGTCCGCTCCACGGTTACCAGGTCAGCTTCATATAGGGTCCACTCCACGGTTACCAGGTCAGCTTCATATCGGGTCCGCTCCACGGTTACCAGGGGGGCTTCATATAGGGTCCGCTCCACGGTTACCAGGTCAGCTTCATATAGGGTCCGCTCCACGGTTACCAGGTCAGCTTCATATAGGGTCTGCTCCACGGTTACCAGGGGGGCTTCATCTAGGGTCCGCTCCACGGTTACCAGGGGGGCTTCATATAGGGTCCGCTCCACGGTTACCAGGTCAGCTTCATATAGGGTCCGCTCCACGGTTACCAGGTCAGCTTCATATAGGGTCCGCTCCACGATTACCAGGTCAGCTTCATATAGGGTCCGCTCCACGGTTACCAGGTCAGCTTCATATAGGGTCCGCTCCACGGTTACCAGGGGGACTCATATAGGGTCCGCTCCACGGTTATCAGGTCAACTTCATATAGGGTCTGCTCCACGGTTACCAGGTCAGCTTCATATAGGGTCCGCTCCACGGTTACCAGGGGGGCTTCATATAGGGTCCGCTCCACGGTTACCAGGGGGGCTTCATATAGGGTCCGCTCCACGGTTACCAGGTCAGCTTCATATAGGGTCCGCTCCACGGTTACCAGGTCAGCTTCATTTAGGGTCCGCTCCACGATTACCAGGTCAGCTTCATATAGGGTCCGCTCCACGGTTACCAGGGGGCTTCATATAGGGTCCGCTCCCCGGTTATCAGGTCAGCTTCATATAGGGTCCGCTCCACGGTTACCAGGTCAGCTTCATATAGGGTCCACTCCACGGTTACCAGGTCAGCTTCATATCGGGTCCGCTCCACGGTTACCAGGGGGGCTTCATATAGGGTCCGCTCCACGGTTACCAGGTCAGCTTCATATAAGGTCCGCTCCACGGTTACCAGGTCAGCTTCATATAGGGTCCGCTCCACGGTTACCAGGGGGGCTTCATCTAGGGTCCGCTCCACGGTTACCAGGGGGGCTTCATATAGGGTCCGCTCCACGGTTACCAGGTCAGCTTCATATAGGGTCAACTCCACGGTTACCAGGTCAGCTTCATTTAGGGTCCCCTCCACGGTTACCAGGGGGGCTTCATATAGGGTCCGCTCCATGGTTACCAGGGGGGCTTCCTATAGGGTCCGCTCCACGGTTACCAGGTCAGCTTCATATAGGGTCCGCTCCACGGTTACCAGGTCAGCTTCATATAGGGTCCGCTCCACGGTTACCAGGTCAGCTCCATATAGGGTCCGCTACACGGTTACCAGGTCAGCTTCATATAGGGTCCACTCCACGGTTACCAGGTCAGCTTCATATAGGGTCCGCTCCACGGTTACCAGGGGGGCTTCATATAGGGTCCGCTCCACGGTTACCAGGTCAGCTTCATATAGGGTCCGCTCCACGGTTACCAGGTCAGCTTCATATAGGGTCCGCTCCACGGTTACCAACGGGGCTTCATATAGGGTCCGCTCCACGGTTACCAGGGGGGCTTCATATAGGGTCCGCTCCACGGTTACCAGGGGGGCTTCATATAGGGTCCGCTCCACGGTTACCAGGGGGGCTTCATATAGGGTCCGCTCCACGGTTACCAGGTCAGCTTCATATAGGGTCCGCTCCACGGTTACCAGGTCAGCTTCATATAGGGTCAACTCCACGGTTACCAGGTCAGCTTCATGTAGGGTCCCCTCCACGGTTACCAGGGGGGCTTCATATAGGGTCCGCTCCATGGTTACCAGGGGGGCTTCCTATAGGGTCCGCTCCACGGTTACCAGGTCAGCTTCATATAGGGTCCGCTCCACGGTTACCAGGGGGCTTCATATAGGGTCCGCTCCACGGTTATCAGGTCAGCTTCATATAGGGTCCGCTCCACGGTTACCAGGTCAGCTTCATATAGGGTCCACTCCACGGTTACCAGGTCAGCTTCATATCGGGTCCGCTCCACGGTCACCAGGGGGGCTTCATATAGGGTCCGCTCCACGGTTACCAGGTCAGCTTCATATAGGGTCCGCTCCACGGTTACCAGGTCAGCTTCATATAGGGTCCGCTCCACGGTTACCAGGGGGGCTTCATCTAGGGTCCGCTCCACGGTTACCAGGGGGGCTTCATATAGGGTCCGCTCCACGGTTACCAGGTCAGCTTCATATAGGGTCAACTCCACGGTTACCAGGTCAGCTTCATTTAGGGTCCCCTCCACGGTTACCAGGGGGGCTTCATATAGGGTCCGCTCCATGGTTACCAGGGGGGCTTCCTATAGGGTCCGCTCCACGGTTACCAGGTCAGCTTCATATAGGGTCCGCTCCACGGTTACCAGGTCAGCTTCATATAGGGTCCGCTCCACGGTTACCAGGTCAGCTCCATATAGGGTCCGCTACACGGTTACTAGGTCAGCTTCATATAGGGTCCACTCCACGGTTACCAGGTCAGCTTCATATAGGGTCCGCTCCACGGTTACCAGGGGGGCTTCATATAGGGTCCGCTCCACGGTTACCAGGTCAGCTTCATATAGGGTCCGCTCCACGGTTACCAGGTCAGCTTCATATAGGGTCCGCTCCACGGTTACCAACGGGGCTTCATATAGGGTCCGCTCCACGGTTACCAGGGGGGCTTCATATAGGGTCCGCTCCACGGTTACCAGGGGGGCTTCATATAGGGTCCGCTCCACGGTTACCAGGGGGGCTTCATATAGGGTCCGCTCCACGGTTACCAGGGGGGCTTCATATAGGGTCCGCTCCACGGTTACCAGGTCAGCTTCATATAGGGTCAACTCCACGGTTACCAGGTCAGCGTCATATAGGGTCCCCTCCACGGTTACCAGGGGGGCTTCATATAGGGTCCGCTCCATGGTTACCAGGGGGGCTTCCTATAGGGTCCGCTCCACGGTTACCAGGTCAGCTTCATATAGGGTCCGCTCCACGGTTACCAGGTCAGCTTCATATAGGGTCCACTCCACGGTTACCAGGTCAGCTTCATATAGGGTCCGCTCCACGGTTACCAGGGGGGCTTCATATAGGGTCCGCTCCACGGTTACCAGGGGGGATTCATATAGGGTCCGCTCCACGGTTACCAGGTCAGCTTCATATAGGGTCCGCTCCACGGTTACCAGGGGGGCTTCATATAGGGTCCGCTCCACGGTTACATGGTCAGCTTCATATAGGGTCCGCTCCACGGTTACCAGGTCAGCTTCATATAGGGTCCGCTCCACGGTTACAAGGTCAGCTTCATATAGGGTCCGCTCCACGGTTACCAGGGGGGCTTCATATAGGGTCCGCTCCATGGTTACCAGGGGGGCTTCATATAGGGTCCGCTCCACGGTTACCAGGTCAGCTTCATATAGGGTCCGCTCCACGGTTACCAGGGGGGCTTCATATAGGGTCCGCTCCACGGTTACCAGGTCAGCTTCATATAGGGTCCGCTCCACGGTTACCAGGGGGGCTTCATATAGGGTCCGCTCCACGGTTACCAGGTCAGCTTCATATAGGGTCCACTCCACGGTTACGAGGTCAGCTTCATATAGGGTCCCCTCCACGGTTACCAGGGGGGCTTCATATAGGGTCCGCTCCACGGTTACCAGGGGGGCTTCATATAGGGTCCGCTCCACGGTTACCAGGGGGGCTTCATATAGGGTCCGCTCCACGGTTACCAGGGGGGATTCATATAGGGTCCGCTCCACGGTTACCAGGTCAGCTTCATATAGGGTCCGCTCCACGGTTACCAGGTCAGCTTCATATAGGGTCCGCTCCACGGTTACCAGGTCAGCTTCATATAGGGTCCGCTCCGCGGTTACCAGGTCAGCTTCATATAGGGTCCACTCCACGGTTACCAGGGGGGCTTCATATAGGGTCCGCTCCACGCTTACCAGGGGGGCTTCATATAGGGTCCGCTCCACGGTTACCAGGTCAGCTTCATATAGGGTCCACTCCACGGTTAACAGGGGGGCTTCATATAGGGTCCGCTCCACGGTTACAAGGTCAGCTTCATATAGGGTCCCCTCCACGGTTACCAGGGGGGCTTCCTATAGGGTCCTCTCCACGGTTACCAGGTCAGCTTCATATAGGGTTTGCTCCACGGTTACCAGGTCAGCTTCATATAGGGTCCGCTCCACGGTTACCAGGGGGCTTCATATAGGGTCCGCTCCACGGTTACCAGGTCAGCTTCATATAGGGTCCGCTCCACGGTTACCAGGTCAGATTCATATAGGGTCCGCTCCACGGTTACCAGGGGGGCTTCATATAGGGTCCGCTCCACGGTTACCAGGTCAGCTTCATATAGGGTCCGCTCCACGGTTACCAGGTCAGATTCATATAGGGTCCGCTCCACGGTTACCAGGTCAGATTCATATAGGGTCCGCTCCACGGTTACCAGGGGGGCTTCATATAGGGTCCGCTCCAGGGTTACCAGGTCAGATTCATATAGGGTCCGCTCCACGGTTACCAGGTCAGCTTCATATAGGGTCCGCTCCACGGTTACCAGGGGGCTTCATATAGGGTCCGCTCCACGGTTACCAGGTCAGCTTCATATAGGGTCCGCTCCACGGTTACCAGGTCAGCTTCATATAGGGTCCGCTCCACGGTTACCAGGTCAGCATCATATAGGGTCCGCTCCACGGTTACCAGGGGGGCTTCATATAGGGTCCGCTCCACGGTTACAAGGTCAGCTTCATATAGGGTCCGCTCCACGGTTACCAGGTCAGCTTCATATAGGGTCCGCTCCACGGTTACCAGGTCAGCTTCATATAGGGTCCGCTCCACGGTTACCAGGTCAGCTTCATATAGGGTCCGCTCCACGGTTACCAGGTCAGCTTCATATAGGGTCCGCTCCACGGTTACCAGGTCAGCTTCATATAGGGTCCGCTCCACGGTTACCAGGTCAGCTTCATATAGGGTCCGCTCCACGGTTACCAGGGGGCCTTCATATAGTGTCCGCTCCACGGTTACCAGGGGGCTTCATATAGGGTCCGCTCCACGGTTACCAGGTCAGCTTCATATAGGGTCCGCTCCACGGTTACCAGGTCAGATTCATATAGGGTCCGCTCCACGGTTACCAGGGGGGCTTCATATAGGGTCCGCTCCAGGGTTACCAGGTCAGATTCATATAGGGTCCGCTCCACGGTTACCAGGTCAGCTTCATATAGGGTCCGCTCCACGGTTACCAGGTCAGCATCATATAGGGTCCGCTCCACGGTTACCAGGGGGGCTTCATATAGGGTCCGCTCCACGGTTACCAGGTCAGCTTCATATAGGGTCCGCTCCACGGTTACCAGGTCAGCTTCATATAGGGTCCGCTCCACGGTTACCAGGTCAGCTTCATATAGGGTCCGCTCCACGGTTACCAGGTCAGCTTCATATAGGGTCCGCTCCACGGTTACCAGGGGGCTTCATATAGGGTCCGCTCCACGGTTACCAGGTCAGCTTCATATAGGGTCCGCTCCACGGTTACCAGGTCAGCTTCATATAGGGTCCGCTCCACGGTTACCAGGTCAGCTTCATATAGGGTCCGCTCCACGGTTACCAGGTCAGCTTCATATAGGGTCCGCTCCACGGTTACCAGGGGGCCTTCATATAGTGTCCGCTCCACGGTTACCAGGGGGCTTCATATAGGGTCCGCTCCACGGTTACCAGGTCAGCTTCATATAGGGTCCGCTCCACGGTTACCAGGTCAGATTCATATAGGGTCCGCTCCACGGTTACCAGGGGGGCTTCATATAGGGTCCGCTCCAGGGTTACCAGGTCAGATTCATATAGGGTCCGCTCCACGGTTACCAGGTCAGCTTCATATAGGGTCCGCTCCACGGTTACCAGGTCAGCTTCATATAGGGTCCGCTCCACGGTTACCAGGTCAGCATCATATAGGGTCCGCTCCACGGTTACCAGGGGGGCTTCATATAGGGTCCGCTCCACGGTTACCAGGTCAGCTTCATATAGGGTCCGCTCCACGGTTACCAGGTCAGCTTCATATAGGGTCCGCTCCACGGTTACCAGGTCAGCTTCATATAGGGTCCGCTCCACGGTTACCAGGTCAGCTTCATATAGGGTCCGCTCCACGGTTACCAGGGGGCTTCATATAGGGTCCGCTCCACGGTTACCAGGTCAGCTTCATATAGGGTCCGTTCCACGGTTACCAGGTCAGCTTCATATAGGGTCCGCTCCACGGTTACCAGGTCAGCTTCATATAGGGTCCGCTCCACGGTTACCAGGGGGCCTTCATATAGTGTCCGCTCCACGGTTACCAGGTCAGCATCAGTTGGGGTCCGCTCCACGGTTACCAGGGGGGCTTCGGTGGGAGAGACATGGAATGAAGACTTAATGTTTTTTCTTTGCTTCGATGTCTTTTCAAAAAAATAACTGGGAGCGTTAATTGGAGAAGTTGTTTCCCAGATTGTCTAGGTGGAAATGGTTGCTGACCCAGCTTCTTTATAGGGGGTAGGGTGCTGGTAGCCAATAATGTAGCTGCCTCTACCCTGTAGCACAGACTAATGCTTTTACTAGAGCTCAAAGGACCCTTGTCAATTTCTCATGGTCTGGACAACATTCTATTAAATCTGCAGCCCAGTACGTGCCACTGCACGAGGGTGGGCAAGGTCTGGTGGACATTTCTTCCCGGATCATGGCTTTTCCGGGTTTCAAGCGGCCCAGAGACTGTTGTACAGTGACGGTTCTAGCTGGGTGGATACACCCTATACATTGATGAGGAGAGCGGGCTGTTTGGGCTTCAACAAGCATCTTTTCCTCTGAAAGCTAGTGTTTTGTCTGGCCCGACTCCATTCTATGAGGCTGTTATGCAGGCTTGGAGAGTTTCCTCTGAAAGCTAGAGGGGGTATTTGTCTGGCCCGACTCCATTCTATGAGGCTGTTATGCAGGCTTGGAGAGTTTCCTCTGAAAGCTAGAGGGGGTATTTGTCTGACCCGACTCCATTCTATGAGGCTGTTATGCAGGCTTGGAGAGTTTCCTCTGAAAGCTAGAGGGGGTATTTGTCTGACCCGACTCCATTCTATGAGGCTGTTATGCAGGCTTGGAGAGTTTTCGACATGTCCCGTAAGCCCGGCATGCCACTAGGGATGTGGATTTTTGAAGAGCCTCTTTTTTACAACACTGCCATCCAGTCCCGTGTTCTGGGTTCAGCCAGCCTACGTTCATGCCTGTTAGGTGTGGGGTGTACTAAGATGGGTCATCTGATGCGGAGCAGGAGTAGATCATTGGAGGAGCTGGGACAAAGAGCGGGGCTCCGATCATCTGGCCTACTGAGGAAGGTCGTAGCGGAGGTCTGCGATTCCTTGTCTGTACTGCATCAGCAGTATATGACTGATACCCCCAACTCTGATCGGAGGACGGAGGGCCTGGATTACAAGTAACGGGTCAAAGACGAGACGTGTACATTTGGTGTCCGAAGGCCATTCATTTAAGATAAAAAGATAAATATATATAAATATAATATTAAATCACTCAACTCTTACCCTTCTTTTGCCCCAGAAATATTTGTGTTGCAAACTACTAAAGCTCTAAAGCGTCAAAACGTCCCTCAGAGTAACTGTTAAAATTCTAATGACAAAAATGTTTTTAAAATGTAGAAATTCATCCCAAAAAATGTAAAAATTAACACACAAAGCATAATTGTGTTCGTGTTTGCAACAATATATGGAATAAGCGACGACATACTGTATTGAAAAAATATATAAAAAAACTTGAATAACTTTTGTCTAGACTTTTTTGCGCTTCATCAATGTCATTCACTATTAATAACAAAGGTAAAAAGCCATTTTAAAGCGTATCACATGATGGTAATCATGTGACAGTGTGTGACATCACAAAGAAGACCCATTGAAGATCAATGTGATGAGGTGAGTAAATCTCTCTGAAATATTGGATCATTTCACCCTCTAGTAACCTTTGTAACAAAAACACATATCCTTCAGTACAACATAGAAAACATACTTTTAATGTTAGTTTAAAAAAAAAAACTATATTAAATATGAAAAGTAAGGATAATCTTCATAGGTCAAGGTCATTACGTTATAGTGGCCAAGGAACTGCTTGTTAAATATGTTTATGTATGAAATACGTCCTTCAGTATCACACTTTTGTCCTTCAGCCCGTTTCATGTTATACCACAATGCCACCCGTTATGCTGAATGACAGTAGCTTTGTTATCCCATGTTTTCACTAGTTTACAGCATTTAATCACGTAATTCATATTTACTTGTTGTATGAATACTGAATATTATAATTTAAAACTATTTTAAGGTATTTCAAAGGCGCATTATCTTTATTCTGTAGATGCCGTTGTCTAATAATGAGAAGGCTGCACAGCACAGACAAGTGTTGCCGCCGGCTCAAATTATAGTAAAGTGATTATTATTAACATTAGCAATGAAAAAGTAACAAAATATGTTTGAGAGACAAAGGGAGAGTGAGTTGATTTAACGTTTAAACTTTGATTAAGTGTTACGATTCTATAGCCTACTATTAATAGACTACTAATAACATTTAACGGAAATGCAAATCCTATCCTGTGCCAGTGTCATAACTATTACGTTTCGGTGTTTCAGCGATCAGAGAAAGATGTCAACCCTGATCCAAACAACGACACTGAAAAAGAGGGGAAAACACTTAGATTCAATCAGAGGAGGTGCTGTGAAGAAAATCTAACAAATGAATGTGGCTTAACTCCAGTATCCACTGAAGGAAAGTCTTTTTGAGCAGCCCCCCCGTGAACAACTTGTACAAGTACAACATTAATCCTAGGTGATTTAAATTGTACCTCGTGTGACAGTTATACTATGTTGCAAAGTAAAACCTATGTTCTTTGTGTGTGTGGTGTGTGGGTCATGTCTCTCTCTCTCTCTCCTATGGAAACGATCTAAGTTCAGCTAGCCTGCACATTTTAAAATACAATAACTTTGTTTTGTTGACTCAGAGACACAAACAAATCTCAAAGGATGAAGTGAAAGATATTTTCATAGATTTGTGAATTTTTTTCAGTGTAAAGGTTTCTTCGTTAACACAGGTGTGAGTTTTGACGAGGACAAGGCTGGAGATCACTCTGTCATTCTGATTGAGTTCGAATAACAGACTGGAAGCTTCAAAAGGAGGGTGGTGCTTGGAATCATTGTTCTTCCTCTGTCAACCATGGTTACCTGCAAGGAAACACGTGCCATCCTCATTGCTTTGCGCAAAAAGGGCTTCACAGGCAAGGAGATTGCTGCAAGTAAGATTGCACCTAAATCAACCATTTATCGGATCATCAAGAACTTCAAGGAGAGCGGTTCAATTATTGTGAAGAAGGCTTCAGGGCACCCAAGAAAGTCCAGCAAGCGCAAGGACCGTCTCCTAAAATTGATTCAGCTGTGGGATCGGGGCACCACCAGTACAGAGCTTGCTCAGGAATGGCAACAGGCAGGTGTGAGTGCATCTGCACGCACAGTGAGGAGAAGACTTTTGGTGGATGGCCTGGTGTCAAGAAGGGCAGCAAAAAAGCCACTTCTCTCCAGGAATAACATCAGGGAAAGACGGATATTCTGCAAAAGGTACAGGGATTGGACTGCTGAATTTTTTAAAAATTTTCTCTGATAAATCCCCTTTCCGATTGTTTGGGGTATCCGGAAAAAAGCTTGTCCGGAGAAGACAAGGTGAGCACTAACATCAGTCCTGTGTCATGCCAACAGTAAAGAATCCTGAGACCATTCATGTGTGGGGTTGCTTCTCAGCCAAGGGAGTGGGCTCACTCACAATTTTGCCGAAGAACACAGCCATGAATAAAGAATGGTACCAACACATCCTCCGAGAGCAACTTCTCCCAACCATCCAGGAACAGTTTGGTGACGAACAATGCCTTTTCCAGCATGATGGAGCACCTTGCCGTAAGACTAAGTGGCTCGGGGAACAAAACATTGTTATTTAATCCCATTGAGAACTTGTGGTCCTCAAGAGGCGGATGGACAAACAAAAACACACAAATTCTGACAAACTCCAAGCATTGATTATGCAAGAATGGGCTGCCATCAGTCAGGATGTGGCCCAGAAGTTAATTGACGTCATGCCAGGGTGGATTGCAGAGGTCTTGAAAAAGAACGGTCAACACTGAAAATATTGACTCTTTACATCAACGTCATGTAATTGTCAATAAAAGCCTTTGACACTTATGAAATGCTTGTAATTATACTTCGGTATTCTATAGTAACATCTGACAAAAATATCTAAAGACACTGAAGCAGCAAACTTTGTGGAAAATAATATTTGTGTCATTCTCAACTTTTGGCCATGACTGTATATTCATTTGAATCACAATAAAAATGATTTATTGGCTTTATTCTTGAATATAACTAATATAAGGGCATAGGTGACACTCTAATGAACATAAAAAAGCCTTTTAGGGAAATTGAATTGCTGTTTTATTATTTTGCTACTTTGAAAACGTGTCTTTGACCCATTGATCTGTTTATGAGTATATGGGTCATTCAGAGGTAGTTGTGTTTAGTTACTGTGGAGGAAGATATAGTGCTGTATTTTTAATTGATGTGTAACCATGGTTTTGTTTGTTTGAGTGTTTTACGTGTTGTGGGTTCCCAAACCCTCTCTCTCTCTCTCTCTCTCTCTCTCTCTCTCTCTCTGTCTCTCTCTCTCTCTCTCTCTCTCTCTCTCTCTCTCGGTCTCTCTCTCTCTCTCTCTCTCTCTCGGTCTCTCTCTCTCGGTCTCTCTCTCTCTCTCGGTCTCTCTCTCTCTCTCGGTCTCTCTCTCTCTCTCGGTCTCTCTCTCTCTCTCGGTCTCTCTCTCTCTCTCTCTCTCTCTCCTTCTCTCTCTCTCTCTCTCTCTCGGTCTCTCTCTCTCTCTCTCTCTCTCTCGGTCTCTCTCTCTCTCTCGGTCTCTCTCTCTCTCTCTCTCTCTCGGTCTCTCTCTCTCTCTCGGTCTCTCTCTCTCTCTTAGGAAGTGCAGCTCAGTTTCCACCTCATTTTGTTTTCAGTGTGCACATAGCCTGTCTTCTCTTGAAAGCCAGGTCTGTCTACGGCAACCTTTCTCAATAGCAAGGCTATGCTCCCTGAGTCTGTACATAGTCAAAGCTTTCCTTAAGTTTTGGTCAGTAACAGTGGTCAGTTATTCTGCCACTGTGTACTGTCTGTTTAGGGCCAAATAGCATTCTAGTTTGTTCAGTTTTTTGTTAATTCTTGGTTGATGAGGCAGACCCCAGAACTCACAACCATGAAGGGCAATGGGTTCTATAACTCACTCTCTCTTCTCTCCCTCTCTCCCCCTCCATCTCTCTCTCCCTCTCTCCCCGTACATCTCTCTCTCTCCCCCTCCATCTCTCTCTCCCTCTCTCCCCCTCCATCTCTCTCTCTTTCTCTCTCTCTCTTTCACTCTCTCTCTCTCTCTGTCTCTCTCTCTTTCTCTCTCTCTTTCTTTCTCTCTTTTAGTTTGCTAGAGCAGAGGTTCTCAGTTTTAGAGGCCAGGCACGTTAAGGAGCTCCAGGGTCTTCAGAGGGAGAGACAGCAGCTGCAGGACATGCTGGAGAGACAGAGGCGCCTGGTCACCCAGCTACAGGGAGAGCTGGGGACCTCCACACACAACAGCACACTACTGCAGAAACAGCAGGCTATACTGACTGACACAGTGCAGCAGCTGCTAGCCATGGTCACCCACTGCAATGGTGAGAGAGATCTACTGCGAATATGTTTGTTAAATGGAAGTAATGAAAGCATTTTATGAGATTTTCCACTGAGTATGGTTTTTAGTCCAGGATTAGGATAACCCATATTCATTATCCTGAATGCTATCCCTCTCTACCCAGTACATAGTCATTATCCTGAATGCTATCCCTCTCTACCCAGTACATAGTCATTATCCTGAATGATATCCCTCTCTACCCAGAAACATAGTCATTATCCTGAATGTTATCCCTCTCTACCCAGTACATAGTCATTATCCTGAATGCTATCCCTCTCTACCCAGAACCATAGTCATTATCCTGAATGCTATCCCCCTCTACCCAGATATACCCAGTACATAGTCATTATCCTGAATGCTATCCCTCTCTACCCAGTACATAGTCATTATCCTGAATGCCATCCCTCTCTACCCAGTACATAGTCATTATCCTGAATGCTATCCCTCTCTACCCAGTACATAGTCATTATCCTGAATGCTATCCCTCTCTACCCAGTACATAGTCATTATCCTGAATTCTATCCCTCTCTACCCAGTACATAGTCATTATCCTGAATGCTATCCCCCTCTACCCAGATATACCCAGTACATAGTCATTATCCTGAATGCTATCCCCCTCTACCCAGTACATAGTCATTATCCTGAATGCTATCCCCATCTACCCAGATATACAGAGTACATAGTCATTATCCTGAATGCTATCCCCCTCTACCCAGTACATAGTCATTATCCTGAATGCTACCCCTCTCTACCCAGATATACCCAGTACATAGTCATTATCCTGAATGCTATCCCTCTCTACCCAGATATACCCAGTACATAGTCATTATCCTGAATGCTATCCATCTCTACCCAGATATACCCAGTACATAGTAATTATCCTGAATGCTATCCCCATCTACCCAGATATACCCAGTACATAGTCATTATCGTGAATGCTTACCCTCTCTACCAGAACATAGTCATTATCCTGAATGCTATCCCTCTCTACCCAGATATACCCAGTACATAGTCATTATCCTGAATGCTATTCCTCTCTATCCAGATATACCCAGTACATAGTCATTATCCTGAATGCTATCCCCCTCTACCCAGAAATACCCAGTATATAGTCATTATTCTGAATCATGTCCCTCTCTACCCAGTACATAGTCATTATCCTGAAAGCTTTCCCTCTCTACCCAGTACATAGTCATTATCCTGAATGCTATCCCTCTCTACCCAGTACATTGTCATTATCCTGAATGCTATCCCTCTCTACCCAGTACATAGTCATTGTCCTGAATGCTATCCATCTCTACCCAGTACATAGACATTATCCTGAATGCTACCCCTCTCTACCCAGGACATAGCAATTACCCAGAATGCTATCCCTCTCTACCCAGATCCATAGTCATTATCCTGAATGCAATCCCTCTCTACCCAGAACCATAGTCATTATCCTGAATGCTATCCCCCTCTACCCAGATATACCCAGTACATAGTCATTATCCTGAATGCTATCCCTCTCTACCCAGTACATAGTCATTATCATGAATGCTATCCCTCTCTACCCAGATATACCCAGTACATAGTCATTATCCTGAATGCTATCCCTCTCTACCCAGTACATAGTCATTATCCTGAATGCTATCCCTTTCTACCCAGTACATAGTCATTATCCTGAATGCTACCCCTCTCTACCCAGTACATAGTCATTTTCCTGAATGTTAACCCCCTCTACCCAGTACATAGTCATTATCCTGAATGCTATCCCTCTCTACCCAGAACCATAGTCATTATCCTGAATGCTATCCCTCTCTACCCAGAACCATAGTCATTATCCTGAATGCTATCCCTCTCTACCCAGAACCATAGTCATTATCCTGAATGCTACCCCCCTCTACCCAGTACATAGTCATTATCCTGAATTCTATCCCTCTCTACCCAGTACATAGTCATTATCCTGAATGCTATCCCTCTCTACCCAGTACATAGTCATTATCCTGAATGCTATCCCCCTCTACCCAGAACATAGTCATTATCCTGAATGCTATCCCTCTCTACCCAGAAATACCCAGTACATAGTCATTATCCTGAATGCTATCCCTCTCTACCCAGAACCATAGTCATTATCCTGAATGCTATCCCTCTCTACCCAGATATACCCAGTACATAGTCATTATCCTGAATTCTATCCCTCTCTACCCAGAACCATAGTCATTATTCTGAATGCTATCCCTCTCTACCCAGATATACCCACTACACCCAAGGAGGAGCCAGTGATCTTCAGAAACTGTGCTGAAATCTTCAGATCTGGGCTCACAGAGAATGGTGTCCACAGCATACGACCCCCCAACTCTACCCGCACAGTTAAGGTAAAGGGTTACGACCCCCAACTCTACCCTCACAGATAAGGTAAGGGGTTACGACCCCCCAACTCTACCCTCACAGATAAGGTAAGGGGTTACGACCCCCCAACTCTACCCGCACAGTTAAGGTAAAGGGTTACGACCCCCAACTCTACCCTCACAGATAAGGTAAGGGGTTACGACCCCCCAACTCTACCCACACAGATAAGGTAAGGGGTTACGACCCCCCAACTCTACCCGCACAGTTAAGGTAAAGGGTTACGACCCCCAACTCTACCCTCACAGATAAGGTAAGGGGTTACGACCCCCCAACTCTACCCTCACAGATAAGGTAAGGGGTTACGACCCCCCAACTCTACCCGCACAGTTAAGGTAAAGGGTTACGACCCCCAACTCTACCCACACAGTTAAGGTAAGGGGTTAGGACCCCCAAACTCAACCCAGAGAGTTAAGGGGTTACGACCCCCCCAACACTACCTGCACAGTTAAGGTAAAGGGTTACGACCTCCAACTCTACGCGCATAGTTAAGGGAAGGGGTTACGACCCTCCAACTCTACCCATATAGTTAAGGTAAGGGGTTACGACCCTCCAACTCTACCCACACAGTTAAGGTAAGGGGTTACGACCCCACAACTCATTACGTCCTGGAAAGAATGACAGAGTGTTTTAATGTAGTACATTAGAGAGGGGGGAGAATGACAGAGGGTTTTAATGTAGTACATTAGAGAGGGGGGAGAATGACAGAGGGCTTTAATGTAATACATTAGAGAGGGGGAGAATGACAGAGGGCTTTAATGTAATACATTAGGGAGGGGGAGAATGACAGAGGGTTTTAATGTAATACATTAGAGAGGGGGGAGAATGACAGAGGGTTTTAATGTAATACATTAGAGAGGGGGGGAGAATGACAGAGGGTTTTAATGTAATACATTAGAGAGGGGGGAGAATGACAGAGGGTTTTAATGTAATACATTAGAGAGGGGGGAGAATGACAGAGGGTTTTAATGTAATACATTAGAGAGGGGGGGAGAATGACAGAGGGTTTTAATGTGATACATTAGAGAGGGGGGAGAATGACAGAGGGTTTTAATGTAATACATTAGAGAGGGGGGAGAATGACAGTGTTTTAATGTGATACATTAGAGAGGGGGGAGAATGACAGTGTTTTAATGTGATACATTAGAGAGGGGGGAGAATGACAGAGGGTTTTAATGTAATACATTAGAGAGGGGGAGAATGGCCGAGTGGAAATGTCTGAGAACGCTACAATCAACAAGAGGCCCAGTCCAGCCACTCTCCGCTCTCACAGTCTGAAGACAAGACACATCGCTGGCACAGACTTAGAGAGGCCTGGACCTCTGTTCAGAGAAAATACTGTTGAAATTGGTGTTTTGTTATTCATAGCTTTTTCACAAACTCTACTTTCTCTCTCTCTCTCTCTGTCTCTCTCTCTCTCTGTCTGTCTCTCTCTCTGCCTCTGTCTCTCTCTCTGTCTCTCTCTCTGTACTGACCAGGGACCATTGGGTACAGGGTACTATTTGCGTCACACCAGCTGCGTCACCCCGGTGCTTTCAATCTCTGTCTGCCATCCAACCATTAAGCTTCATGGCACACACACACACTCTCTCTCTCTCTCTCTCTCTCTCTCTCTCTCTCTCTCTCTCTCTCTCTCTCTCTCTCTCTCTCTCTCTCTCTCTCTCTCTCTCTCTCTCTCTCTCTCTCTCTCTCTCTCTCTCTCTCTCTCTCTCTCTCGGTCTCTCTCTCGGTCTCTCTCTCGGTCTCTCTCTCGGTCTCTCTCTCTCTCTCTCTCGGTCTCTCTCTCTCTCTCTCTCGGTCTCTCTCTCTCTCTCGGTCTCTCTCTCTCTCTCGGTCTCTCTCTCTCTCTCGGTCTCTCTCTCTCGGTCTCTCTCTCTCGGTCTCTCTCTCTCTCTCTCTCTCTCTCTCTCTCTCTCTCTCTCTCTCTCTCTCTCGGTCTCTCTCTCTCTCTCGGTCTCTCTCTCTCTCTCTCGGTCTCTCTCTCTCTCTCGGTCTCTCTCTCTCTCTCGGTCTCTCTCTCTCGGTCTCTCTCTCTCGGTCTCTCTCTCTCGTTCTCTCTCTCTGTCTCTCTCTCGGTCTCTCTCTCTCGGTCTCTCTCTCTCGGTCTCTCTCTCTCTTTCTTTCTTTCTTTCTTTCTTTTGCCCCATGCCAGGCAGCAAGCTGGGTGACTGCTGCAGTAATCTGGAGCAGGTTTCAATTGCCCTATTCTTAATATAGAGTGTGTGTTTAAATGTGTGCGTCTGTTTGTGTGTAACGGGGCCCGATGAGACAAAATCACATATTTGTGTGAGATGCAGTTGGAAGGACTGAGCCGTCTGTGATGATCAAACGACTGACTAGTGAAAACAAACCGCTGTGACAAAGTGAGTTTTTCTGGCGTGGAGGTTTTAATCAACACACAAATGGCATGGACGTTTAGCAAATTTAAAACGTTTAATCACCAGTTGCTTTCTAAAAAAAGCCTCTCGTAAACCTGGCCAGGGTATAATAAACGCCCTGGTCGTTGACGCATTTTGACGCTGCCATGGTTACCAGCTATATAACAGCTTGTTGGTCATTTTTGATTATCTTGTTCCACAGATATCATCGTTGGTTTGAACTTCATGAAATACACACATTACTGACATTCTAACACAGTTATAAAGTTAGAATATAAAACAGGATATTAGATAAGGATGCTGATGTAATCCTGTACAATTATATTTATTTATATCATATATTATATCATATTTAATGAAAATAAAATTTCTTTGAGGAAAAATAAAACACATACCCCAAAAAATACAACAACAATTGCACATGCTTACCAGCGTAAAATCATTTTAAAAACGTTATTTCTATGAAATGTGATGAGCTGGCGGCAGCATTATAACACAATAGATCCTGAATGGCTCTGTCTTATGCCTGTGACTATATCCAGGACAGAACTGGTCAGCACAATCCAATGCCCTCTTTAGGGAATTGGATTTCTTCCAAAATAATCTATTTAAAAACCTATTTAGAAATCTATTTAAAAACCTATTTAAAAAATCTATTTCAGGTCCCATGGTCTGAATTCAGAATATTGGTTAAAAGAACCTAGGACCACAGTCTTGGTGTGAAAATCGTACAATTCGTCCAACAATGACACGCCATCCCCTTAAGTAGTGAAATAGTGTACTTCTGTTGAACAGGGACGATAGGTTGCTCATCAAAAGTAATGCATTTTAGACGGTACAAGGTGCATTTGGGACTAAGCCCTGGTCTTGTCAGATAATAACCGTAGTATATTCTTATTTTCTTTTTCCAAGTTTTCGGTAAAAAGGCTCCGACGTATTTGACCTTGCATGGGGAATGGAGGACTCCTCTGGGAAAGAACTGGAAACGCTGAGCACATTTCTCATAGAGAGAACACACAGGGAAGTTGTCCACCTCTGCCACAGGTGGTGTGTCTCCACTGTAGGGGTCTGGGATTTAGACGGAATGTTGTTTTGTATCCTAGCAACGCAAACACACAGAAGGTTTTGTTGTGGTCATTTGAGTAAAGTTGGGTTCTGGACTTCAGAGATGTTACTGTTGTGTCAATATGATGTCAATATGATGTTAATATGATGGCAATATACTTTACCTCCCTTATCTCACCTCATTTGCTCACATTGTATATAGACTTATTTTTCTATTGTATTATTGACTGTATGTTTGTTTTACTCCATGTGTAACTCTGTGTTGTTGTTTGTGTCGCACTCCTTTGCTTTATCTTGGCCAGGTCGCAATTGTAAATGAGAACTTGTTCTTAACTGGCCTACCTGGTTAAATAAAGGGGAAATAAATAAAATATGATACTGTGATGTCAATATGATGTTACTATGACGTCAGTATGATGTCTGTATGATGTTACCATGATGTTACTATGATGTTACTATGATGTCAATATGATGTCAATCTGATGTTGCTATGATGTCAATATGGTGTTACTGTGATGTTACTATGCTGTTACTATGATGTTACTATGCTGTCAATATGGTGTTACTATGATGTTACTATGCTGTTACTATGGTGTTACTATGATGTCACTATGATGTCAATATGGTGTTACTATGATGTTACTATGCTGTTACTATGATGTTACTATGCTGTCAATATGGTGTTACTATGATGTTACTATGCTGTTACTATGGTGTTACTATGATGTCACTATGATGTTACTATGGTGTTACTATGATGTTACTATGCTGTTACTATGGTGTTACTATGATGTCACTATGATGTAAATATGATGTCACTATGATCAATCAATCAATTAAAATTATTTTTAGAGCCCTTCTTACATCAGCTGATGTCTCAAAGTGCTGTACAGAAATCCAGCCTAAAACCCCAAACAGCAAGCAATGCAGGTGTAGATGCACAGTGGCTAGGAAAAACTCCCTAGAAAGGCCAGAACCTAGGAAGAAACCTAGAGAGGAACCAGGCTATGAGGGGTGGCCAGTCCTCTTCTGGTGGAAATTATAACAGAACATGGCCAATATGTTCAAATGTTCATAGATGACCAGCATGGTCAAATAATAATAATCACAGTGGTTGTAGAGGGTGCAGCAAGTCAGCACCTCAGGAGTAAATGTCAGTTGGCTTTTCATAGCCGATCATTCAGAGTATCTCTACCGCTCCTGCTGTCTCTAGAGAGTTGAAAACAGCAGGTCTGGGACAGGTAGCATGTCCGGTGAACAGGTCAGGGTTCCATAGCCGCAGGCAGAACAGTTGAAACTGGAGCAGCAGCACGGCCAGGTGGACTGGGGACAGCAAGGAGTCATCAGACCAGGTAGTCCTGAGGCATGGTCCTAGGGCTCAGGTCCTCAGAAAGAAGAGAAAGATAGAGAGAGAGATAGAAAGAGTGAATTAGAGGGAGCATACTTAAATTCACACAGGACACCGGAGAAGACAGGAGAAATACTCCAGATATAACAGACTGATCCTAGCCCCCCGAAACAAACTATTGCAGCATAAATACTGGAGGCTGAGACAGGAGGGGTCAGGAGACACTGTGGCCCCGTCCGATAATACCCCCGGACAGGGCCAACCAGGCAGGATATAACCCCACCCACTTTGCCAAAACACAGCCCAGAACACCACTAGAAGGGTATCTTCAACCACCAACTTACAATCCTGAGACAAGGCCGAGTATAGCCCACGAAGATCTCCCCCGCGGCACCAACCCAAGGGGGGGCGCCAACCCAGACAGGAAGATCACGTCAGTAACTCAACCCACTCAAGTGACGCACCCCTCCTAGGGACAGCAAGGAAGAGCACCAGTAAGCCAGTGACTCAGCCCCTGTAATAGGGTTAGAGGCAGAGAATCCCAGTGGAGAGAGGGGAACCGGCCAGGCAGAGACAGCAAGGGCGGTTCGTTGCTCCAATGTCTTTGGGTCCTGGTCAACAGTAGTGCACTATGGGTCCTGGTCAGAAGCAATGCACTCTGGGTACTGGTCAACAGTAGTTTACTATATTGAAAATAGTGTGCCATTGTGGTGTAGTGCTGGTCACTGACTCTAGGATTCTTCCCCCTTCACTCCCACTAGGGGAGAAGAGAACATTCTGACAGGATGTAGTGCTGGGATTCTTCCCCCTTCACTCCCACTAGAGAGAAGAGAACATTCTGACAGGATGTAGTGCTGGATTCTTCCCCCTTCACTCCCACTAGAGAGAAGAGAACATTCTGACAGGATGTTGTGCTGGATTCTTCCCCCTTCACTCCCACTAGGGAGAAGAGAACATTCTGACAGGATGTTGTGCTGGATTCTTCCCCCTTCACTCCCACTAGGGAGAAGAGAACATTCTGACAGGATGTAGTGCTAGGATTCTTCCCCCTTCACTCCCACTAGGGAGAAGAGAACATTCTGACAGGATGTAGTGCTAGGATTCTTCCCCCTTCACTCCCACTAGGGAGAAGAGAACATTCTGACAGGATGTAGTGCTAGGATTCTTCCCCCTTCACTCCCACTAGGGAGAAGAGAACATTCTGACAGGATGTTCTCACCATCCCACCTGGGTCACATGACAACCCCAGAATACCATGTTCCCTCCTTCCCTCAGGCTTCTGAGACAACTTTAAAACTATATTTCCTACCCCTTCTGGTGTCAGGATTTCCTCCCTCACTCTCTCCCCTCTCTCCACCATTCTCCTGTCGTTCCCCTTTTACGATGGAGATTTTCAGTTTATCATCCCTGTTTGTTGAAGGTAACAGGGAAGACAGAAGCCAGGCAGCCCGACAGGCAGCCCGGCAGGCAGCCCCTGTGAGTCTGTGCGTAGGTCGTCTTAATTGAAACACTTAGAGAAAGAGAGTTTCATCAATGTCGCCTGAGTTCTTCAGCAAAAATTTGAATTATAGTTGGATAAAAGTAGATAAACTTGGATTTTTTTTTCTCTCACAAGGCTTTATACAGGATACTACCCTTTACATCAAAACCTTCAAATCAAATCCATACATTAAACCTTGATTTTGGACAAAATTACCTGAGTGGATTCTTACTTCCAAGTATTATCTAGAGAAAACATACACTGCTCTAAGAAATAAAGGGAACACTTAAACAACACAATGTAACTCCAAGTCAATCACACTTCTGGGAAATCAAACTGTCCACTTAGGAAGCAACACTGATTGACAATAAATTTCTGCTGTTGTGCAAATGGAATAGACAAAAGGTGGAAATTATAGGCAATTAGTAAGACACCCCCAATAAAGGAGTGGTTCTGCAGGTGGTGACCACAGACCACTTCTCAGTTCCTATGCTTCCTGGCTGATGTTTTGGTCACTTTTGAATGCTGGCGGTGCTCTCACTCTAGTGGTAGCATGAGACGGAGTCTACAACCCACACAAGTGGCTCAGGTAGTGCAGTTCATCCAGGATGGCACATCAATGCGAGCTGTGGCAAAAAGGTTTGCTGTGTCTGTCAGCGTAGTGTCCAGAGCATGGAGGCGCTACCAGGAGACAGGCCAGTACATCAGGAGACGTGGAGGAGGCCGTAGGAGGGCAACAACCCAGCAGCAGGACCGCTACCTCCGCCTTTGTGCCAGGAGGTGCACTGCCAGAGCCCTGCAAAATGACCTCCAGCAGGCCACAAATGTGCATTGGCACAATTGGCATAGCGTCGTCCGGGTTAGGGAGGGTTTGGCCGGTAGGGATATCGCAGTGCTAGCTGCGCCACCAGAGTCTCTGGGTTCGCGCCCAGGCTCTGTCGCAGCCGGCCGCAACCGGGAGGTCCGTGGGGCGACGCACAATTGGCATAGCGTTGTCCGGGTTAGGGAAGGTTTGGCCGGTAGGGATATCCTTGTCTCAGTATGTAAAAATGTCATAAAATGTATGCACTCTACTGTAAGTCGCTCTGGATAAGAGCGCCTGCTAAATGACGTAAATGTAATGTAAAATGTACTTCTGAAGACAAAAAGTAAAAGACAATAATCTCTAGTTAATTTAGTTATATAATGTAACGATCGTTGTTGGAAGGATTTGTTCTTTAACTGACCTGCCTAGTTAAATAAAGGTCAAATAAATATATTTTAGAGAGAAGAGAGAGCAAGCTCTGTGTGACCAGAGGTATTCCTAGCGAAAACATTGAGTGATAAACCTTTACATACAGCAGACACTCATATAGATGTCATGGGCCCTGTTCAGGTGTTCTGTAACCAGAAGTGGGTTTACCTGTTCACGTGTACTGTAACCAGAAGTGGGTTTACCTGTTCAGGTGTTCTGTAACCAGAAGTGGGTTTACCTGTTCAGGTGTTCTGTAACCAGAAGTGGGTTTACCTCTACAGGTGTTCTGTAACCAGAAGTGGGTTTACCTGTTCAGGTGTTCTGTAACCAGAAGTGGGTTTACCTCTACAGGTGTTCTGTAACCAGAAGTGGGTTTACCTGTTCAGGTGTTCTGTAACCAGAAGTGGGTTTACCTCCACAGGTGTTCTGTGATATGAAGACGAGAGGTGGGGGCTGGACCGTGCTGCAGCATCGTAGAGACGGAGCTGTGGATTTCCACCGTGGATGGAAGGATTACAAGATGGTATGTTCACTAGAACCTAAGACAAGATGGTATGTTCACTAGAACCTAAACACAAGATGGTATGTTCACTAGAACCTAAACACAAGATGGTATGTTCACTAGAACCTAACACAAGATGGTATGTTCACTAGAACTTAAACACAATATGGTATGTTCACTAGAACCTAAACACAAGATGGTATGTTCACTAGAACCTAACACAAGATGGTATGTTCACTAGAACCTAAACACAAGATGGTATGTTCACTAGAACCTAACACAAGATGGTATGTTCACTAGAACCTAAACACAAGATGGTATGTTCACTAGAACCTAACACAAGATGGTACGTTCACTAGAACCTAACACAAGATGGTACGTTCACTAGAACCTTAACACAAGATGGTATGTTCACTAGAACCTAAACACAAGATGGTATGTTCACTAGAACCTAAACACAAGATGGTATGTTCACTAGAACCTAAACACAAGATGGTATGTTCACTAGAACCTAACACAAGATGGTATGTTCACTAGAACCTAACACAAGATGGTATGTTCACTAGAACCTAACACAAGATGGTATGTTCACTAGAACCTAAACACAAGATGGTACGTTCACTAGAACCTAAACACAAGATGGTATGTTCACTAGAAGTCTTCTTTGGTAGGTCATTGTCAGCGGAGACCTCTTCTGTATTTCATTGAAATAGTTGACCACGAGGCAGGAGTGTCTGTTAAGGAAGAATATTTTAGACAACGTTCATCTCAACACCAGTACAGCATGTTTACAGGGTATCTGGATGTCAGTAACATATCTAATATCATTTGTGTTGATGAAGTCAGACCTGTTTCCCCCCAGTATTTGAACACGGGGAAACTCTCAGGGTGTCTGGTAGAATGTCATCTATCTAGTTTGGGCAATTTTTTTGTGATTGTAATTCAAAAGCAAGATCTCTGAATCAAAGGGGCAGTGTTATAACATTATGTCAGATCAGGAGGGGTGGATAGGGGTTAGGATTGGAGAGGTGTGGGATACAGACAGAGGATTGGATAGGATTGGGGAGGTGTGGGTTACAGACAGAGGATTGGGGAGGTGTGGGTTACAGACAGAGGATTGGATAGGATTGGAGAGGTGTGGGTTACAGACAGAGGATTGGGGAGGTGTGGGTTACAGACAGAGGATTGGATAGGATTGGAGAGGTGTGGGATACAGACAGAGGTTTGGATAGGAGTGGAGAGGTGTGGGTTACAGACAGAGGGTTGGATAGGGGATAGGATTGGAGAGGTGTGCGATACAGACAGATCTGTGACCCTGGATATTTTGATAGTTGTTTCACCTGCACTCTCTCTGTCACTCCCTGCTCTGTGTCCGACCTCCACACACAATCATCACACATTAGAGACACACACACACACTCCGATCCCCTCACACATCACATACTCCCCTCATACACCCTGAGATCACACACTCACATCAGTCAATTCAGACCGACTGACCTTTCTGATTTGTTCAGGAGAGCCCACCATGTGGAGTGCTGGGGGTCCATAGGGCTCAGGTCCAACGTAGTGCACTACATAGGGAATAGGGTTCCATAGGGCTCTGGTCTAAAGTAGTGCACTATATAGGGAATAGGGTTCTATAGGGCTCTGGCCTAAAGTAGTACACTACATAGGGAATAGGGTTCCATAGGGCTCTGGTCTAAAGTAGTGCACTACATAGGGAATAGGGTTCCATAGGGCTCTGGTCTAAAGTAGTGCACTACATAGGGAATAGGGTTCCATAGGGCTCTGGTCTAAAGTAGTGCACTACATAGGGAATAGGGTTCCATAGGGCTCTGGTCTAAAGTAGTGCACTATATAGGGAATAGGGTTCTATAGGGCTCTGGCCTAAAGTAGTGCACTACATAGGGAATAGGGTTCCATAGGGCTCTGGTCTAAAGTAGTGCACTATGTAGGGAATAGGATGCCATTTGGGACTCATTAACAGTGTTGTCCTGTAACGGCTTTCCTCCTCCTCTTCATCCGAAGAGGAGGAGCAGGGATTTGACCAAAACGCAGCGTTTGAATAAGACATAATGAATTTATTTAAAGACGAAGACGAACACGAAAAAACACTTGGAAAATTACAAAACAAATAAACGACGTAGACAGACCTGGACGACGAACTTACATGAAACACGAAGAACGCATGAACAGGGAAAACTGACTACATAAAAGAACGAACATATAAACAAACCGAAAACAGTCCCGTGTGGCGCAACGACATACACAGACACAGGAGACAACCACCCACAACAAACAGTGTGAAACAACCTACCTTAATATGACTCTCAATCAGAGGAAATGAAAAACACCTGCCTCTAATTGAGAGCCATATTAGGTCACCCTTAAACAAACGTAGAAACAGAAAACATAGACTGCCCACCCAAACTCACGTCCTGACCAACTAACACATACAAAAACTAACAGAAACAGGTCAGGAACGTGACATGATCAATACTCAACACAAACCTATCTTTAATGTTCTCACTGCCTTTCAAAAGTCATGATAAACAGAAACTACACACGGAAGTTAATGTTTCTCATTGAGATCCTTGACTTAAATTACAGTCTGAGGATATGAGAGGTTCTGCTCTGTGTTGTTGATTGAATCGCCACAGTTCGGTTAAGAAATGTAATACTCAGAGGACAGCCACCACAGCGCAAAAGAGATTTTCAAATAGTTTTTTAGGAAGAGTATTTTCACAAGTGGATGATAAATATTTGTCCCCAGTTGGAGCGTGGGAGTATGGGCCTCTGTAGAGTGAAGATAACTTGTGTCTGTGTGTCTGTGTGTCTGTCTGTGTGTGTGTGTGTCTGTGTGTGTGTGTGTGTGTGCATCTGTGTGTCTGTGTGTCTGTATGTGTGTGTCTGTGTGTGTCGTGTTGTCTGTGTGTGTCTGTATGTGTGTGTCTGTGTGTGTGTGTGTGTGTGTGTGTGTGTGTGTGTGTCTGTGTCTCTCTGTATGTGTGTCGTGTTGTCTGTGTGTATCTGTGTCTGTCTGTGTGTGTCTGTGTGTGTGTGTGTCTGTGTGTGTGTGTGTGTGTGTGTCTGTGTCTGTGTGTGTCTGTGTGTGTGTGTGTCTGTGTGTGTGTGTGTGTGTGTGTGTGTGTGTCTGTGTGTGTGTGTCTGTGTCTGTGTGTGTGTGTGTCTGTGTGTGTGTGTGTCTGTGTGTGTGTGTCTGTGTGTGTGTCTGTGTGTGTCTGTGTGTGTGTGTCTGTGTCTGTGTGTGTGTGTCTGTGTGTGTGTGTCTGTGTGTGTGTGTGTCTGTGTGTGTGTGTGTCTGTGTCTGTGTGTGTCTGTGTGTGTCTGTGTGTGTGTGTGTCTATGTGTGTGTCTGTGTGTGTCTGTGTGTGTGTGTGTCTGTGTGTGTCTGTGTGTCTGTCTGTACAGTATGTTTGTGTGTGTGTGTGTCTGTCTGTGTGTGTCTGTGTGTGTGTGTTGAATGTTTGACTGCCCAAACTGACCACACAATGTCCAACGTTACGGTAATATCAAGCATTCTGGCCAGATAATAAACACTCCCAGACCTCATTCATATCTTCACGTTCACGTAAGAGCAATAACAGACAACGGCTGTGCCAGCCAGAGACCACAGAGAGAGAATGTATCTCTCTGGTACAAGTGGGACGGTAGCGTCTCATCTCGACAACAGCCAGTGAAATTGCAGGGCGCCAATTAAAAAAAAACAGAAATCCCATAATTAAAATTCCTCAAACATACAAGTATTATACACCATTTTGAATATAAACTTCTTGTAAATCCAACCAGAGTGTCCGATTTCAAAAAGGCTTTACTGCAAAAGCACACCATGCGATTATGTTAGGTCAGCACCTAGCCACAGAAACCCATACAGCCATTTTCCAGCCAAGAAGAGGGCTCACAAAAGTCAGAAAGAGTATTAAAATGAATCTCTGACCTTTAATGATCTTTATCTGATGGCACTCCCAGGTCTCCATGTTAGACAACAAATTTTCGTTTTGTTTGATAAAGTTCATCTTTATGTCCAAATACCTCCTTTTTGTTTGCGCGTTTAGTCCTGTAATCCAAATGCACAATGCGCGGGCACTAAGTCCAGACGAAAAGTCTAAATAGTTCCATTACAGTTTGTAGAAACATGTCAAATGATGTATAGAATCAATCTTTAGGATGTTTTTATCATAAATCTTCAATAATATTCCAACCGGACAATTCCTTTGTCTTTAAAAATGAAAGGGAACGGAGCTCGTGCCCACGGCCGCGCGCGTGACTAAACTAAAGGCTTTCAACCAGACCACTGGTTCAAATAGCTCTTATTCGCACCCCCTTCACAGTAGAAGCCTGAAACAACGTTCTAAAGACTGTTGACATCTAGTGGAAGCCCTAGGAAGTGCAATCTGACCCCATAGACACAGTATATTGGATAGGCAATCACTTGAAAAACTACAAACCTCAGATTTCCCACTTCCTGGATGGATTTTATTCAGGTTTTCACCTGCCATATCAGTTATGTTCTACCCACAGACATTATTTTAACAGTTTTGGAAACTTTAGAGTGTTTTCTATCCAAATCTACCAATTATATGCAAATCCTAGCTTCTGGGCCTGAGTAGCAGGCAGTTTAATTTGGTGCCGCTTTTCATCCAAAATTCTGAATGCTGCCCCCTACCCTAGTGAAGTTAACCTCTTATAGCTCCCTTAAGCGCGAATCCCGCTCGAATCCTGTTAGCGGGATAGATTTGACAACATCCATTGAAATTGCAGAGCTCCAAATTCAAACTACAGAAATTTAAATATTCAACATTCACGAAAATAAAAGTGTAATACAATGAAAATAAAGCTTAACTTCTTGTTAATCCAGCCACGGTGTCAGATTTCAAAAAGGCTTTACGGCGAGAGCACACCATGCGATTATCTGAGGACAGCGCCCCGCATACAAAATGACAACATGAACATGAAAACCACTTTCAACCAGGCAGGTGCGACACGAAAGTCAGAAATAACGATATAATAAATGCCTTACCTTTGAAGATCTTCATCTTTTTGCAATCTCAAATGTCTCCGTGACACAATGAATGATTGTTTTGTTCGATAAATTCCTTCTTTATATCCCCAAAATGTAAATTTATTTGGCGCATTTGATTCAGAAATACACCCGTTCCAACTCGCCCAATATGACTACAAAGTATCTAATAAGTTACCTGTAAACTTGGTCCAAACATTTCAAACAACATTCCTAATCCAACCTCAGGTATCTTAAAATGTAAATAAATGATAAAATTTAAGATGGAATAATCTGTTTCCAATACCAAAGAAAAATAACACAGAGTGCGCTCCTGTTCACGAGCAACAAAAGACTAAAGCCCTTCAGGGTGACACGTACAAAGAGCAGCACTACTCCTTCATTACTCAAAAGAAAAACATCGACAAAATTCTAAAGACTGTTGACATCTAGTGGAAGCCATAGGAACTGCAATCTGGGCCCTAAATAATCAGGATTCCCATTGAAATATGGAAAAACACAATGACCTCAAATAATTTTTTCCCTGGTTGGATTGTGCTCGGGGTTTCACCTGCCAAATAAGTTATTTTATACTCACAGTCATTATTCTAACAGTTTTAGAAACTTCAGAGTGTTTCCTATCCACATCTACCATTAAATGCATATCCTAGCTTCTGGGCCTGAGTAACAGGCAGTTTACTTTGGGCACGCTTTTCATACGGACGTGAAAATACTGCCCCCTAGCCCGAATAAGTTTTAAGGTGCTCCAAAGCTTTTTACTATCATTCTTTATTTCATTTATCTTTGTTTCATCGTGTAGTTTCTTCTTTTTTTCAGTTTAGTCAAATGATTTCTCAATTTGCAATAAGTTTGCCAATCGGTTGTGCAGCCAGACTTATTTGGTCAGGGCATGCAGCATGGTCAGGGCAGGCAGCATGGTCAGGGCAGGCAGCATGGTCAGGGCATGCAGTATGGTCAGGGCAGGCAGCATGGTCAGGCAGGCAGCATGGTCAGGGCAGGCAGTATGGTCAGGGCAGGCAGTATGGTCAGGGCAGGCAGTATGGTCAGGGCAGGCAGCATGGTCAGGGCAGGCAGCATGGTCAGGGCATGCAGCATGGTCAGGGCAGGCAGCATGGTCAGGGCAGGCAGCATGGTCAGGGCAGGCAGCATGGTCAGGGCAGGCAGCATGGTCAGGGCATGCAGTATGGTCAGGGCAGGCAGCATGGTCAGGGCAGGCAGCATGGTCAGGGCAGGCAGCATGGTCAGGGCATGCAGTATGGTCAGGGCAGGCAGCATGGTCAGGCAGGCAGCATGGTCAGGGCAGGCAGCATGGTCAGGGCAGGCAGAATGGTCAGGGCAGGCAGCATGGTCAGGGCAGGCAGTATGGTCAGGGCAGGCAGTATGGTCAGGGCAGGCAGTATGGTCAGGGCAGGCAGTATGGTCAGGCAGGCAGAATGGTCAGGGCAGGCAGCATGGTCAGGGCAGGCAGTATGGTCAGGCAGGCAGCATGGTCAGGGCAGGCAGCATGGTCAGGGCAGGCATTATGGTCAGGCAGGCTTGAGGTCAGGGTAGGCAGAATGGTCAGGCAGGCGGGTTCAGAGTCAAGGCAGGCAAGGGTCAAAATCGGGAGGACTAGCAAACAGAGAAAATGAAAAATCAGGCCCACAGAGTAACACGCTGGTTGACTTGACAAATCAAGACAAACTGGCAAAGACAGACAACACAGGTATAAATACCCAGGGGATTATGGGGAAGATGGGTGACACCTGGAGGGGGTGGAGACCAGCACAAGGACAGGTGAAACAGACCAGGGTGTGACAGTTACTCCTCATTACACACCACACAAAAGCAAATGTTCTTTACATCATCATATCTGGCCCTGTGTCCTCTCTGATCCACTGTGAGCAGCTCACCCTGTTAGCCCTGAGGTGGTATGCCCTAGTAGGAAGTCCACTGTGTGCAGCTCACCCTGTTAGCACTGAGGTGGTGTGCCCTAGTAGGAAGTCCAATGTGCACACAGTGGAATTCCTACTAGGGCACACCGGCTCAGTGCTAACAGGGTGAGCTGCACACAGTGGACTTCCTGCTAGGGCATACCACCTCAGGGCTAACAGGGTGAGCTGCACACAGTGGACTTCCTACTAGGGCATACCACCTCAGGGCTAACAGGGTGAGCTGCTCACAGTGGACTTCCTACTAGGACACACCGCCTCAGGGCTAACAGGGTGAGCTGCTCACAGTGGACTTCCTGCTAGGGCATACCACCTCAGGGCTAACAGGGTGAGCTGCTCACATTGGACTTCCTACTAGGGCACACCACCTCAGTGCTAACAGGGTGAGCTGCTCACATTGGACTTCCTACTAGGGCACACCACCTCAGTGCTAACAGGGTGAGCTGCTCACAGTGGACTTCCTACTAGGGCACACCACCTCAGTGCTAACAGGGTGAGCTGCACACAGTGGAATTCCTACTAGGGCACACCGGCTCAGTGCTAACAGGGTGAGCTGCTCACAGTGGACTTCCTACTAGGGCACACCACCTCAGTGCTAACAGGGTGAGCTGCTCACAGTGGACTTCCTACTAGGGCACACCACCTCAGGGCTAACAGGGTGAGCTGCTCACAGTGGACTTCCTACTAGGGCACACCACCTCAGTGCTAACAGGGTGAGCTGCTCACATTGGACTTCCTACTAGGGCACACCACCTCAGTGCTAACAGGGTGAGCTGCTCACATTGGACTTCCTACTAGGGCACACCACCTCAGTGCTAACAGGGTGAGCTGCTCACATTGGACTTCCTACTAGGGCACACCACCTCAGTGCTAACAGGGTGAGCTGCTCACATTGGACTTCCTACTAGGGCACACCACCTCAGTGCTAACAGGGTGAGCTGCACACAGTGGAATTCCTACTAGGGCACACCGCCTCAGTGCTAACAGGGTGAGCTGCTCACATTGGACTTCCTACTAGGGCACACCACCTCAGTGCTAACAGGGTGAGCTGCACACAGTGGAATTCCTACTAGGGCACACCGCCTCAGTGCTAACAGGGTGAGCTGCACACAGTGGAATTCCTACTAGGGCACACCACCTCAGTGCTAACAGGGTGAGCTGCACACAGTGGAATTCCTACTAGGGCACACCGGCTCAGTGCTAACAGGGTGAGCTGCTCACATTGGACTTCCTACTAGGGCACACCGGCTCAGTGCTAACAGGGTGAGCTGCACACAGTGGAATTCCTACTAGGGCACACCGGCTCAGTGCTAACAGGGTGAGCTGCTCACATTGGACTTCCTACTAGGGCACACCACCTCAGTGCTAACAGGGTGAGCTGCACACAGTGGAATTCCTACTAGGGCACACCGGCTCAGTGCTAACAGGGTGAGCTGCACACAGTGGAATTCCTACTAGGGCACACCGGCTCAGTGCTAACAGGGTGAGCTGCTCACATTGGACTTCCTACTAGGGCACACCACCTCAGTGCTAACAGGGTGAGCTGCACACATTGGACTTCCTACTAGGGCACACCGGCTCAGTGCTAACAGGGTGAGCTGCTCACATTGGACTTCCTACTAGGGCACACCACCTCAGTGCTAACAGGGTGAGCTGCACACAGTGGAATTCCTACTAGGGCACACCACCTCAGTGCTAACAGGGTGAGCTGCACACAGTGGAATTCCTACTAGGGCACACCGGCTCAGTGCTAACAGGGTGAGCTGCTCACATTGGACTTCCTACTAGGGCACACCACCTCAGTGCTAACAGGGTGAGCTGCACACATTGGACTTCCTACTAGGGCACACCGGCTCAGTGCTAACAGGGTGAGCTGCACACAGTGGAATTCCTACTAGGGCACACCGGCTCAGTGCTAACAGGGTGAGCTGCACACAGTGGAATTCCTACTAGGGCACACCGGCTCAGTGCTAACAGGGTGAGCTGCTCACATTGGACTTCATACTAGGGCACACCACCTCAGTGCTAACAGGGTGAGCTGCACACAGTGGAATTCCTACTAGGACACACCACCTCAGTGCTAACAGGGTGAGCTGCTCACATTGGACTTCCTACTAGGGCACACCGCCTCAGTGCTAACAGTATACATCTGGTTCATAGGCACATGATTACTGAATACAATAGCTGTAGAATCAGCAGAGGCAGTCAGGGGGGGAAATAAATTGGGTGACTTACATTGTGTCTCCCAGCGCCCCCTGGGATAATGTACATGTGCTGAAGCATTATGACAACTCAGTGGTAGAGATGAACTGAGCTGGGCTTGGGTCACTGATAAGTCGGCATCATAATGGTAGAGATTAACTGAGCTGGGCTTGGGTCATTGATAAGTCATTGTCTCAACGCAGCCTTAAATTGCTGTGAAAGGATCCAGGATCCCAAATTATTTGGGTGGATCCCATCCTCCTTATAAAACGACCTTTGTTTCTAGAAGGTATCGAAATTGTCAATAAAGTTACTCCCATTAAACTGCAATAGTCACGTAGCCAGTTGTGAAGAGAAAGAATCCTGCTAAAGTATTCAATGCCACGATTCAGAGAGGGCACAGGGCCAGATATGATCAGAGAGGGCACAGGGCCAGATATGATCAGAGAGGGCACAGGGCCAGATATGATCAGAGAGGGCACAGGGCCAGATATGATCAGAGAGGTCACAGGGCCAGATATGATCAGAGAGGGCACAGGGCCAGATATGATCAGAGAGGGCACAGGACCAGATATGATCAGAGAGAACACAGGGCCAGATATGATCAGAGATGGCACAGGGCCAGATATGATCAGAGAGGGCACAGGGCCAGATATGATCAGAGAGGGCACAGGGCCAGATATGATCAGAGAGGACACAGGGCCAGATATGATCAGAGAGGACACAGGGCCAGATATGATCAGAGAGGTCACAGGGCCAGATATGATCAGAGAGGACACAGGGCCAGATATGATCAGAGAGGACACAGGGCCAGATATGATCAGAGAGGACACAGGGCCAGATATGATCAGAGAGGGCACAGGGCCAGATATGATGGGTCTTTTATTAGTGTCTAGCAGAGAGTCAATCAGCTCTTTAAAATCCAGTTTCAACTGTTCAGAACTGCCCTTCATAATGTCATTAAAATTCACATAGACTACGATAGAATCAATGTCTATGTTCTGACCTAGCACATTCGTGAGCAGATTAGTAATGTCATTTAGTCGAGCTCCGGGTTACGACATTGCAGGGTCAAGCAATACAGGGACTAACTGTCAGTAGTAGGTCAAAGATTGTCAGGAATGATCAAGATGTTAACATTTGCTTATTCACTTTCCTCAGTAAAAATAATTTAACTCTTCACTCACATTATCCCTCTTCATTCCTCTCAAAGGTACACTGACATTTATATCTTAACATATCTCTGTTGATGTCATCTGTCGCTCTGAAGGGACATTGTATCTTAACATATCTCTGTTGATGTCATATTTACCATGTAAAGTTTTTTTTTTTTATATGACCCTTCGTTCAGTTTGTCCTCTTTCTCTCACCATACCTGATGCAGGGTTTTGGGGATCCCTCGGGAGAGTACTGGGCAGGAAATGACCTCATCCACCTGCTGACCAGCTCCCAAGAGTACAGTCTCCAGGTGCAGCTGAAGGATGCTGAGGGGAACGAAGCTTACTCCCACTACAGTCACTTCTATATAGACGCAGAGAACAAAAACTACAGGTACCAGCATGCAATACACCCTTCCACAGTGGCGGCCAAGAGCTAGAAGGCAAATCAAATCACATTTTATTTGTCACATGCTTTGTAAACAACAGGTGTAGACTACTAGTGAAATGCTTACTCCTAACGATGCAGAGAGAAACACAAAGGAATAAATACACAATGAGTAACGATAACTTGGCTATATACACAGGGTGCCAATTCTGAGTCAATGGGCAGGGGTACGAGGTAATTGAGGTAGATACTGTATGTACATGTACTGTAGGTAGGGGTAAAGGATAGATAATATACAGTAACAGCAGTATACTGTAGGTAGGGGTAAAGGATAGATAATAGACAGTAACAGCAGTATACTGTAGGTAGGAGTAAAGGATAGATAATAGACAGTAACAGCAGTATACTGTAGGTAGGGGTAAAGGATAGATAATAGACAGTAACAGCAGTATACTGTAGGTAGGGGTAAAGGATAGATAATAGACAGTAACAGCAGTATACTGTAGGTAGGGGTAAAGGATAGATAATAGACAGTAACAGCAGTATACTGTAGGTAGGGGTAAAGGATAGATAATAGACAGTAACAGCAGTATACTGTAGGTAGGGGTAAAGGATAGATAATAGACAGTAGCAGCAGTATACTGTAGGTAGGGGTAAAGGATAGATAATAGACAGTAACAGCAGTATACTGTAGGTAGGGGTAAAGGATAGATAATAGACAGTAACAGCAGTATACTGTAGGTAGGGGTAAAGGATAGATAATAGACAGTAACAGCAGTATACTGTAGGTAGGGGTAAAGGATAGATAATAGACAGTAGCAGCAGTATACTGTAGGTAGGGGTAAAGGATAGATAATAGACAGTAACAGCAGTATACTGTAGGTAGGGGTAAAGGATAGATAATAGACAGTAACAGTAGTATACTGTAGGTAGGGGTAAAGGATAGATAATAGACAGTAACAGCAGTATACTGTAGGTAGGGGTAAAGTGACTAGACAACAGGATAGATAATAGACAGTAACAGCGTATGTGATGAGTTAAAATAATTAGGGCAAAAAGGGTCACTGCAGATAGTCTGGGTAGCTATTTGGTTAACTATTTAACTAGCAATTTACAAGTCTTATGGCTTGGGGGTAAAATCTTTTTCAGGGTCCTTTTCTAGTGGTCCTGGATGGCAGGGAGCTAGGCCCTAGTGATGTACTGTGTCGTACGCACTACCCTCTGTAGCACCTTACGGTTGGAATAAGGGTTCATAGGGAACGAAGTCCATATTTAAAAAATTAATAAATACATTTTCTCATACATGTTAACCGTAGTTAATCAACAGCCACTTCCAGTAAGTGAGATTTTATCTGATGATGTTGTTAAAATGTATCTGATGGGTTTGACTTTGAATTACCTTCCGTGTTCCATTCCTTCTGGAATGTGAGTCTCTTAGAGCCGTGTCACAATCAGATTAGAATCAGAAACTAAACGGAAGGGATTCTGGGGAGAGTTTTAGTAAAGAGTTTTGTTTCTGAAAGGCATAATTGCGTGGGAGTTCTTCCCTTTCAGACTTCCTTAAGCCTGCGATGTAAATCCCTCCACTCTGTCAAATCATCCACCATTATTCACACGTTAACTTTGCTTTTCTTTATCGCCGGGTAGAAAGAAAGGAAGAGTAGATCGTGTGGTCTGTCTCGAAGAACATCATCAGTGATGAGCTGTAGCAGTGGGCAAGCTGCCGCTTTTCTGTCTCCATCTCTCTTTCCATCACTGCAGCTACAGCTGCCCCTGAGGCATCCCCTTCCAGCTGAGGAAAACAGGAAATGGCAACCTATTCCCTACATAGTGCACTATCTTTGGCCAGGAACCATAGTGCACTATCTTTGGCCAGGGACCATAGTGCACTATCTTTGACCAGGGACCATAGTGCACTATCTTTGACTAGGGACCATAGTGCACTATCTTTGGCCAGGGACCATAGTACACTATCTTTGGCCAGGGACCATAGTGCACTATCTTTGGCCAGGGACCATAGTGCACTATCTTTGACCAGGGACTATAGTGCACTATCTTTGACCAGGGACTATAGTGCACTATCTTTGACTCCCAGGTGGTCATCGGTCCACTACTAAAGCCCTGATGTGGTCTCTCTCTCTCCACTACTAAAGCCCTGATGTGGTCTCTCTCTCTCCACTACTAAAGCCCTGATGTGGTTTCTCTCTCTCCACTACTAAAGCCCTGATGTGGTCTCTCTCTCTCCACTACTAAAGCCCTGATGTGGTATCTCTTTCTCCACTACTAAAGCCCTGATGTGGTCTCTCTCTCTACACTACTAAAGCCCTGTGGTTGTATCTCACTCTCCACTACTAAAGCCCTGATGTGGTATCTCTCTCTCCACTACTAAAGCCCTGATGTGGTATCTCTCTCTCCACTACTAAAGCCCTGATGTGGTATCTCTCTCTCCACTACTAAAGCCCTGATGTGGTATCTCTCTCTCCACTACTAAAGCCCTGATGTGGTATCTCTCTCCACTACTAAAGCCCTGATGTGGTATCTCTCTCTCCACCACTAAAGCCATGTGGTGGTATCTCTCTCTCCACTACTAAAGCCCTGATGTGGTATCTCTCTCTCCACTACTAAAGCCATGTGATGCTATCTCTCTATCCACTACTAAAGCCCTGATGTGGTAACTCTCTCTCCACTACTAAAGCCCTGATGTGGTATCTCTCTCTCCACTACTAAAGCCCTGATGTGGTATCTCTCTCTTCAATACTAAAGCCCTGATGTGGTATCTCTCTCTCCACTACTAAAGCCCTGATGTGGTATTTATCTCTCCACTACTAAAGCCCTGATGTGGTATCTCTCTATCTCCTCTACTAAAGCCCTGATGTGGTATCTCTCTCTCCACTACTAAAGCCCTGATGTGGTATCTATCTCTCCACTACTAAAGCCCTGATGTGGTATTTATCTCTCCACTACTAAAGCCCTGATGTGGTATCTCTCTCTCCACTACTAAAGCCCTGATGTGGTATTTATCTCTCCACTGCTAAAGCCCTGATGTGGTATCTCTCTCTCCACTACTAAAGCCCTGATGTGGTATTTATCTCTCCACTACTAAAGCCCTGATGTGGTATCTCTCTCTCCACTACTAAAGCCCTGATGTGGTATTTATCTCTCCACTGCTAAAGCCCTGATGTGGTATCTCTCTCTCCACTACTAAAGCCCTGATGTGGTATTTATCTCTCCACTACTAAAACCCTGATGTGGTATCTCTCTCCACTACTAAAGCCCTGATGTGGTATCTCTCTCTCCACTACTAAAGCCCTGATGTGGTCTCTCTCTCTACACTACTAAAGCCCTGATGTGGTATCTCTCTCTCCACTACTAAAGCCCTGATGTGGTCTCTCTCTCTACACTACTAAAGCCCTGATGTGGTATCTCTCTCTCCACTACTAAAGCCCTGATGTGGTATTTGTCTCTCCACTACTAAAGCCCTGATGTGGTATCTCTCTCTCCACTACTAAAGCCCTGATGTGGTATCTCTCTCTCCACTACTAAAGCCCTGATGTGGTATTTATCTCTCCACTACTAAAGCCCTGATGTGGTATCTCTCTCTCCACTACTAAAGCCCTGTGGTTGTATCTCTCTCCACTACTAAAGCCCTGTGGTTGTATCTCTCTCTCCACTACTAAAGCCCTGATATGGTATCTCTCTCTCCACTACAAAAGCCCTGATGTGGTATCTCTCTCTCCACTACTAAAGCCCTGATGTGGTATCTCTCTCTCCACTACTAAAGCCCTGTGGCGGTATCTCTCTCTCCACTACTAAAGCCCTGTGGTGGTATCTCTCTCTCCACTACTAAAGCCCTGTGGAGGTATCTCTCTCTCCACTACTAAAGCCCTGTGGTGGTATCTCTCTCTCCACTACTAAAGCCCTGTGGTGGTCCTCTCTCTCCACTACTAAAGCCCTGTGGTGGTCCTCTCTCTCCACCACTAAAGCCATGTGATGGGATCTCTCTCTCCACTACTAAAGCCCTATAATTGCTTTCTTCCTCTCTCCACTACTAAAGCCCAACCTGAGATAACTAACAGATTGTTTTAACTCAGATGTGCTTCAAAAAAGAGGAATGTGATTGACAGGTGCAGATCCATTAACATTTGAGACTCAGTGTAGATGAAGTGGAGTTTGATGAAGTGTTTGAAAAAGGCCGGAGGTGTTTGACAAGGTGGTGAAACAAAATGCTCGTTAGTGTAGAGGTTTGTGTAGCACCGGAAGTAATTCACTTAACTTTACATTTAGTTCCAGGATCATCCTTAAATAACCTAAAATCCTAACTTTACCCATTAAGCCGGTGCAAAATGGATCTGTTTCTAGGAGCTATATTCATCCTACTCTGAATGGTGCTAGTGTTGGTGAGCTGTCAGCTCTTTTGCCAACTACTGCTGAGCAGCACTCCGTCTCACCTCGCTGATTATGTGCTAGGTTCATTATCATGCTGTGAACATCTGGTCCTCCTCCTCAGGGTTGGGTTTACGTAGGGATCACCCCAGCCAGAGGCCTGTTGTGCTAGGCTTCTACCCAGCCGATGCAGGCCGCACTCGGGCCAAGGCATCTCCTTCTTGAGCGTTCTCTGGCCAATGCAACCTCTTCTCCATACAACGCAACCCTTATACAGCCTTTTTTAGGCCAATGCAAACCCTTCTCTGGAGCAGTCGGGTCACCCAATTACTTTGCGATTTCTTCCATCCATCCAACCAAGGAAGGCATCCAACCCTTTCCCTTGTGTTCCCAGGCCAAGGAAGCATCTTCTCGAGGGCCAAACACCTCCATAGCAAGCCCCTTCTCCCATCTGTCCCTGTAGCTAAGGCAGTCTCATATCCATAGCCAGCCCCTTCTCCCATCTGTCCCTGTAGCTAAGGCAGTTTCATATCCATAGCCAGCCCCTTCTCCCATCTGTCCCTGTAGCTAAGGCAGTGTCATATCCATAGCCAGCCCCTTCTCCCATCTGTCCCTGTAGCTAAGGCAGTTTCATATCCATAGCCAGCCCCTTCTCCCATCTGTCCCTGTAGCTAAGGCAGTGTCATATCCATAGCCAGCCCCCTCTCCCATCTGTCCCTGTAGCTAAGGCAGTGTCATATCCACAGCCAGCCCCCTCTCCCATCTGTCCCTGTAGCTAAGGCAGTGTCATATCCATAGCCAGCCCCCTCTCCCATCTGTCCCTGTAGCTAAGGCAGTGTCATATCCACAGCCAGCCCCCTCTCCCATCTGTCCCTGTAGCTAAGGCAGTGTCATATCCATAGCCAGCCCCCTCTCCCATCTGTCCCTGTAGCTAAGGCAGTGTCATATCCACAGCCAGCCCCCTCTCCCATCTGTCCCTGTAGCTAAGGCAGTCTCATATCCATAGCCAGCCCCCTCTCCCATCTGTCCCTGTAGCTGAGGCAGTCTCATATCCATAGCCAGCCCCCTCTCCCATCTGTCCCTGTAGCTAAGGCAGTGTCATATCCACAGCCAGCCCCCTCTCCCATCTGTCCCTGTAGCTAAGGCAGTGTCATAACCATAGCCAGCCCCCTCTCCCATCTGTCCCTGTAGCTAAGGCAGTGTCATATCCACAGCCAGCCCCCTCTCCCATCTGTCCCTGTAGCTAAGGCAGTCTCATATCCATAGCCAGCCCCCTCTCCCATCTGTCCCTGTCGCTGAGGCAGTCTCATATCCACAGCCAGCCCCCTCTCCCATCTGTCCCTGTAGCTAAGGCAGTCTCATATCCATAGCCAGCCCCCTCTCCCATCTGTCCCTGTAGCTAAGGCAGTCTCATATCCATAGTCAGCCCCCTCTCCCATCTGTCCCTGTAGCTAAGGCAGTCAGACCCATAGCCAGCCCCTTCTCCCATCTGTCCCTGTAGCTAAGGCAGTCTCATATCCATAGCCAGCCCCTTCTCCCATCTGTCCCTGTAGCTAAGGCAGTCTCATATCCACAGCCAGCCCCTTCTCCCATCTGTCCCTGTAGCTAAGGCAGTTTCATATCCATAGCCAGCCCCCTCTCCCATCTGTCCCTGTAGCTAAGGCAGTCTCATATCCATAGTCAGCCCCCTCTCCCATCTGTCCCTGTAGCTAAGGCAGTCAGACCCATAGCCAGCCCCTTCTCCCATCTGTCCCTGTAGCTAAGGCAGGCTCATATCCATAGCCAGCCCCTTCTCCCATCTGTCCCTGTAGCTAACGCAGTTTCATATCCATAGCCAGCCCCCTCTCCCATCTGTCCCTGTAGCTAAGGCAGTCTCATATCCATAGTCAGCCCCCTCTCCCATCTGTCCCTGTAGCTAAGGCAGTCAGACCCATAGCCAGCCCCTTCTCCCATCTGTCCCTGTAGCTAAGGCAGGCTCATATCCATAGCCAGCCCCTTCTCCCATCTGTCCCTGTAGCTAACGCAGTTTCATATCCATAGCCAGCCCCCTCTCCCATCTGTCCCTGTAGCTAAGGCAGTCTCACATCCATAGCCAGCCCCCTCTCCCATCTGTCCCTGTAGCTAAGGCAGTCTCATATCCATAGTCATTCTCTCTAGGACTTCATTATATCCAAATACATCCCTTTTGTAGCCAATGTAACTATTAATGATCAATCCCTTTAGCCAGAACAGTCCAAAACCTAAACCCCATCTCTAAATCACTTCCTTAGCTAGCCAATCCAGGTCACCCTCCCATTCTTCCACTGCCCACACTGCCCACACCCAATCCTCCTCTCATAGTCTTTCCCCCGGCCAGAGCTCCCCTTCCTGCCAACATCACCACTTTCTTCAGCAACATCTCCCCTCTGCTAATGCAACTACTTCTTGAGCTTTCTCTGGTCAACATCCCCCCTGCTAACGCAAAACCTTCTTGAGCTTTCTCTGGTCAACATCCCCCCCTGCTAACGCAAAACCTTCTTGAGCTTTCTCTGGTCAACATCCCCCCCTGCTAACGCAAAACCTTCTTGAGCTTTCTCTGGTCAACATCCCCCCCTGCACCAAAACGCCAACGCCTCAGAAGAGGTAGAAGGAGTCGCGCCCTAATCAGACTCAGGTGGAGTGCATACCATCCACCGCTTCCAACTGCTTCCAACTATATTACCCATTGACTTCTTATGGCTGCAGGGGGCAGTATTGAGTAGCTTGGATGAATAAGGTGCCCAGAGTAAACTGCCCGCTCCTCAGTCCCAGTTGCTAATATATGCATAGTATTAGTAGATTTGGATAGAAAACACTCTGAAGTTCCTAAAACTGTTTGAATAATGTCTGTGAGTATAACATAACTCATATGGCAGGCAAAAACCTGAGAAAAAAATCTAACCAGGAAGTGGGAAATCTGAGGTTTGTAGTTTTTCAAGTCATTGCCTGTCAAATATACAGTGTCTATGGGGTCATATTGCACTTCATACGGCTTCCACTAGATGTCAACAGTCTTTAGAACCTTGTTTGATGCTTTTACTGTGAAGGAGGGGGGGAATGGGAGCTGTTTGAGTCAGAGGTCTGCCAGAGTGGCATGAGCCGGTCACTTGTGTTCACGTGAGAGTTAGACCTGCGTTCCATCGCATTTCTGAAGACAAAGGAATTCTCCGGTTGGAACATTATTGAAGATTTATGAAAAAAAAACATCCTAAAGATTGATTCTATACTTCGTTTGACATGTTTCTACCAACTGTATTATGACTTTTCATCTGAACTTTCGCCTGGACCTGCCCGCGCGTCGTGAGTTTGGATTGTGTACTAAACGCGCAAACAAAAAGGAGGTATTTGGACATAAATGATGGACGAACAAATCAAACATTTATTGTGGAACTTGGTGTCATGTTCGTCATAATGAGGAGACCAAGGCGCAGCATGGTAAGCGAACATAACTCTTTAATAAAAGAGAGAACACTGAACAGAACTAAGCAAAACAACAAAACGAACCGTGAAGCAATATGGCTAGTGCAGAACAGGCAACTAAACATAGAATAACAACCCACAAACTACCCAAGGAATATGGCTACCTAAATATGGTCTCCAATCAGAGACAACGCTAAACAGCTGCCTCTGATTGAGAAACAATCTAGGCAACCATAGACATATAAACACCTAGACATACAAAAACCCCTTAGACATACAAAACACCTAGACAATACAAAAACTAAACAAACCAACCCTTGTCACACCCTGACCTAACCAAATAATAAAGAAAACAAAGATAACTAAGTTCAGGGCGTGACACTGGGATTCCTGGAAGTGCATTCTGACGAAGATCATCAAAGGTAAGTGAATATTTATAATGTTATTTCTGACTAATGTTGACGGCACAACATGGCGGATATTTCTTCTGGCTGGTTTGGGCTCTGAGCGCCGTACTCAGATTATATTTCCGTAAAGTTTTTTTGGAAATCTGACACAGCGGTTGCATTAAGGAGAAGTGTATCTAAAGTTCCATGCATAACAGTTGAATTTCCATCAACATTTATAATGAGTATTTCTGTGAATTCATGTGGCCCTCTGCAAAATCCTAGCATGTTTTTGAAATACTGAACATAACACAAAATGAGATTTTTGGATATAAATATGCACTTTATCGAACAAAACAAACATGTATTGTGTAACATGAAGTCCTATGAGTGTCATCTGATGAAGATCATCAAAGGTTAGTGATTAATTTTATCTCTATTTGTGCATTTTGTGACTCCTCTCTTTGGCGGGAAAAATGGCTGTGACTTGGTGGTGACCTAACATAATCATTTGTGGAGCTGTCGCTGTAAAGCATTTTGGAAATCAGATACTGTGGCTGGATTAACGAGAATTCTATCTTTAAAATGGTGCCTAATACTTGTATGTTTGAGAAATTTGATTTATGAGATTTTTGTTGATTGGTATTTGGCGCCCTGCAAATACATTGGCTGTTGGCGAGACAGGTTAAAGCAGTATCCAAATCATGTAGTGATCACAATCTAGTAGCCATATCTAGGAACACCAAAGTTCCAAAGGCTGGGTCTAATATAGTGTATAAGAGGTCATACATTAAGTTTTGTAGTGATTCATATGTTGATGATGTAAAGAATATTTGCTTTTGTGAGTTGTGTAATGAGGAGCAAACAGACGCTGCACTTGTGAAATTGCTTATCCCAGTTACTAATAAGCATGGACCCATTAAGAAAATAACTTAAAACTGTTGAATCCCCTTGGATTGATGAGGAATTGAAAAAATTGTTTGGTTAAGAGGGATGAGGCAAAAGGTATGCCAAATAATTCTGGCAGACCAATCAGTTAGCAAACGTACTGCAAATCAATAAGAATGATAGTAAAAAGCTTTAGAGCACCAAAAAGGTGAACTTGGCACCATCATTTATTTATCTTCATCACAAAACACTCTGATATTACCAAATATTGATTTGTTTCATTGGTAAGATAGGGATGTCAGCATGCCAGCAACACATGCTGATACTACACATCCAAGTATAATTGACCAAATTAAGAAAGACACAAGTTGTAATTTAGAATTCTGTAAAGTCAGAGGTGAAAGAGGTGAACAAACATATTGTTGTCTGTCAACAATGACAAGCCACCGGGGTCTGATAACTTGGATGGAAAATTACTGAGGATGATAACCAACATTATTGACACTCCTATTTGCCATATAAAAAAAATGTGTTTGACCAAATACAATGAATTAACAACCTGTTTTCAGTACTCTTATAGGGAAAGGTTTTCAACATGTTTGGCACTTACAGAAATGTCTGATGATTGTGAGAGACATTGAGAGAAATTGATAATAAAAAGATTGTGGGAGCTGTTTTGTTTGACCGTATCGATCATAATCTACTAATGGAACAACGTATGTGTTATGGCTTTACACCCCCTGCTATAATGTGGATAAAGAGTTACCTGTCTAACAGACCACAGAGGGTGTTCCTTCATGGAAGCCTCGCCAACATAATCCAGGTAGAATCAGGAATTCCCCAGGGTAGCTGTCTAGGCTCCTTAATTAAATAAAAAATCTTTACTAATGACATGCCACAGTCTCTGAGTAAAGCCAGAGTGTCTGTGTATGAGGACGACTACTTGTCAGCTACTACAGCTACTGAAATGACTGCAACACTTAACAAAGATCTGCAGTCAGTTTCAGAATGAGTGGAAATAAATTAGTCCTGAATATAAAAAAACTATACAATTTGGGACTAATCATTCACTAAATCCTAAACTTCATCTAAATATTGTAATAAATAATGTGGAAATTGATCAAGTTGAGGTGACTAAACTGCTTGGAGTAACCCTGGATTGTAAACTGTCATGGTCAAAACATATTGATGCAACAGTAGCTAAGATGGGGGGAAGTCTGTCCATAATAAAGCGATGCTCTGCAATATCAACAATGCAGGTCCTACAGGCCCTAGTTTTGTCGCACCTTACAGTCGTGTGGTCAGGTGTCACAAAGAGGGATTTAGGAAAATTACAATAGGCTTAGAGCAGAGCAGCTGGACCTTAAACGTACAAGGAAAACTAACATTAATAATACACATGTCAATCTCTCCAGGCTCAAAGTGGAGTAGAGATTGACTTCATCACTACTTGAGTTTGTGAGAAGTATTGACTTGTTGAAAGCACCAAGCTGTCGGTTTAACCTACTGGCACACAGCTCAGACACCCATTCATACCCCGCAAGACGTGCCACCAGGGGTCTGTCTAAACTACTAGCACTAAGCTCAGACACACATACATAACCCACAAGACATGCCACCAGAGGTCTGTTTAAACTACTAGCACTAAGCTCAGACACCCATTCATACCCCGCAAGACATGCCACCAGGGGTCTGTCTAAACTACTAGCACTAAGCTCAGACACACATTCATACCCCACAAGACATGCCACCAGTCCCCAAGTCCATACATACCCCACAAGACATGCCACCAGGGGTCTGTTTAAAATACTAGCACTAAGCTCAGACACACATACATACCCCACAAGACATGCCACCAGAGGTCTGTTTAAACTACTAGCACTAAGCTCAGACACACATACATACCCCACAAGACATGCCACCAGAGGTCTGTTTAAACTACTAGCACTAAGCTCAGACACACATACATACCCCACAAGACATGCCACCAGAGGTCTCTTCCCAGTCCCCAAGTCCAGAACAGACTATGGGAGGCACACAGTACTACATAGATCCATGAATACATTGAACTCCACATCAAGTAACTCATTAGCGCAGTAATATCCTCCCACTGCCAGTCTCCATGGCCAGCGTTTTCAGAAGTATGGTTGTTAAATACAGTGTCTTTGTGTTGATTGTTCTGGTCCGTTCTCCCAGTCTCCATGCCCAGGGATTCAGTGGTAGTGCTGGCCGCACCAGTAGTCTGACCCACCCTGGGACCCAGTTCAGCACCAAGGACCGAGACAACGACCGCTGCTCCTGCAAGTGCGCCCAGATGGCTTCTGGAGGTACAGGCTCTGATGCCCTCTTTCTTCTTTCATTTAACCAGTTGTTTTACGCTAGTCAAGAACGTACCAGATAAAAGCATGTCATGACAGGCCTGATAGAAACTAAAGGAGCTTGACAAGGTGTTGATATTTTTCTTTGTTGGTCAAATTAATTAAGCGAGAAATGTTGGTGGAAACGCTTTTATGTGGAAATATTGATATAATGGAAGTCAACTTGGAATCACGTAATGACGTGTGGTCCTCCAACTCAGGAAAACCATGCAGTTTGTTAGGCTACAGATTCAATAAATGATGATGAACATAACTGCTGTTGAAAGAGCCTGGTGATGATCTTAATGCTGCTTTATAATAAATATCCTCTTATTCTGGTGACATGATGATCGATGCAGCGTAGTAGATACCTCTCCCCTCTCCTCTAGGTTGGTGGTTTGAGGAGTGTGGTCCCTCTGCTCTCTCTCTCTCTCTTCCTGACCCCTGACCTCTCCCCTCTCCTCTAGGTTGGTGGTTTGAGGAGTGTGGTCCCTCTGCTCTCTCTCTCTCTCTTCCTGACCCCTGACCTCTCCCCTCTCCACTAGGTTGGTGGTTTGAGGAGTGTGGTCCCTCTGCTCTCTCTCTCTCTCTTCCTGACCCCTGACCTCTCCCCTCTCCTCTAGGTTGGTGGTTTGAGGCGTGTGGTCCCTCTGCTCTCTCTCTCTCTCTTCCTGACCCCTGACCTCTCCCCTCTCCTCTAGGTTGGTGGTTTGAGGAGTGTGGTCCCTCTGCTCTCTCTCTCTCTCTTCCTGACCCCTGACCTCTCCCCTCTCCTCTAGGTTGGTGGTTTGAGGCGTGTGGTCCCTCTGCTCTCTCTCTCTCTCTTCCTGACCCCTGACCTCTCCCCTCTCCTCTAGGTTGGTGGTTTGAGGCGTGTGATTCCTCTGCTCTCTCTCTCTCTCTTCCTGACCCCTGACCTCTCCCCTCTCCTCTAGGTTGGTGGTTTGAGGAGTGTGATCCCTCTGCTCTCTCTCTCTCTCTTCCTGACCCCTGACCTCTCCCCTCTCCTCTAGGTTGGTGGTTTGAGGAGTGTGGTCCCTCTGCCCTCTCTCTCTCTCTTCCTGACCTCTCCCCTCTCCACTAGGTTGGTGGTTTGAGGAGTGTGGTCCCTCTGCTCTCTCTCTCTCTCTTCCTGACCCCTGACCTCTCCCCTCTCCTCTAGGTTGGTGGTTTGAGGCGTGTGATCCCTCTGCTCTCTCTCTCTCTCTTCCTGACCCCTGACCTCTCCCCTCTCCTCTAGGTTGGTGGTTTGAGGCGTGTGATTCCTCTGCTCTCTCTCTCTCTCTTCCTGACCCCTGACCTCTCCCCTCTCCTCTAGGTTGGTGGTTTGAGGCGTGTGATTCCTCGGCTCTCTCTCTCTCTCTTCCTGACCCCTGACCTCTCCCCTCTCCTCTAGGTTGGTGGTTTGAGGAGTGTGATCCCTCTGCTCTCTCTCTCTCTCTTCCTGACCCCTGACCTCTCCCCTCTCCTCTAGGTTGGTGGTTTGAGGCGTGTGATCCCTCTGCTCTCTCTCTCTCTCTTCCTGACCCCTGACCTCTCCCCTCTCCTCTAGGTTGGTGGTTTGAGGAGTGTGATTCCTCTGCTCTCTCTCTCTCTCTTCCTGACCCCTGACCTCTCCCCTCTCCACTAGGTTGGTGGTTTGAGGCGTGTGATTCCTCTGCTCTCTCTCTCTCTCTTCCTGACCCCTGACCTCTCCCCTCTCCTCTAGGTTGGTGGTTTGAGGAGTGTGATCCCTCTGCCCCTCTCTCTCTCTTCCTGACCCCTGACCTCTCCCCTCTCCTCTAGGTTGGTGGTTTGAGGAGTGTGATCCCTCTGCCCTCTCTCTCTCTCTTCCTGACCCCTGACCTCTCCCCTCTCCTCTAGGTTGGTGGTTTGAGGAGTGTGGTCCCTCTGCTCTCTCTCTCTCTCTTCCTGACCCCTGACCTCTCCCCTCTCCTCTAGGTTGGTGGTTTGAGGAGTGTGGTCCCTCTGCTCTCTCTCTCTCTCTTCCTGACCCCTGACCTCTCCCCTCTCCTCTAGGTTGGTGGTTTGAGGAGTGTGATCCCTCTGCTCTCTCTCTCTCTCTTCCTGACCCCTGACCTCTCCCCTCTCCTCTAGGTTGGTGGTTTGAGGAGTGTGGTCCCTCTGCCCTCTCTCTCTCTCTTCCTGACCCCTGACCTCTCCCCTCTCCACTAGGTTGGTGGTTTGAGGAGTGTGATTCCTCTGCTCTCTCTCTCTCTCTTCCTGACCCCTGACCTCTCCCCTCTCCTCTAGGTTGGTGGTTTGAGGCGTGTGATTCCTCTGCTCTCTCTCTCTCTCTTCCTGACCCCTGACCTCTCCCCTCTCCACTAGGTTGGTGGTTTGAGGCGTGTGGTCCCTCCAACCTGAACGGTATCTACTACGCTGGCGTCTCCAACGTGGTCCGCTACAACGGTATCAAGTGGTACTACTGGAAGGGACCGAGCCTCATGACTACCGTGACTACCATGATGGTTCGACCCGCAGGCTTCTGAGGCATAACGGCTGCTACCGTGACGACCATGATGGTTCGACCCGCAGGTTTCTGAGGCATAACGCCGGCGATCGCCGATGACGTCAGCGGGAAGCGACTGATGACATCACCATGACTGACTAAAATGACTGACTGATGAGCGATTCTGGAATAATGACGTTTGACAGAAATACGGAATATGATATTTGAGTGGAGATTTTTAGACGTTTTTTTTCTGAAATGTTTTCCGTTTTAGAAATGTTTCCCGCTGAAATGGCGCAGTGGCTTACACCGTAAATGTGTGTTTTATAATGTGATTGTACATATATTGTGGATGCATAACGGTATTGTCACGCCCTGACTTTAGTTATATTTGCTTTCTTTATTATTTGGTTAGGTCAGGGTGTGACAAGGGTGGTTTGTCTAGGTTTCCCTTGTCTAGGGTTTTTTGGTCATCTATGTGGATTTTGTATTGTCTAGGGGTTTGTAGGTTTATGGTGGCCTGAGTGGGTTCCCAATCAGAAACAGCTATTTATCGTTGTCTCTGATTGGGGAGCCTATTTATGTTGCCATTTTCCGTGTTGGTTTGGTGGGTAGTTGTGCATGTTTAGTTGCCTGTGAGCACTACGTTGGCGTCACGTGTCGGTTGTTTATTGTTTTGTTGGCGACATCGTTAAATAAACAAGTACGTACGCTCAAAACGCTGCTCCTTGGTCATTTAAACGGCCGTGACAGGTATATTATGGCTTACTGCTACTCCCCTTTCGTTGTCCAGAAAACTTTAATAGTAATTCTTCCTGACTTTTTCCCTCTATGCCACTCAGAGATGCTTGTAAATCCCTTTTTTAAGGAGAGAATTATCCTCATAAAAGTGCATGATAAATAAACACAGGTGTTTCTACAAGCATATTTACTTTCCCGACTGTATATTTGTGATAAAAGGAGAAGTAAAATCATTATTTTACAGAAAAAAGGGGAAAAATTACCAATAAACTGTAGTGGTGTTTGGCTCCATCTACGTCCCCGTCTCCAAGGCTTCAACATGGACGTTTGACCAGGGTACTAGAGAGGTCAGAACAGACCCCTTCTCTAAGGGTATTACAGTACTCCCCTTCACCCTCCTCTCCTCCCCTCCTCTCACCTCCCCTCCTCTCTCCTCTCTCCTCCCCTCCTCCCCTCCTCTCTCCTCTCCTCCCCTCCTCTCTCCTCTCCTTCCCTCCTCTCTCCTCCTCTCTCCTCCTCTCTCCTCCCCTCCAGTCTCCTCTCCTTCCCTCCTCTCTCTTCTCCTCCCCTCCTCTCTCCTCTCCTCCCCTCCAGTCTCCTCTCCTTCCCTCCTCTCTACTCTCCTCCCCTCCAGTCTCCTCTCCCTCCTCTCTCCTCTCCTCCCCTCCTCTCTCCTCTCCTCCCCTTCCCTCCTCTTTCCTCTCCTTCCCTCCTCTCTCCCCTCCTCCCTCTCCTCTCCTCTCCTCTCCTCTCCTCCCCTCTCATCCCCCTCCTCTCCTCTCCTCCCCCTCCTCTCACCTCTCCTTCCCTCCTCTCTCCTCTTCTTCCCTCCTCTCTCCTCCCCTTTCTCCTCTCCTCTCCTCTCCTTCCCTCCTGTCTCCTCTCCTTCCCTCCTCTCTCCTCTCCTCCCCTCCAGTCTCCTCTCCTTCCCTCCCCTCTCTCCTCTCCTCTCCTCTCCTCTCCTCTCCTCTCCTCTCCTCTATCCTCTCTCTCCTCTCCTCTATCCTCTCTCTCCTCTAGGTACCAGCGTTCAATGTTGCCCCTAGAGGCTGTTTTCCACGTAATCTCCCGACGTCCTGAGTCATGGACGGACGTCGAATACTGGCTTGTATCACGGGGGACCTGGCTATTATGAATGTGTTTCTAGCAGCCAAATTCTCTTTTTATTCCTTCAGTTCCAGTGGCATCGTCTCCCAGGAGAGACATCTACATCACAATAATATCTATATGGCTGTACTGCAATAAGGCACATTAAGAGATGATGAACACACACACACACACACACACACACACACACACACACACACACCACACCACACACACACACTTGTATTTGCATGCGTAGTGCCTAAATGCTTATCACGTTTACTGCAGCCTCCACGGACTGGATGAGATATGGATCACATCACAGGGTGTGTGTGTGTTTATGAGTGTCTCTCTGTGTGTGTTGTGTGTACAACAAGCCGGGGGGGAAGGAAGAGAGACCAGCAGCTAGTACCTCTGATCTATAGGAGGTAAGAGGTACAGTACCTCTGATCTATAGGAGGTAAGAGGTACAGTACCTCTGATCTATAGGAGGTAAGAGGTACAGTACCTCTGATCTATAGGAGGTAAGAGGTACAGTACCTCTGATCTATAGGAGGTGAGAGGTACAGTACCTCTGATCTATAGGAGGTAAGAGGTACAGTACCTCTGATCTATAGGAGGTGAGAGGTACAGTACCTCTGATCTATAGGAGGTAAGAGGTACAGTACCTCTGATCTATAGGAGGTGAGAGGTACAGTACCTCTGATCTATAGGAGGTAAGAGGTACAGTACCTCTGATCTATAGGAGGTAAGAGGTACAGTATCTCTGATCTATAGGGGTAATAGGTACAGTATCTCTGATCTATAGGAGGTGAGAGGTACAGTACCTCTGATCTATAGGAGGTAAGAGGTACAGTACCTCTGATCTATAGGAGGTAAGAGGTACAGTACCTCTGATCTATAGGAGGTAAGAGGTACAGTACCTCTGATCTATAGGAGGTAAGAGGTACAGTACCTCTGATCTATAGGAGGTAAGAGGTACAGTACCTCTGATCTATAGGAGGTAAGAGGTACAGTACCTCTGATCTATAGGAGGTAAGAGGTACAGTACCTCTGATCTATAGGAGGTAAGAGGTACAGTACCTCTGATCTATAGGAGGTAAGAGGTACAGTACCTCTGATCTATAGGGGTAATAGGTACAGTATCTCTGATCTATAGGGGTAATAGGTACAGTATCTCTGATCTATAGGAGGTAATAGGTACAGTACCTCTGATCTATAGGGGTAATAGGTACAGTATCTCTGATCTATAGGGGTAATAGGTACAGTATCTCTGATCTATAGGAGGTAAGAGGTACAGTATCTCTGATCTATAGGAGGTAATAGGTACAGTACCTCTGATCTATAGGGGTAATAGGTACAGTATCTCTGATCTATAGGGGTAATAGGTACAGTATCTCTGATCTATAGGAGGTAAGAGGTACAGTACCTCTGATCTATAGGGGTAAGAGGTACAGTACCTCTGATCTATAGGAGGTAAGAGGTACAGTACCTCTGATCTGTAAGAGGTACAGTATCTCTGATCTATAGGGGGTAAGAGGTACAGTACCTCTGATCTATAGGGGTAATAGGTACAGTATCTCTGATCTATAGGAGGTAAGAGGTACAGTACCTCTGATCTATAGGGGTAATAGGTACAGTACCTCTGATCTATAGGAGGTGATATGTACAGTACCTCTGATCTATAGGGGTAAGAGGTACAGTATCTCTGATCTATAGGGGGTAAGAGGTACAGTACCTCTGATCTATAGGAGGTAAGAGGTACAGTACCTCTGATCTGTAAGAGGTACAGTATCTCTGATCTATAGGGGGTAAGAGGTACAGTACCTCTGATCTATAGGGGTAATAGGTACAGTATCTCTGATCTATAGGAGGTAAGAGGTACAGTACCTCTGATCTATAGGAGGTAAGAGGTACAGTACCTCTGATCTATAGGGGTAATAGGTACAGTATCTCTGATCTATAGGAGGTAAGAGGTACAGTACCTCTGATCTATAGGGGTAATAGGTACAGTACCTCTGATCTATAGGGGGTAAGAGGTACAGTACCTCTGATCTATAGGGGGTAAGAGGTACAGTATCTCTGATCTATAGGGGTAATAGGTACAGTACCTCTGATCTATAGGAGGTAATATGTACAGTACCTCTGATCTATAGGAGGTAAGAGGTACAGTACCTCTGATCTATAGGGGTAATAGGTACAGTACCTCTGATCTATAGGGGTACAAGGTACAGTACCTCTGATCTATAGGGGTAATAGGTTTAGGTTTGAGAGAGGTTTTATTTGGGATGGAGCCTCTCATTTTGTCTATCATTTGTCACCAGAGTGATGATCGTCTTATGAAACTTAGTGAGACAGATAATACCCTCCTCGGCCACCAGGGGGCACTCTGACCACATTCTAGAGAATTTCTTTCTGTACCTTTTAGTTCTTTGGTCGTTCTTCTGAGGTATTTAGACCTGAAGGGGTTGGCTTCTCTCTCTCTCTCTCTCTCTCTCTCTCTCTCTCTCTCTCTCTCTCTCTCTCTCTCTCTCTCTCTCTCTCTCTCTCTCTCTCTCTCTCTCTTTCTCTTTCTCTTTCTCTCTCTCTCTCTTTCTCTTTCTCTCTCTCTCTTTCTCTCACAGACAGACAGACAGACAGACAGACAGACAGACAGACAGACAGACAGACAGACAGAGAGAGACCAAATAACCCTGTGTGGTAATAACCCCGAGTGGTAATGACCCCGAGTGGTACTGACCCCGAGTGGTAATGACCCCGAGTGGTAATGACCCCGAGTGGTACTGACCCCGAGTGGTACTGACCCCGAGTGGTAATGACCCCGGGTGGTACTGACCCCGAGTGGTAATGACCCCGAGTGGTAATGACCCCGAGTGGTAATGACCCCGAGTGGTAATAACCCCGAGTGGTAATAACCCCGAGTGGTAATAACCCTGCATGGTAATAACCCTGCATGGTAATATCCCTGCATGGGCCTGCTGAGCTGAACCCTAGGCCAGGTCTCAGACAAGGTTACTAATCTAGCCAGCATGGTTCACCTGCCAGTCAAGTCCAGCTCTGCCTCTGTCTCTTCAGTACCTGGCACAGGAAACCCAACCAGGTGTCTCTCCTCTGGCTGGACAGTTAGGAGGAAGTCCATCTCTGTCTCTTCAGTACCTGGCACAGGAAACCCAACCAGGTGTCTCTCCTCTGGCTGGACAGTTAGAAGGAGGCCAAACGCCAAGAGCTCAGCAATTACAACTCTAACTTGATTGGATTAGAAATTAGTACTCGGTTTGAGTGAGAGAATGACAGACACTTACTGCTGTAGGGACAGACAGGTGTAGACAGACACTTACTGCTGTAGGTACAGACAGGTACAGACATACAGGCACAGACACACAGGTACAGACATACAGGTACAGACATACAGGTACAGACAGACAGGTACAGACAGACAGGTACAGCCAGACAGGTACAGCCAGACAGGTACAGCCAGACAGGTAGACAGACAGGTGCAGACAGACACGTACAGACAGACAGGTACAGACAGACAGGTGCAGACAGACAGGTACAGCCAGACAGGTACAGACAGACAGGTGCAGACAGACAGGTACAGACAGACACTGCTGTACAGACAGACAGGTGCACACAGACAGGTACAGACCGACAGGTACAGACAGACACTGATGTACAGACAGACAGGTACAGATAGGTACAGACAGGCACTGCTGTACAGACAGACAGGTACAGACAGGTACAGACAGGTACACACAGGCACTGCTGTACAGACAGACAGGTACAGATAGGTACAGACAGGCACTGCTGTACAGACAGACAGGTACAGACAGGTACAGACAGGTACACACAGGCACTGCTGTACAGACAGACAGGTACACACAGGTACAGACAGGAACTGCTGTACAGACAGACAGGTACACACAGGTACACACAGGCACTGCTGTACAGACAGACAGGTACACACAGGCACTGCTGTACAGACAGACAGGTACAGATAGGTACAGACAGGCACTGCTGTACAGACAGACAGGTACAGACAGACACTGCTGTACAGACAGACAGGTACAGACAGACACTGCTGTACAGACAGACAGGTACAGACAGACACTGCTGTACAGACAGACAGGTACAGACAGACAGGTGCAGACAGGTACAGACAGGCACTGCTGTACAGACAGACAGGTACATACAGGTACAGACAGACACTGCTGTACAGACAGACAGGTACAGACAGATAGGTACAGACAGAAAGGTGCAGACAGACAGGTACAGACAGACAGGTGCAGACAGACAGGTACAGACACTGCTGTAGAGACAGACAGGTGCACACAGACAGGAACAGACAGGTACAGACAGGCACTGCTGTACAGACAGACAGGTACATACACGTACAGACAGACAGGTACAGACAGACACTGCTGTACAGACAGACAGGTACAGACAGGTACAGACAGACACTGCTGTACAGACAGACAGGTACAGACAGGTACAGACAGGAACTGCTGTACAGACAGACAGGTACAGACAGCTACAGACAGACACTGCTGTACAGACAGACAGGTACATACAGACACTGCTGTACAGACAGGTACAGACAGACAGGTGCAGACAGACAGGTACAGACACAGGTACAGACAGACACTGCTGTACAGACAGACAGGTACAGACAGGTACAGACAGACACTGCTGTATAGACAGACAGGTACAGACAGGTACAGACAGACACTGCTGTACAGACAGACAGGTACAGACAGGTACAGACAGGAACTGCTGTACAGACAGACAGGTTTTAGACAGACAGGTGCAGACAGGTACAGACAGACACTGCTGTACAGACAGACAGGTACAGACAGGTACAGACAGACACTGCTGTATAGACAGACAGGTACAGACAGACACTGCTGTACAGACAGACAGGTACAGACAGACAGGTACAGACAGACAGGTACAGACAGACAGGTGCAGACAGACAGGTACAGACAGGTACAGACAGACACTGCTGTACAGACAGACAGGTACAGACAGGTACAGACAGACAGACAGGTCCAGACAGACAGGTACAGACAGACAGGTACAGACAGACAGGTACAGACAGACAGGTACAGACAGACAGGTGCAGACAGACAGCTCCAGACTCCATTAGATTGGTGTTCTCTCTCTAAACACAGTTAACCCTTTTTCTTTCTTAAATACATATTTTCGTCTCATATGAACAAGTGACGTGTTTGATTCATCTCTCCGAGAATCTAACGGTCCTATTTCCATTACGCTCAGCAACACAAAGCCTCCGCTATTCATGGGAAAATGTGTTCGTTTCAAACGGCACCCTATGGATCCTGGTCAAAAGTAATCAACTATGTAGGCAATGAGAATGCCATCTGGGATGAACAGATTGTGAAATCACAGGGAAGAGTTAATTGAAGGATAATACCAGGTTTGACATTTGTGATGTGAGAGTTCAAGCAGACATTCATGAAGCGCAGAAGGAACACTGAGGGAGATCCTATCTGTGGGTTTCTGTATCCTGAGGGAGATCCTATCTGTGGGTTTCTGTATCCTGAGGGAGATTCTATCTGTGGGTTTCTGTATCCTGAGGGAGATCCTATCTGTGGGTTTCTGTATCCTGAGGGAGATCCTATCTGTGGGTTTCTGTATCCTGAGGGAGATCCTATCTGTGGGTTTCTGTATCCTGAGGGAGATCCTATCTGTGGGTTTCTGTATCCTGAGGGAGATCCTATCTGTGGGTGTCTGTATCCTGAGGGAGATCCTATCTGTGGGTTTCTGTATCCTGAGGGAGATCTTATCTGTGGGTTTCTGTATACTGAGGGAGATCCTATCTGTGGGTTTCTGTATCCTGAGGGAGATCCTATCTGTGGGTTTCTGTATCCTGAGGGAGATCCTATCTGTGGGTTTCTGTATCCTGAGGGAGATCCTATCTGTGGGTTTCTGTATCGTGAGGGAGATTATATCTATGTGCATCTGTGGGTTCTGTATTCTGTGATGAATTTGAGTTCAACAATTCTAGACCTTTCTTTTTGGCATGTAGCTGGACTTGATTTAAATAGGTTTAAATTGTCTTCCAATGTTTCTTTCCATTGATCCCTCTATCTTCGGGGTCCTGTTCATATTTCTCTCTTTCATTCTCTTTCCATCCTATTATCTGTCCCTCTAACCTTCATCCACACTCAGACAGTTCTTTACAATGTCTTTGATCAATAATTGATAAAGAAAATCTTTTCACTGTTGAAAGAGAATGAGGAGAAAAAGAGAGGACCAAAAGACAGAGGACCTAAAGACAGAGGACCTAAAGACAGAGGAAATAAAGACAGAGGACCTAAAGACAGAGGACCAAAAGACAGAGGACCTAAAGACAGAGGACCTAAAGACAGAGGACCTAAAGACAGAGGACCTAAAGACAGATGAGAGAAAGACAGAGGACCAAAAGACAGAGGACCAAAAGACAGAGGAACTAAAGACAGATGAGAGAAAGACAGAGGACCAAAAGACAGAGGAACTAAAGACAGAGGACCTAAAGACAGAGGACCTAAAGACAGAGGACCTAAAGACAGAGGACCTAAAGACAGAGGACTTAAAGACAGATGAGAGAAAGACAGATGCCCTAAAGACAGAGGAACTAAGGACAGAGGCCCTAAAGACAGAGGACATAAAGACAGAGGCCCTAAAGACAGAGGCCCTAAAGACAGAGGCCCTAAAGACAGAGAAACTAATGACAGAGAAACTAAAGACAGAGAAACTAACGACAGAGGCCCTAAAGACAGAGAAACTAACGACAGAGGCCCTAAAGACAGAGAAACTAACGACAGAGAAACTAAAGACAGAGGCACTGAAGACAGAGGCACTAAAGACAGAGGAAATAGAGACAGAGGCCCTAAAGACAGAGGACCTAAAGACATAGGACCTAAAGACAGATGAGAGAAAGACAGAGGCCCTAAAGACAGAGGCCCTGAAGACAGAGGCCCTAAAGACAGAGGCCCTAAAGACAGAGGAACTAAAGACAGAGGAGAGAAAGACAGAGGCACTAAAGACAGGAAAACTAAAGACAGAGAACCTAAAGACAGAGGACATAAAGACAGAGGACCTAAAGACAGAGGACATAAAGACAGAGGACTTAAAGACAGAGGACCTAACGACAGATGAGAGAAAGACAGAGGCCCTAAAGACAGAGGCCCTAAAGACAGAGGAACTAAGGTCAGAGGCCCTAAAGACAGATGCCCTAAAGACAGAGGAAATAAAGACAGAGGAACTAAAGACAGATGCCCTAAAGACAGAGGAAATAAAGACAGAGGCCCTAAAGACAGATGCCCTAAAGACAGAGGAAATAAAGACAAAGGCCCTAAAGACAGAGGCCCTAAAGACAGAGGCCCCAAAGACAGATGCCCTAACGACAGATGAGAGAAAGACAGATGCCCTAAAGACAGAGGAAATAAAGACAGAGGCCCTAAAGACAGATGCCCTAAAGACAGAGGAAATAAAGACAAAGGCCCTAAGACAGAGGCCCTAAAGACAGAGGCCCTAAAGACAGAAGACCTAAAGACAGAGGCCCTAAAGACAGAGAAACTAACGACAGAGGCCCTAAAGACAGAGAAACTAACGACAGAGAAACTAAAGACAGAGGCACTGAAGACAGAGGCACTGAAGACAGAGGAAATAGAGACAGAGGCCCTAAAGACAGAGGCCCTAAAGACAGAGGCCCTAAAGACAGAGGCCCTAAAGACAGAGGCCCTAAAGACAGAGGACTTAAAGACAGATGCCCTAAAGACAGAGGAAATAAAGACAAAGGCCCTAAAGACAGAGGCCCCAAAGACAGATGCCCTAAAGACAGAGGAAATAAAGACAAAGGCCCTAAAGACAGAGGCCCTAAAGACAGATGCCCTAAAGACAGATGCCCTAAAGACAGAGGAAATAAAGACAAAGGCCCTAAAGACAGAGGCCCTAAAGACAGAGGACTTAAAGACAGAGGACCTAACGACAGATGAGAGAAAGACAGATGCCCTAAAGACAGAGGAAATAAAGACAGAGGCCCTAAAGACAGATGCCCTAAAGACAGAGGAAATAAAGACAAAGGCCCTAAAGACAGAGCCCCTAAAGACAGAGGCCCTAAAGACTGAGGAACTAAGGACAGAGGCCCTAAAGACAGAGGAAATAAAGACAGAGGCCCTAAAGACAGAGGCCCTAAAGACAGAGGCCCTAAAGACAGAGGCCCTAAAGACAGAGGCCCTAAAGACTGAGGAACTAAGGACAGAGGCCCTAAAGACAGAGGACCTAAAGACAGAGGAAATAAAGACAGAGGAAATAAAGACAAAGGATCTAAAGACAGAGGCCCTAAAGACAGAGGCCCTAAAGACAGAGGCCGTAAAGACAGAGGCCCTAAAGACAGAGGCCCTAAAGACAGAGGCCCTAAAGACAGAGGACCTAAAGACAGATAAGAGAAAGACAGAGGTCCTAAAGACAGAGGAACTAAAGACAGAGGAACTAAAGACAGAGGACCTAATAAAGAGAGAAGAGAGAAAGACAGAGGAGAGAAAGACAGAGGCCTTGAAGAGAGAAAGACAGAGGACCTAAAGAAAGAGGAGAGAAAGACAGAGGAAAGAAAGACAGAGGAACTAAAGACAGAGGAACTAAAGACAGAGAACCTAAAGACAGAGAACCCAAAGACAGAGAACCTAAAGACAGAGAACCTAAAGACAGAGGACCTAAAGACAGATGACCTAAAGACAGAGGACCTAAAGACAGAGGACCTAAAGACAGAGGACCTAAAGACAGAGGACCTAAAGACAGAGGAACTAAAGACAGAGGAACTAAAGACAGAGTACATAAAGACAGAGAACCTAAAGACAGAGGACATAAAGACAGAGGAATTAAGACAGAGGACCTAAAGACAGAGGCCCTAAACACAGAGGACATAAACAGAGGAGAGAAAGACAGAGGCCCTAAAGACAGAGGCCCTAAAGACAGAGGCCCTAAAGACAGAGGCCCTAAAGACAGAGGCCCTAAAGACAGAGGACATAAAGACAGAAGAGTGAAAGACAGAGGAGAGAAAGACAGAGGACCTAAAGACAGAGGACCTAAAGACAGAGGACCTAAAGACAGAGGACCTAAAGACAGATGAGAGAAAGACAGAGGAGAGAAAGACAGAGGCCTTAAAGACAGAAGAGAGAATGACAGAGGACCTAAAGACAGAGGACCTAAAGACAGAGGAACTAAAGACAGAGGAGAGAAAGACAGAGGAGAGAATGACAGAGGCCCTAAAGACAGAGGCCCTAAAGACAGAGGCCCTAAAGACAGAGGCCCTAAAGACAGAGGCCCTAAAGACAGAGGCCCTAAAGACAGAGGCCCTAAAGACAGAGGAGACAAAGACAGATCAGACAAAGACAACCATTTTGTCTTCGCACAATAAATTCCACTCCAAGAAATGTCAGTATCAAATAAACATGTCCTCCATAATAAAAATAAAAATCTATGATTGGAAACAGTGGGTGAGAACTAATCTTCTGGAGACCTTCAAATGTTCAGGAAATCATTTCCTGGACAGATTTGCCTGGTAGCTAGCAGATTGAGCCTTACACAGCAGGGGATCAGGGTCGACTTCTCTGTGGCAAACAGTTTCTCTGGCAATCATTGAAACCTTCTTGGTTACGAGGGCACTCAGCATGTCTGTACTGAGGGAGTCTCTGTACTGGGTTTTGTTCTTGGAAACGAGAAATGAATATTCGTTCGCAGTCTGCATTGCTGTGGAATTTGACCAATATCCCCAGCATCACAGCTGAAAGGTGGGAGTAGATCAGGCTGCCCCCCCCACCCCCTTTTCACTGTGCCAATTTCTCTCCAGGCCTGATCCGTGCGCATGTTGACCAGACTCTGCTCAAAGGTTGTTGCCTGAAAAGAGTCTAAACTTATCCTCCACCAGATTAACAGAGGCTCCCTCGGGAACAATGCAGGGAAAGAGTGCCAAGAAAAAGTTGAATGATGAGAAGTTGGCAGTCTGCCTGTTGGCAATGTCAGCGACCACTGCATGCTGGAGAAGCATATCTCCCAATGGACATTTCAGCAACTGCAGAAGAAAATAAGTTTCTGACATCTGCAAAGGTCTTCAGATCCAGCTTGCATTGGCTTCCTATGTCGATGCGAGTGTCCTGGCCAACGTACAGCTCCTTCCTATGTCGGTGCGAGTGTCCTGGCCAACGGACAGCTCCTTCCTATGTCGGTGCGAGTGTCCTGGCCAACGTACAGCTCCTTCCTATGTCGGTGCGAGTGTCCTGGCCAACGGACAGCTCCTTCCTATGTCGGTGCGAGTGTCCTGGCCAACGTACAGCTCCTTCCTATGTCGGTGCGAGTGTCCTGGCCAACGGACAGCTCCTTCCTATGTCGGTGCGAGTCTCCTGGCCAACGTACAGCTCCTTCCTATGTCGGTGCGAGTGTCCTGGCCAACGGACAGCTCCTTCCTATGTCGGTGCGAGTGTCCTGGCCAACGGACAGCTCCTTCCTATGTCGGTGCGAGTGTCCTGGCCAACGGACAGCTCCTTCCTATGTCGATGCGAATGTGCTGGCCAACGGACAGCTCCTCGCCAGGAAGCCGGTTTTGTCTCTCCAGGTAGAGTGTAGGCTTGACACCACTACTCTTTTCTGTCCTCATGGTAGTGACAGTGTCTGGCTTGCAGAAGGACACATTAGTTTCTGCAGTTGCATCTCTAAAGTTGACAGTAACATTTGAATGCAAGGCTCCTCTCATTGTAGAATCAGATTTCCAACATCGCAAAGGGATTCTGACCGGTGTTCAGTAGGCTACCGCAAAGGGATTCTGAACTCTGTTCAGTAGGCTACCGCAAAGGGATTCTGAACTCTGTTCAGTAGGCTACCGCAAAGGGATTCTGACCGATGTTCAGTAGGCTACCGCAAAGGGATTCTGACCGATGTTCAGTAGGCTACCGCAAAGGGATTCTGAACTCTGTTCAGTAGGCTACCGCAAAGGGATTCTGACCGATGTTCAGTAGGCTACCGCAAAGGGATTCTCACCGATGTTCAGTAGGCTACAGCAAAGGGAATCTGACAGCTGTTCAGAAGGCTACCGCAAAGGGAATCTGACCGATGTTCAGTAGGCTACCGCAAAGGGATTCTGACCGATGATCAGTAGGCTACCGCAAAGGGATTCTGACCGATGTTCAGTAGGCTACCGCAAAGGGATTCTGACCGATGTTCAGTAGGCTACCGCAAAGGGATTCTGACCGATGTTCAGTAGGCTACCGCAAAGGGATTCTGACCGATGTTCAGTAGGCTACCGCAAAGGGAATCTGAACTCTGTTCAGTAGGCTACCGCAAAGGGATTCTGACCGATGTTCAGTAGGCTACCGCAAAGGGAATCTGACCGATGTTCAGTAGGCTACCGCAAAGGGATTCTGACCGATGTTCAGTAGGCTACAGCAAAGGGAATCTGACAGCTGTTCAGTAGGCTACCGCAAAGGGAATCTGACAGCTGTTCAGTAGGCTACAGCAAAGGGAATCTGACCGCTGTTCAGTAGACTACCGCAACGGGAATCTGACAGCTGTTCAGTAGGCTACAGCAAAGGGATTCTCACCGATGTTCAGTAGGCTACCGCAAAGGGAATCTGACAGCTGTTCAGTAGGCTACCGCAAAGGGAATCTGACAGCTGTTCAGTAGACTACCGCAAAGGGATTCTGACCGATGTTCAGTAGGCTACCGCAAAGGGAATCTGGCAGCTGTTCAGTAGGCTACCGCAAAGGGGATCTGAACTCTGTTGCTAGAAGAGTCAGCTGTTTCAGCCTATTTAAAAGTGCCTATTGTATTTCTTTTGCAGTGATTACATCATTTCATATTTTCGAAAATATATAACATCTCTGTCACGTTCCTGACCTATTTATGTTAGTTTTTGTGTGTTAGTTGGTCAGGACGTGAGGTTGGGTGGGCATTCTATGTTATCTGTTTCTATGTTGGTTTCGGTTTGCCTGGTATGGCTCTTGATTAGAGGCAGGTGGTTTGCGTTTGCCTCTAATTAAGAGTCATATTTAGGTAGGGCATTCTCACTGTTTGTTTGTGGGTGATTGTCTCCTGTGTCAGTATGTTTGTTCGTACCACACTGGACTGTAGCGTTTGTTTGTTTCGTTTTCGTTTCGATGTCGTCTGTTTCCTGTACGTAAGTTTATGTCTAGTTATGTAAGTTTATGTTCAGGTTTCGTCAACGTCGTTTTGTTATTTTGTAGTTTGGAAAGTGTTTGTTTCGTTTCGTGTTTTGCCATCATCGTGTTTAATAAAGATGGCTTATTTCCCTGAGCCTGCGTTTTGATCTGAAGATCCTTCTCTCCTCACCTCATCTGAGGATGAGGAGAGCGTCACCCGTTACAGAATCACCCACCAAGCTAAGACCAAGCGGCAAGGGAAAACGAAACGGAGTAAGGGACAGGAGAGAAAGGAGCAATGGACATGGGACGATGTTTTGGATGGAAAGGGTTGCTACACTTGGGAGGAGATCCTGGCTGGGAGGGATCGCCTCCCATGGGAACAGGTGGAGGCATTGAGGAGAGCAGAGGCTACCTGGGAGAGGAACCGGAGCTATGAGGGAACGCGTCTGGCACGGAAGCCGAAAAAGCCCGTAAGTAATTCCCAAAAATTTCTTGGGGGGGGGCTAGGAGATAGTGGGCCAAGGGCAGGTAGGAGACCTGCGCCCACTTCCCAGGCTTACCGTGGAGAGCGGGAGTACGGGCAGGCGCCGTGTTACGCAGTAGAGCGCACGGTGTCTCCTGTACGAGTGCATAGCCCAGTGCGGGTTATTCCACCTCCCCACACTGGTAGGGCTAGATTGAGTATTGAGCCAGGTGTCATGAGGCCGGCTCAACGCGTCTGGTCTCCAGTGCGTCTCCTCGGGCCGGCATACATGGCACCTGCCTTACGCATGGTTTCCCCGGTTCGCCTACATAGCCCGGTGCGGGTTATTCCACCTCCCCGCACTGGTCGGGCAACCGGGAGTATTCAACCAGGTAAGGTTGGGCAAGCTCAATGCTCAAGAGTGCCAGTACGCCTCCACGGTCCGGTATTTCCGGCACCACCTCCCCGCCCCAGCCAAGTACCTACAGTGTATACACTACGCACTAGGCTACCAGTGCGTATCCTGAGCCCTGTTCCTCCTCCACGCACTCTCCCTGTAGTGCGTGTATCTAGCCCGGTGCCTCCAGTTCCGGCCCCACGCACTAAGCTACCAGTGCGTCTCCAGAGCCCTGTACACACTGTATATTCTCCCCCTACTAATCCTGATGTGCTTGTCCTCAGCCCGGCGTCACCAGTGCCGGTACCACGCATCAGGGATAGAGTAGGCTTTGAGAATACAGTGTGCCCTGTCCCTGCTCCCCGCACTAGTAGGAAGGTGCTTATCATTAGCACGGTGCCTCCAGTTCCGGCACCACGCACCAGGTCTACAGTGCGCCATATCCGGCCAGAGCCATCCGTCTCCCCAGCGCCATCTGAGCCATCCGTCTCCCCAGCGCCATCTGAGCCATCCGTCTCCCCAGCGCCATCTGAGCCATCCGTCTCCCCAGCGCCATCTGAGCCATCCGTCTCCCCAGCGCCATCTGAGCCATCCGTCTCCCCAGCGCCGTCTGAGCCATCCGTCTGCCAGGAGCCTGCAAAGCCGCCCGTCTGCCAGGAGCCTGCAAAGCCGCCCGTCTGCCATGAGCCTGCAAAGCCGCCCGTCTGCCATGAGCCTACAGAGCCGTCAGCCAGACAGGAGCCGCTAGAGCCGTCAGCCAGACAGGAGCCGCTAGAGCCGTCAGCCAGACAGGATCTGCCAGAGCCGCCAACCAGACAGGATCTGCCAGAGCCGCCAACCAGACAGGATCTGCCAGAGCCGCCAACCAGACAGGATCTGCCAGAGCCGCCAACCAGACAGGATCTGCCAGAGCCGCCAACCAGACAGGATCTGCCAGAGCCGCCAGCGAGCCATGAGCAGCCAGAGCCGTCAGAGCGCCATGAGCAGCCAGAGCCGTCAGAGCGCCATGAGCAGCCAGAGCCGTCAGAGCGCCATGAGCGTCGAGAGCCGTCAGCCTGCCATGAGCGTCGAGAGCCGTCAGCCTGCCATGAGCGTCGAGAGCCGTCAGCCTGCCATGAGCGTCGAGAGCCGTCAGCCAGCCATGAGCGTCGAGAGCCGTCAGCCAGCCATGAGCATCGAGAGTCGTCAGTCAGCCATGAGCTGCCCTTCAGCCTGAAAAGGCTAGATACCCAGAACTGCCCATCAGTCCAGAGCTGTCTCTCTGTCCGGAGCTGCCTTTCAGTCCGGAGTTGCCCCTCTATCCTGATCTCCCTCTCTATCTTTATCTACCTCTATAGTCTTATCTATCCCTCTGTCTTGGTTTATCTCTCTGTCCCGGTATTGTCATTATTAGATATGTTATTAGGAGGATTTTGTGGGGGAAGTAAGAGGGTGGACATTCTTGAAGAGAGGGGGCTAGGATGGATTATGGTGGGGTGGGAACCGCGCCCGGAGCCTGAGCCACCACCGTGGTTAGATGCCCACCCAGACCCTCCCCTAGACTTTGTGCTGGTGCGTCCGGAGTTCTCACCTTGTGGGGGGGGTACTGTCACGTTCCTGACCTATTTATGTTAGTTTTTGTGTGTTAGTTGGTCAGGACGTGAGGTTGGGTGGGCATTCTATGTTATCTGTTTCTATGTTGGTTTCGGTTTGCCTGGTATGGCTCTTGATTAGAGGCAGGTGGTTTGCGTTTGCCTCTAATTAAGAGTCATATTTAGGTAGGGCATTCTCACTGTTTGTTTGTGGGTGATTGTCTCCTGTGTCAGTATGTTTGTTCGTACCACACTGGACTGTAGCGTTTGTTTGTTTCGTTTTCGTTTCGATGTCGTCTGATTCCTGTACGTAAGTTTATGTCTAGTTATGTAAGTTTATGTTCAGGTTTCGTCAACGTCGTTTTGTTATTTTGTAGTTTGGAAAGTGTTTGTTTCGTTTCGTGTTTTGCCATCATCGTGTTTAATAAAGATGGCTTATTTCCCAAAGCCTGCGTTTTGGTCTGAAGATCCTTCTCTCCTCACCTCATCTGAGGATGAGGAGAGCGTCACCCGTTACAATCTCAGATCTAGTGCAAAGGCATTTTAGAAGCATTGCCTCTATTGCCAATACCGGACACTCATTAATTCTCCATCGTGCAGTCTTCTAAACTCCCAGTCTAATAAACTCCCAGTCTTCTAAACTCCCAGTCTCCTAAACTCCCAGTCTTCTAAACTCCCAGTCTCCTAAACTCCCAGTCTTCTAAACTCCCAGTCTAATAAACTCCCAGTCTTCTAAACTCCCAGTCTCCTAAACTCCCAGTCTTCTAAACTCCCAGTCTTCTAAACTCCCTGTCTCCTAAACTCCCAGTCTCCTAAACTCCCAGTCTTCTAAACTCCCAGTCTCCTAAACTCCCAGTCTAATAAACTCCCAGTCTAATAAACTCCCAGTCTTCTAAACTCCCAGTCTCCTAAACTCCCAGTCTCCTAAACTCCCAGTCTCCTAAACTCCCAGTCTCCTAAACTCCCAGTCTCCTAAACTCCCAGTCTCCTAAACTCCCAGTCTCCTAAACTCCCAGTCTCCTAAACTCCCAGTCTTCTAAACTCCCAGTCTTCTAAACTCCCTGTCTCCTAAACTCCCAGTCTTCTAAACTCCCAGTCTTCTAAACTCCCTGTCTTCTAAACTCCCAGTCTAATAAACTCCCAGTCTTCTAAACTCCAGACTCCATTTAATGCCAAGATATTTATATTTATTTTTGAATATACTTTTGTAATGCTTTTTGTGACGTGGATCATAATTACAGTTAATGTCTATCAGGTTGCATGATCCTCATAATGTTACGTGGAAAATACAACTAGTGGGACAGACGCAGAATTAAATGTGTATCACACTCGCAGAAGAAATGTGACCAGTTATTTTTTGTATTTGCATTTAATTTCTTTCACTAGAAAATGAAGTGAACTGCTGGTACTTTAGAGCTCACTGAATGTCCATCTCATGTTCGCTAACGTTAGCTTGAAACAATTAGTGTTTACCTTTCCACAACACAGAGAGTCGGAAAAGGGATTTGTCCGTGTGTTTACGTACAACAAACTCAGCATCACAACAAACAGAAGGAGGGGTAGACACGGGGGGTAACTACGTCGATTAGCGATGTATTCATCTCCATGTCCGTTGACGCAAACTCTGTACATGTCTGTGTGTTGCAGCTCGAGAATCGGGATGTTACGTTTACTCAGTTTACTTAAAAACAAATTATAATATAATCAAATCAGGCCCTAGTCATTTCTGTGTACTTTTAACTCGGATCTCGCACCTGCATACATGGACAGAGAATTACGTAGCTGGTATGCAAAATGCATGCTTGTTGGCAGGTCTGCAATTAGTTGTGTTGTGACAAAGTAGGGGTGGTATACCGAGATAGCCCTATTTGGTAAAAGACCAAGTCCATAATATGGCAAGAACAGTGTCATGTCTGTGACTATCATTAAATGTGAAGACTTTTATCAAATCACTTCACTATGTGTAATTATTATTAAGTGATTAAACTAATCATGTCAACTTGTAAACGCAGGTCTGATATTAGTCTGACACAGGTCTGATATTAGTCTGACACAGGTCTGATATTAGTCTGACGCAGGTCTGATATTAGTCTGACACAGGTCTGATATTAGTCTGACACAGGTCTGATATTAGTCTGACGCAGGTCTGATATTAGTCTGCCACAAGTTAGCCACAGGTGTGCCAAAGGTCTCTCACAGGTCTGCCACAGGTATGTGTGTGTGTGTGTGTGTGTGTGTGTGTGTGTGTGTGTGTGTGTGTGTGTGTGTGTGTGTGTGTGTGTGTGTGTGTGTGTGTGTGTGTGTGTGTGTGTGTGCTTGCGTGTAAGTGTGTGTGTGAATGTGAGAATGTCAGCCTGTTTCATCATATGTATTATGTGTTTGTGGCTTCCTGTGTGTGTACCGTTTGTTACTGTGTTTGCTAACTCCCCTTCAGGCAAGATCCTCCACTCAACTGCCCTCAACACATCTCCTATCCACCTCTCCTCTCACCCGCCCCCTGGGACCTTCCAACACCGAGCAGAGACGGGCAGGAAAAAACCTGGAGAGTGGAAAACCAGACAGGCTTGTCTGGAAGCTGTGTTCTCTGTCTTTATGTTCTGAGTCTACTGGCACCGGGCTGAGCAGGAGAATATTCTCCCAGCGTGACTGAGAAGGAGACAATTTGTGTCAGTGGGAGAGAGAAGAGAGAAAAACAAGGAGGAGAGAAGAGAGAAGAAGAAGAGGAGAATGAAAAATTCATAGTGCAGCAGGTCCCAAAATACCTAGTGCAGGAGCAGACTGGGACAAGAGTTGTCCACACAACATCAATGTCCAAAGGAAAGGCATCCTCTGTCTGGAGATACAACTCACCACTATAACTGTTCCTCTGTCTGGAGATACAACTCACCACTATAACTGTTCCCCTGTCTGGAGATACAACTCACCACTATAACTGTTCCTCTGGAGATACAACTCACCACTATAACTGTTCCTCTGTCTGGAGATACAACTCACCACTATAACTGTTCCTCTGGAGATACAACTCACCACTATAACTGTTCCTCTGGAGATACAACTCACCACTATAACTGTTCCTCTGGAGATACAACTCACCACTATAACTGTTCCTCTGGAGATACAACTCACCACTATAACTGTTCCTCTGGAGATACAACTCACCACTATAACTGTTCCTCTGGAGATACAACTCACCACTATAACTGTTCCTCTGGAGATACAACTCACCACTATAACTGTTCCTCTGTCTGGAGATACAACTCACCCCTATAACTGTTCCTCTGGAGATACAACTCACCACTATAACTGTTCCTCTGGAGATACAACTCACCACTATAACTGTTCCTCTGGAGATACAACTCACCACTATAACTGTTCCTCTGGAGATACAACTCACCACTATAACTGTTCCTCTGTCTGGAGATACAACTCACCACTATAACTGTTCCTCTGGAGATACAACTCACCACTATAACTGTTCCTCTGGAGATACAACTCACCACTATAACTGTTCCTCTGGAGATACAACTCACCACTATAACTGTTCCTCTGGAGATACAACTCACCACTATAACTGTTCCTCTGTCTGGAGATACAACTCACCACTATAACTGTTCCTCTGGAGATACAACTCACCACTATAACTGTTCCTCTGGAGATACAACTCACCACTATAACTGTTCCTCTGGAGATACAACTCACCACTATAACTGTTCCTCTGGAGATACAACTCACCACAATAACTATTCCTCTGGAGATACAGCTCACCACTATAACTGTTCCTCTGGAGATACAACTCACCACTATAACTGTTCCCCTGGAGATACAACTCACCACTATAACTGTTCCTCTGGAGATACAACTCACCACTATAACTATTCCTCTTTCTGGAGATACAACTCACCACTATAACTGTTCCCCTGGAGATACAACTCACCACTATAACTGTTCCTCTGGAGATACAACTCACCACTATAACTGTTCCCCTGGAGATACAACTCACCACTATAACTGTTCCTCTGGAGATACAACTCACCACTATAACTGTTCCTCTGGAGATACAACTCACCACTATAACTGTTCCTCTGTCTGGAGATACAACTCACCACTATAACTGTTCCTCTGGAGATACAACTCACCACTATAACTGTTCCTCTGGAGATACAACTCACCACTATAACTGTTCCTCTGGAGATACAACTCACCACTATAACTGTCCCTCTGGAGATACAACTCACCACTATAACTGTTCCTCTGGAGATACAACTCACCACTATAACTGTCTGGAGATACAACTCACCACTATAACTGTCTGGAGATACAACTCACCACTATAACTGTTCCTCTGGAGATACAACTCACCACTATAACTGTTCCTCTGGAGATACAACTCACCACTATAACTGTTCCTCTGGAGATACAACTCACCACTATAACTGTTCCTCTGGAGATACAACTCACCACTATAACTGTTCCTCTGGAGATACAACTCACCACTATAACTGTCCCTCTGGAGATACAACTCACCACTATAACTGTTCCTCAGGAGATACAACTCACCACTATAACTGTTCCTCTGGAGATACAACTCACCACTATAACTGTTCCTCTGGAGATACAACTCACAACTATAACTGTTCCTCTGGAGATACAACTCACCACTATAACTGTTCCTCTGGAGATACAACTCACCACTATAACTGTCTGGAGATACAACTCACCACTATAACTGTTCCTCTGGAGATACAACTCACCACTATAACTGTCCCTCTGGAGATACAACTCACCACTATAACTGTTCCTCTGGAGATACAACTCACCACTATAACTGTTCCTCTGGAGATACATCTCACCACTATAACTGTTCCTCTGGAGATACAACTCACCACTATAACTGTTCCTCTGGAGATACAACTCACCACTATAACTGTTCCTCTGGAGATACAACTCACCACTATAACTGTTCCTCTGGAGATACAACTCACCACTATAACTGTTCCTCTGTCTGGAGATACAACTCACCACTATAACTGTTCCTCTGGAGATACAACTCACCACTATAACTGTTCCTCTGGAGATACAACTCACCACTATAACTGTTCCTCTGGAGATACAACTCACCACTATAACTGTTCCTCTGGAGATACAACTCACCACTATAACTGTTCCTCTGTCTGGAGATACAACTCACCACTATAACTGTTCCTCTGGAGATACAACTCACCACTATAACTGTTCCTCTGGAGATACAACTCACCACTATAACTGTTCCTCTGGAGATACAACTCACCACTATAACTGTTCCTCTGGAGATACAACTCACCACAATAACTATTCCTCTGGAGATACAGCTCACCACTATAACTGTTCCTCTGGAGATACAACTCACCACTATAACTGTTCCCCTGGAGATACAACTCACCACTATAACTGTTCCTCTGGAGATACAACTCACCACTATAACTATTCCTCTTTCTGGAGATACAACTCACCACTATAACTGTTCCCCTGGAGATACAACTCACCACTATAACTGTTCCTCTGGAGATACAACTCACCACTATAACTGTTCCCCTGGAGATACAACTCACCACTATAACTGTTCCTCTGGAGATACAACTCACCACTATAACTGTTCCTCTGGAGATACAACTCACCACTATAACTGTTCCTCTGTCTGGAGATACAACTCACCACTATAACTGTTCCTCTGGAGATACAACTCACCACTATAACTGTTCCTCTGGAGATACAACTCACCACTATAACTGTTCCTCTGGAGATACAACTCACCACTATAACTGTCCCTCTGGAGATACAACTCACCACTATAACTGTTCCTCTGGAGATACAACTCACCACTATAACTGTCTGGAGATACAACTCACCACTATAACTGTCTGGAGATACAACTCACCACTATAACTGTTCCTCTGGAGATACAACTCACCACTATAACTGTTCCTCTGGAGATACAACTCACCACTATAACTGTTCCTCTGGAGATACAACTCACCACTATAACTGTTCCTCTGGAGATACAACTCACCACTATAACTGTTCCCCTGGAGATACAACTCACCACTATAACTGTTCCTCTGGAGATACAACTCACCACTATAACTGTTCCTCTGGAGATACAACTCACCACTATAACTGTTCCTCTGGAGATACAACTCACCACTATAACTGTTCCTCTGGAGATACAATTTACCACTATAACTGTTCCTCTGGAGATACAACTCACCACTATAACTGTCTGGAGATACAACTCACCACTATAACTGTTCCTCTGGAGATACAACTCACCACTATAACTGTTCCTCTGGAGATACAACTCACCACTATAACTGTTCCTCTGGAGATACAACTCACCACTATAACTGTCCCTCTGGAGATACAACTCACCACTATAACTGTTCCTCAGGAGATACAACTCACCACTATAACTGTTCCTCTGGAGATACAACTCACCACTATAACTGTTCCTCTGGAGATACAACTCACAACTATAACTGTTCCTCTGGAGATACAAATCACCACTATAACTGTTCCTCTGGAGATACAACTCACCACTATAACTGTCTGGAGATACAACTCACCACTATAACTGTTCCTCTGGAGATACAACTCACCACTATAACTGTTCCTCTTGAGATACAACTCACCACTATAACTGTTCCTCTGTCTGGAGATACAACTCACCACTATAACTGTTCCTCTGGAGATACAACTCACCACTATAACTGTTCCTCTGTCTGGAGATACAACTCACCACAATAACTGTTCCTCTGGAGATACAACTCACCACTATAACTGTTCCTCTGGAGATACAACTCACCACTATAACTGTCCCTCTGGAGATACAACTCACCACTATAACTGTTCCTCTGTCTGGAGATACAACTCACCACTATAACTGTTCCTCTGGAGATACAACTCACCACTATAACTGTTCCTCTGGAGATACAACTCACCACTATAACTGTTCCTCTGGAGATACAACTCACCACTATAACTGTTCCTCTGTCTGGAGATACAACTCACCACTATAACTGTTCCTCTGGAGATACAACTCACCACTATAACTGTTCCTCTGGAGATACAACTCACCACTATAACCGTTCCTCTGGAGATACAACTCACCACTATAACTGTTCCTCTGTCTGGAGATACAACTCACCACTATAACTGTTCCTCTGGAGATATAACTCACCACTATAACTGTTCCTCTGGAGATACAACTCACCACTATAACTGTTCCTCTGTCTGGAGATACAACTCACAACTATAACTGTTCCTCTGGAGATACAACTCACCACTATAACTGTCTGGAGATACAACTCACCACTATAACTGTTCCTCTGGAGATACAACTCACCAATATAACTGTTCCTCTGGAGATACAACTCACCACTATAACTGTTCCTCTTGAGATACAACTCACCACTATAACTGTTCCTCTGTCTGGAGATACAACTCACCACTATAACTGTTCCTCTGGAGATACAACTCACCACTATAACTGTTCCTCTGTCTGGAGATACAACTCACCACTATAACTGTCCCTCTGGAGATATAACTCACCACTATAACTGTTCCTCTGGAGATACAACTCACCACTATAACTGTTCCTCTGTCTGGAGATACAACTCACCACTATAACTGTTCCTCTGGAGATACAACTCACCACTATAACTGTTCCCCTGGAGATACAACTCACCACTATAACTGTTCCTCTGGAGATACAACTCACCACTATAACTGTTCCTCTGTAGATACAACTCACCACTATAACTGTTCCTCTGTCTGGAGATACAACTCACCACTATAACTGTTCCTCTGGAGATACAACTCACCACTATAACTGTTCCTCTGGAGATACAACTCACCACTATAACTGTTCCTCTGGAGATACAACTCACCACTATAACTGTCCCTCTGGAGATACAACTCACCACTATAACTGTTCCTCTGGAGATACAACTCACCACTATAACTGTCTGGAGATACAACTCACCACTATAACTGTCTGGAGATACAACTCACCACTATAACTGTTCCTCTGGAGATACAACTCACCACTATAACTGTTCCTCTGGAGATACAACTCACCACTATAACTGTTCCTCTGGAGATACAACTCACCACTATAACTGTTCCTCTGGAGATACAACTCACCACTATAACTGTTCCCCTGGAGATACAACTCACCACTATAACTGTTCCTCTGGAGATACAATTTACCACTATAACTGTTCCTCTGGAGATACAACTCACCACTATAACTGTCTGGAGATACAACTCACCACTATAACTGTTCCTCTGGAGATACAACTCACCACTATAACTGTTCCTCTGGAGATACAACTCACCACTATAACTGTTCCTCTGGAGATACAACTCACCACTATAACTGTCCCTCTGGAGATACAACTCACCACTATAACTGTTCCTCAGGAGATACAACTCACCACTATAACTGTTCCTCTGGAGATACAACTCACCACTATAACTGTTCCTCTGGAGATACAACTCACAACTATAACTGTTCCTCTGGAGATACAACTCACCACTATAACTGTTCCTCTGGAGATACAACTCACCACTATAACTGTCTGGAGATACAACTCACCACTATAACTGTTCCTCTGGAGATACAACTCACCACTATAACTGTTCCTCTTGAGATACAACTCACCACTATAACTGTTCCTCTGTCTGGAGATACAACTCACCACTATAACTGTTCCTCTGGAGATACAACTCACCACTATAACTGTTCCTCTGTCTGGAGATACAACTCACCACAATAACTGTTCCTCTGGAGATACAACTCACCACTATAACTGTTCCTCTGGAGATACAACTCACCACTATAACTGTCCCTCTGGAGATACAACTCACCACTATAACTGTTCCTCTGTCTGGAGATACAACTCACCACTATAACTGTTCCTCTGGAGATACAACTCACCACTATAACTGTTCCTCTGGAGATACAACTCACCACTATAACTGTTCCTCTGGAGATACAACTCACCACTATAACTGTTCCTCTGTCTGGAGATACAACTCACCACTATAACTGTTCCTCTGGAGATACAACTCACCACTATAACTGTTCCTCTGGAGATACAACTCACCACTATAACCGTTCCTCTGGAGATACAACTCACCACTATAACTGTTCCTCTGTCTGGAGATACAACTCACCACTATAACTGTTCCTCTGGAGATATAACTCACCACTATAACTGTTCCTCTGGAGATACAACTCACCACTATAACTGTTCCTCTGTCTGGAGATACAACTCACAACTATAACTGTTCCTCTGGAGATACAACTCACCACTATAACTGTCTGGAGATACAACTCACCACTATAACTGTTCCTCTGGAGATACAACTCACCAATATAACTGTTCCTCTGGAGATACAACTCACCACTATAACTGTTCCTCTTGAGATACAACTCACCACTATAACTGTTCCTCTGTCTGGAGATACAACTCACCACTATAACTGTTCCTCTGGAGATACAACTCACCACTATAACTGTTCCTCTGTCTGGAGATACAACTCACCACAATAACTGTTCCTCTGGAGATACAACTCACCACTATAACTGTTCCTCTGTCTGGAGATACAACTCACCACTATAACTGTTCCTCTGGAGATACAATTTACCACTATAACTGTTCCTCTGGAGATACAACTCACCACTATAACTGTCTGGAGATACAACTCACCACTATAACTGTTCCTCTGGAGATACAACTCACCACTATAACTGTTCCTCTGGAGATACAACTCACCACTATAACTGTTCCTCTGGAGATACAACTCACCACTATAACTGTCCCTCTGGAGATACAACTCACCACTATAACTGTTCCTCAGGAGATACAACTCACCACTATAACTGTTCCTCTGGAGATACAACTCACCACTATAACTGTTCCTCTGGAGATACAACTCACAACTATAACTTTTCCTCTGGAGATACAACTCACCACTATAACTGTTCCTCTGGAGATACAACTCACCACTATAACTGTCTGGAGATACAACTCACCACTATAACTGTTTTTCTGGAGATACAACTCACCACTATAACTGTTCCTCTTGAGATACAACTCACTACTATAACTGTTCCTCTGTCTGGAGATACAACTCACCACTATAACTGTTCCTCTGGAGATACAACTCACCACTATAACTGTTCCTCTGTCTGGAGATACAACTCACCACAATAACTGTTCCTCTGGAGATACAACTCACCACTATAACTGTTCCTCTGGAGATACAACTCACCACTATAACTGTCCCTCTGGAGATACAACTCACCACTATAACTGTTCCTCTGTCTGGAGATACAACTCACCACTATAACTGTTCCTCTGGAGATACAACTCACCACTATAACTGTTCCTCTGGAGATACAACTCACCACTATAACTGTTCCTCTGTCTGGAGATACAACTCACCACTATAACTGTTCCTCTGGAGATACAACTCACCACTATAACTGTTCCTCTGTCTGGAGATACAACTCACCACTATAACCGTTCCTCTGGAGATACAACTCACCACTATAACTGTTCCTCTGTCTGGAGATACAACTCACCACTATAACTGTTCCTCTGGAGATATAACTCACCACTATAACTGTTCCTCTGGAGATACAACTCACCACTATAACTGTTCCTCTGTCTGGAGATACAACTCACAACTATAACTGTTCCTCTGGAGATACAACTCACCACTATAACTGTCTGGAGATACAACTCACCACTATAACTGTTCCTCTGGAGATACAACTCACCAATATAACTGTTCCTCTGGAGATACAACTCACCACTATAACTGTTCCTCTTGAGATACAACTCACCACTATAACTGTTCCTCTGTCTGGAGATACAACTCACCACTATAACTGTTCCTCTGGAGATACAACTCACCACTATAACTGTTCCTCTGTCTGGAGATACAACTCACCACAATAACTGTTCCTCTGGAGATACAACTCACCACTATAACTGTTCCTCTGGAGATACAACTCACCACTATAACTGTCCCTCTGGAGATACAACTCACCACTATAACTGTTCCTCTGTCTGGAGATACAACTCACCACTATAACTGTTCCTCTGGAGATACAACTCACCACTATAACTGTTCCTCTGGAGATACAACTCACCACTATAACTGTTCCTCTGGAGATACAACTCACCACTATAACTGTTCCTCTGTCTGGAGATACAACTTACCACTATAACTGTTCCTCTGGAGATTCAACTCACCACTATAACTGTTCCTCTGGAGATACAACTCACCACTATAACTGTTCCTCTGGAGATACAAATCACCACTATAACTGTTCCTCTGTCTGGAGATACAACTCACCACTATAACCGTTCCTCTGGAGATACAACTCACCACTATAACTGTTCCTCTGTCTGGAGATACAACTCACCACTATAACTGTTCCTCTGGAGATATAACTCACCACTATAACTGTTCCTCTGTCTGGAGATACAACACACCACTATAACTGTTCCTCTGGAGATACAACTCACCACTATAACTGTTCCTCTGTCTGGAGATACAACTCACCACTATAACTGTTCCCCTGGAGATACAACTCACCACTATAACTGTTCCTCTGTCAGGAGATACAACTCACCACTATAACTGTCCCTTTTGAGATACAACTCACTGCTATAACTGTTCCTCTGGAGATACAACTCACCACTATAACTGTTCCTCTGGAGATACAACTCACCACTATAACCGCTCCTCTGGAGATACAACTCACCACTATAACTGTTCCTCTGTCTGGAGATACAACTCACCACTATAACTGTTCCTCTGGAGATACAACTCACCACTATAACTGTTCCTCTGGAGATACAACTCACCACTATAACTGTTCCTCTGGAGATACAACTCACCACTATAACTGTTCCTCTGGAGATACAACTCACCACTATAACTGTTCCTCTGGTGATACAACTCACCACTATAACTGTTCCTCTGGAGATACAACTCACCACTATAACTGTTCCCCTGGAGATACAACTCACCACTATAACTGTCCATCTGGAGATACAACTCACCACTATAACTGTTCCTCTGGAGATACAACTCACCACTATAACTGTTCCTCTGGAGATACAACTCACCACTATAACTGTTCCTCTGGAGATACAACTCACCACTATAACTGTTCCTCTGGAGATACAACTCACCACTATAACTGTTCCTCTGGAGATACAAATCACCACTATAACTGTTCCTCTGTCTGGAGATACAACTCACCACTATAACTGTTCCTCTGGAGATACAACTCACCACTATAACTGTTCCCCTGGAGATACAACTCACCACTATAACTGTTCCTCTGGAGATACAACTCACCACTATAACTGTTCCTCTGGAGATACAACTCACCACTATAACTGTTCCTCTGTCTGGAGATACAACTCACCACTATAACTGTTCCTCTGGAGATACAACTCACCACTATAACTGTTCCTCTGGAGATACAACTCACCACTATAACTGTTCCTCTGGAGATACAACTCACCACTATAACTGTCCCTCTGGAGATACAACTCACCACTATAACTGTTCCTCTGGAGATACAACTCACCACTATAACTGTCTGGAGATACAACTCTCCACTATAACTGTCTGGAGATACAACTCACCACTATAACTGTTCCTCTGGAGATACAACTCATCACTATAACTGTTCCTCTGGAGATACAACTCACCACTATAACTGTTCCTCTGGAGATACAACTCACCACTATAACTGTTCCTCTGGAGATACAACTCACCACTATAACTGTTCCCCTGGAGATACAACTCACCACTATAACTGTTCCTCTGGAGATACAACTCACCACTATAACTGTTCCTCTGGAGATACAACTCACCACTATAACTGTTCCTCTGTCTGGAGATACAACTCACCACTATAACTGTTCCTCTGGAGATACAATTTACCACTATAACTGTTCCTCTGGAGATACAACTCACCACTATAACTGTCTGGAGATACAACTCACCACTATAACTGTTCCTCTGGAGATACAACTCACCACTATAACTGTTCCTCTGGAGATACAACTCACCACTATAACTGTTCCTCTGGAGATACAACTCACCACTATAACTGTCCCTCTGGAGATACAACTCACCACTATAACTGTTCCTCAGGAGATACAACTCACCACTATAACTGTTCCTCTGGAGATACAACTCACCACTATAACTGTTCCTCTTGAGATACAACTCACCACTATAACTGTTCCTCTGTCTGGAGATACAACTCACCACTATAACTGTTCCTCTGGAGATACAACTCACCACTATAACTGTCTGTAGATACAACTCACCACTATAACTGTTCCTCTGGAGATACAACTCACCACTATAACTGTTCCTCTTGAGATACAACTCACCACTATAACTGTTCCTCTGTCTGGAGATACAACTCACCACTATAACTGTTCCTCTGGAGATACAACTCACCACTATAACTGTTCCTCTGTCTGGAGATACAACTCACCACAATAACTGTTCCTCTGGAGATACAACTCACCACTATAACTGTTCCTCTGGAGATACAACTCACCACTATAACTGTCCCTCTGGAGATACAACTCACCACTATAACTGTTCCTCTGTCTGGAGATACAACTCACCACTATAACTGTTTCTCTGGAGATACAACTCACCACTATAACTGTTCCTCTGGAGATACAACTCACCACTATAACTGTTCCTCTGGAGATACAACTCACCACTATAACTGTTCCTCTGTCTGGAGATACAACTCACCACTATAACTGTTCCTCTGGAGATACAACTCACCACTATAACTGTTCCTCTGGAGATACAACTCACCACTATAACTGTTCCTCTGGAGATACAAATCACCACTATAACTGTTCCTCTGTCTGGAGATACAACTCACCACTATAACCGTTCCTCTGGAGATACAACTCACCACTATAACTGTTCCTCTGTCTGGAGATACAACTCACCACTATAACTGTTCCTCTGGAGATATAACTCACCACTATAACTGTTCCTCTGGAGATACAACTCACCACTATAACTGTTCCTCTGTCTGGAGATACAACTCACAAGTATAACTGTTCCTCTGGAGATACAACTCACCACTATAACTGTCTGGAGATACAACTCACCACTATAACTGTTCCTCTGGAGATACAACTCACCAATATAACTGTTCCTCTGGAGATACAACTCACCACTATAACTGTTCCTCTTGAGATACAACTCACCACTATAACTGTTCCTCTGTCTGGAGATACAACTCACCACTATAACTGTTCCTCTGGAGATACAACTCACCACTATAACTGTTCCTCTGTCTGGAGATACAACTCACCACAATAACTGTTCCTCTGGAGATACAACTCACCACTATAACTGTTCCTCTGTCTGGAGATACAACTCACCACTATAACTGTTCCTCTGGAGATACAATTTACCACTATAACTGTTCCTCTGGAGATACAATTTACCACTATAACTGTTCCTCTGGAGATACAACTCACCACTATAACTGTCTGGAGATACAACTCACCACTATAACTGTTCCTCTGGAGATACAACTCACCACTATAACTGTTCCTCTGGAGATACAACTCACCACTATAACTGTTCCTCTGGAGATACAACTCACCACTATAACTGTCCCTCTGGAGATACAACTCACCACTATAACTGTTCCTCAGGAGATACAACTCACCACTATAACTGTTCCTCTGGAGATACAACTCACCACTATAACTGTTCCTCTGGAGATACAACTCACAACTATAACTGTTCCTCTGGAGATACAACTCACCACTATAACTGTTCCTCTGGAGATACAACTCACCACTATAACTGTCTGGAGATACAACTCACCACTATAACTGTTCCTCTGGAGATACAACTCACCACTATAACTGTTCCTCTTGAGATACAACTCACCACTATAACTGTTCCTCTGTCTGGAGATACAACTCACCACTATAACTGTTCCTCTGGAGATACAACTCACCACTATAACTGTTCCTCTGTCTGGAGATACAACTCACCACAATAACTGTTCCTCTGAAGATACAACTCACCACTATAACTGTTCCTCTGGAGATACAACTCACCACTATAACTGTCTGGAGATACAACGCACCAATATAACTGTTCCTCTGTCTGGAGATGCAACTCACCACTATAACTTTTCCTCTGGAGATACAACTCACCACTATAACTGTTCCTCTGTCTGGAGATACAACTCACCACTATAACTGTTCCTCTGGAGATACAACTCACCACTATAACTGTTCCTCTGGAGATACAACTCACCACTATAACTGTCTGGAGATACAACTCACCACTATAACTGTTCCTCTGGAGATATAACTCACCACTATAACTGTTCCTCTGTCTGGAGATACAACTCACCACTATAACTGTCCCTCTGGAGATACAACTCACCACTATAACTGTCCCTCTGGAGATACAACTCACCACTATAACTGTTCCTCTGGAGATACAAATCACCACTATAACTGTTCCTCTGTCTGGAGATACAACTCACCACTGTAACTGTTCCTCTGGAGATACAACTCACCACTATAACTGTCCCTCTGGAGATACAACTCACCACTATAACTGTTCCTCTGTCTGGAGATACAACTCACCACTATAACTGTTCCTCTGGAGATACAACTCACCACTATAACTGTTCCCCTGGAGATACAACTCACCACTATAACTGTTCCTCTGGAGATACAACTCACCACTATAACTGTTCCCCTGGAGATACAACTCACCACTATAACTGTCTGGAGATACAACTCACCACTATAACTGTTCCCCTGGAGATACAACTCACCACTATAACTGTTCCTCTGGAGATACAACTCACCACTATAACTGTTCCTCTGTCTGGAGATACAACTCACCACTATAACTGTTCCTCTGGAGATACAACTCACCACTATAACTGTTCCTCTGGAGATACAACTCACCACTATAACTGTTCCTCTGGAGATACAACTCACCACTATAACTGTTCCTCTGGTGATACAACTCACCACTATAACTGTTCCTCTGGAGATACAACTCACCACTATAACTGTTCCCCTGGAGATACAACTCACCACTATAACTGTCCATCTGGAGATACAACTCACCACTATAACTGTTCCTCTGGAGATACAACTCACCACTATAACTGTTCCTCTGGAGATACAACTCACCACTATAACTGTTCCTCTGGAGATACAACTCACCACTATAACTGTTCCTCTGGAAATACAACTCACCACTATAACTATTCCTCTTTCTGGAGATACAACTCACCACTATAACTGTTCCCCTGGAGATACAACTCACCACTATAACTGTTCCTCTGGAGATACAACTCACCACTATAACTGTTCCCCTGGAGATACAACTCACCACTATAACTGTTCCTCTGGAGATACAACTCACCACTATAACTGTTCCTCTGGAGATACAACTCACCACTATAACTGTTCCTCTGTCTGGAGATACAACTCACCACTATAACTGTTCCTCTGGAGATACAACTCACCACTATAACTGTTCCCCTGGAGATACAACTCACCACTATAACTGTCTGGAGATACAACTCACCACAATAACTGTCTGGAGATACAACTCACCACTATAACTGTCTGGAGATACAACTCACCACAATAACTGTTCCTCTGGAGATACAACTCACCACTATAACTGTTCCTCTGGAGATACAACTCACCACTATAACTGTTCCCCTGGAGATACAACTCACCACTATAACTGTTCCTCTGGAGATACAACTCACCACTATAACTGTTCCTCTGTCTGGAGATACAACTCACCACTATAACTGTTCCTCTGTCTGGAGATACAACTCACCACTATAACTGTTCCTCTGGAGATACAACTCACCACTATAACTGTTCCCCTGGTGCTACAACTCACCACTATAACTGTCTGGAGATACAACTCACCACAATAACTGTTCCTCTGGAGATACAACTCACCACTATAACTGTTCCTCTGGAGATACAACTCACCACTATAACTGTTCCCCTGGAGATACAACTCACCACTATAACTGTTCCTCTGGAGATACAACTCACCACTATAACTGTTCCTCTGGAGATACAACTCACCACTATAACTGTTCCTCTGGAGATACAACTCACCACTATAACTGTCTGTCTGTCTGTCTGTCTGTCTGTCTGTCTGTCTGTCTGTCTGTCTGTCTGTCTGTCTGTCTGTCTGTCTGTGAAATGTCAATGAAAAGTTCCTAGTGGATATGACGGTTTGTTACAAAATGAAAAAGGGAGGGGCATGTGTGAAAGAGCGGGTTAAGAAGAGACAAACGATTTCAGCTATCGTACATACAGCTCATTGTAAATATGAATATTTAATTACAACTGCTCATTTGGATCTAGAAATGCAATGTACATATTTACGATGGTACGTCTTTGTCATCTCAGTTGAAATCACTTCATCGATCTCTCTCTCAAAATATATTTATAAAGCCCTTGATTTGAAAAAAAAGGGCTTTATAAATATATTTAGAGAGAGAGAGAGAGAGAGAGAGAGAGAGAGAGAGAGAGAGAGAGAGAGAGAGAGAGAGAGAGAGAGAGAGAGAGAGAGAGAGAGAGAGAGAGACAGAGACAGAGACAGAGACAGAGAATTGTTAGGATATGACCGTATTCAAAGAGGTTCGAGTCTCTCGCTCTCTCTCTCTCTCTCTCTCTCTCTCTCTAAATATATTTATAAAGCCCTTTTTACATCAGCTGATATCTCAAAGTGCTGTACAGAAATCCAGCCTAAAACCCCAAAACAGCAAGCAATGCAGGTGTAGAAGCACGATGGCTAGAAAAAACTCCCCAGAAAGGCCAAAACCCAGGAAGAAACCTAGAGAGGAACCAGGCTTTGAGGGGTTTCCAGTCCTCTTCTGGCTGTGCCGGGTGGAGATTATAACAGAACATGGCCAAGATGTTCAAATGTTCATAGATGACCAGCATGGTCAAATAATAATAATCACAGTGGATGTCGAGAGTTCAACAGGTCAGCACCTCAGGAGTAAATGTCAGTTGTATTTTCATAGCCGATCATTCAGAGTATCTCTACCGCTCCTGCTGTCTCTAGAGAGTTGAAAACAGCAGGTCTGGGACAGGTAGCACGTCCATTGAACAGGTCAGGATTCCATAGTGGCAGGCAGAACAGTTGAAACTGGAGCAGCAGCACGACCAGGTGGACTGGGGAGAGCAAGGAGTCATCAGGCCAGATGATCCTTAGGTCCTAGGGCTCAGGTCCTCTGAGAGGAGAGAAAAAGAAGAAAGAGAGAAGGAGATAATTAGAGAGAGAGTTAGAGAGAACATTTATACCTGAAAAATGCACATTTAAAAAAAAAAAACTATGCTATACCATAAATATGTTATCAGACTGTCATCTTATGAATTTGTTTGTTAGTTAGTGGCTATCAATATCTTAGTTTAGCCGAATTGGTGATAGCACCTGATGGAGTAAGAAACTGATGGAGTTAGAAAAGTGGTGTCTTTTGCTAACGTGGTTAGTTAATAGATTTACATATTTTGTCTTCCCTGTAAAACATTTTAAAAATCTGAAATGGTGGCTTTATTCACAAGATCTGTATCTTTCATTTGGTGTATTGGACTTGTGATTTAATGATATTTAGATGCTACTATTTAATTGTGACGCTATGCTAGGCTATGCTACTCAGTGTGGGGGGGTGGGGGTGTGCTCCCGGACCCGGGGTAGATACTCGTGAAAGGTTAAGCTTTCTGCCAATATCAGATATGTCTATGTCCTGGAAAATGTTATTGTTACTTACAACCTCATGCTAATCGCATTAGGCTGGATTAACAAGAAGTTAAGCTTTATTTTGACATAATACACGTGTATTTCTAGAATGTTAAATATTTACAATTCTGTAGTTTGAATTTGGCGCACTGCATTTTCACTGGATGTTAGTCAGAGGTTTTAAGGGTATAGACTGTAGTTGTATAATGATGTGTAATGTTTAAGGATATAGTGTAATTCAGGGAGTCAGGAAGCAGGTGCAGAACGTGAGTTGAATAATGAATCCATACAACAGAACAAACATGAGAGAAAATAATACGACATAATGACCGACGTCACCTGAGGACTAAATAAAGGGGAAGTAATCAAAGAGACAATGATGTACAGGTGTGTGTAATGATGATGAACAGGTGTGTGTAATGATGATGACCAGGTGTGTGTAATGAGAGGTAGGCAGACCCAGAGAGAGGTAGGCAGACCCAGAGAGAGGTAGGCAGACCCAGAGAGAGGTAGGCAGACCTAGAGAGAGGTAGGCAGACCTATAGAGAGGTAGGCAGACCCAGAGAGAGGTAGGCAGACCTAGAGAGAGGTAGGCAGACCTATAGAGAGGTAGGCAGACCCAGGGAGAGGTAGGCAGACCCAGGGAGAGGTAGGCAGACCTAGAGAGAGGTAGGCAGACCTAGAGAGAGGTAGGCAGACCTAGAGAGAGGTAGGCAGACCCAGAGAGAGATAGGGAGACCCAGGGAGAGGTAGGCAGACCCAGAGAGAGATAGGGAGACCCAGGGAGAGGTAGGCAGACCCAGGGAGAGATAGGGAGACCCAGGGAGAGGTAGGCAGACCCAGGGAGAGGTAGGCAGACCCAGGGAGAGGTAGGCAGACCCAGAGAGAGATAGGGAGACCCAGAGAGAGGTAGGCAGACCCAGGGAGAGGTAGGCAGACCCTGAGAGAGGTAGGCAGACCCAGGGAGAGATAGGGAGACCCAGGGAGAGGTAGGCAGACCCAGAGAGAGGTAGGCAGACCCAGGGAGAGATAGGGAGACCCAGGGAGAGGTAGGCAGACCCAGGGAGAGGTAGGCAGACCTAGAGGGAGGTAGGCAGACCTAGAGAGAGGTAGGCAGGCCCAGGGAGAGGTAGGCAGGCCTAGAGAGAGGTAGGCAGACCTAGAGAGAGGTAGGCAGACCCAGGGAGAGGTAGGCGGACCCAGGGAGAGGTAGGCAGACCTAGAGGGAGGTAGGCAGACCTAGAGAGAGGTAGGCGGACCCAGGGAGAGGTAGGCAGACCTAGAGGGAGAGGGAAGAAAAGGCAGGATTTAATGAATCTGTCAACAACTACCATAGTAGTGGTGAAATCATCAGAAATGGGGAGATCAGTTACAAAGTCTATGGACAGATGGGAATATGGAAGGATAGGAGAGGAGTAGAGAGGAGAAGAGGAGAGGATTTGATGGAGAGAGGGGCGGTGTAGAGGAGAGGAGAGAATCTCTAACAGAGTTTAACACACAGCCAACACTCTAGGCGACTCTATAACATAGTTTAACACATAGCCAACTCTCTATAACATAGTTTAACACATAGCCAACTCTCTCTAACA